>NC_053038.3:488748710-489058974 GCF_002575655.3 Aegilops tauschii subsp. strangulata | reverse complement strand
TCAATGTAATTCTTCTTAATTGTGGTATGAATATTCAGATCCGAAATATTCAAGATAAAAGTTCATATTGACATAAAAATAATAATACTTCAAGCATACTAACTAAGCAATTATGTCCTCTCAAAATAACATGGCCAAAGAAAGTTCATCCCTACAAAATCATATAGTTTAGTCATGCTCCATTTTCGTCACACAAGAATGCTCTCATCATGCACAACCCCGATGACAAGCCAAGCAATAGTTTCATACTTTAGTAATCTCAAACTTTTTCAACCTTCACGCAATACATGAGTGTGGGCCATGGACATAGCACTATGGGTGGAATAGAATATGATGATGGGGGTTATGTGGAGAAGACAAAAAAGGAGAAGGTCTCACATCAACGAGGCTAATCAATGAGCTATGGAGATGCCCATCGATTGATGTTAATGCGAGGAGTAGGGATTGCCATGCAACGGATGCACTAGAGCTATAAATATATGAAAGGTCAACAAAAGAAACTAAGTGGGTGTGCATCCAACTTGCTTGCTCACGAAGACCTAGGGCACTTGAGGAGGCCCATTGTTCGAATATACATGCCAAGTTCTATAATGAAAAATTACCACTAGTATATGAAAGTGACAAAACAAGAGACTCTCTATTATGAAGATCATGGTGCTACTTTGAAGCAGAAGTGTGGTAAAAGGATAGTAACATTGTCCCTTCTCTCTTTTTCTCTCATTTTTTATGGCCTTTTTCATTTTTTTATTCCTCACTTGGGACAATGCTCTAGAAAATGATGATCATCACACTTCTATTTATTTACAACTCAATGATTACAACTCGATACTAGAACAAAGTATGACTCTATATGAATGCCTCCGGCGGTGTACCGGGATATGCAATGAACCAAGAGTGACATGTATGGAAGAATTATGAATGGTGGCTTTGCCACAAATACTATGTCAACTACATGATCATGCAAAGCAATATGACAATGATGAATGTGTCATGATAAACTGAATGGTGGAAAGTTGCATGGCAATATATCTCGGGATGGCTATGGAAATGCCATAATAGGTAGGTATGGTGGGTGTTTTGAGGAAGATATAAGGAGGTTTATGTGTGAAAGAGCGTATCATATCACGGGGTTTGGATGCACCGGCGAAGTTTGCACCAACTCTCAATGTGAGAAAGGGCAATGCACGCTACCGAAGAGGCTAGCAATGGTGGAAAGGTGAGAGTGCATATAATCTATGGACTCAACATTAGTCATAAAGAACTCACATACTTATTGCAAAAATCTACAAGTCATCAAAAACCTAGCACTACGCGCATGCTCCTAGGGGGATAGATTGGTAGGAAAAGACCATTGCTCGTCCCCGACCGCCACTCATAAGGAGGACAATCAAAGAACACCTCATGTTTCAAAGTTGTCACATAACGTTTACCATACGTGCATGCTATGGGACTTGCAAACTTCAACACAAGTATTCTTGAAATTCACAACTACTCAACTAGCACAACTTTAATATCACTACCTCCATGTCTCAAAACAATCATCAAGCATCAAACTTCTCTTAGTATTCAAAACACTCATAAGAAAGTTTTTACTATTCTTGAATACCTAGCATATTAGGATTTTTTAAGCAAATTACCATGCTATTTAAGATTCTCAAAATAATATAAGTGAAGCATGAGAGAATAATAGTTTCTATAAAACAAATCCACCACCGTGCTCTAAAAGATATAAGTGAAGTGCTAGAGCAAAAACTATATAACTCAAAAGATATAAGTGAAGCACATAGAGTATTCTAATAATTTCCGAATCATGTGTGTCTCTCTCAAAAAGGTGTGTACAGCAAATATGATTATGGTAAACTAAAAAGCAAAGACTCTAATCATACAAGACGCTCCAAGCAAAACACATATCATGTGGTGAATAAAAATATAGCTCCAAGTAAAGTTACCGATGGAAGTAGACGAAAGAGGGGATGCCTTCCGGGGCATCCCCAAGCTTTGGCTTTTAGGTGTCCTTGGATTATTTTCGGGGTGCCATGGGCATCCCCAAGATTAGGCTCTTGCCACTCCTTGTTCCATAATCCATCAAATCTTTCACCCAAAACTTGAAAACTTCACAACACAAAACTCAGCAGAAAATCTCGTGAGCTCCGTTAGCGAAAGAAAACAAAAGACCACTTCCAGGTACTTTAATAAACTCATTCTTTATTTATATCAGTGTTAAACCTACTGTATTCCAACTTCTCTATGGTTTATAAACTATTTTACTAGCCATAGATTCATCAAAATAAGCAAACAACACACGAAAAACAGAATCTGTCAAAAACAGAACAGTCTGTAGTAATCTGTAACTAACGCAAACTTCTGGAACTACAAAAAATCAGCCAAAATAGGACGACCTAGAAAATTTGTTTATTGATAAGAATCAATTGGAATCAATATTTTATCACGTTCTGGTGATTTTTAACAATTATTTTTGTGAACAGAAAGTTTCTGGAATTTTCTGCAAGATCAAATAACTATCATCCAAGAAGATCCTATAGGTTTAACTTGGCACAAACACTAATTAAAACATAAAAACACATCTAACTAGAGGCTAGAACAAATATTTATTCCTAAACAGAAGCAAAAGGCAAAAAACTAAAAATAAAATTGGGTTGCCTCCCAACAAGCGCTATCGTTTAACGCCCCTAGCTAGGCATAATAGCAAGGATAGATCTAGGTATTGCCATCTTTGGTGGGCAATCCATAAGTGGCTCTCATGATAGATTCATATGGTAATTTTATTTTCTTCCTAGTGAAGTGTTCCATGCCTTTATTTAATGGAAATTGGAATCTAATATTCCCTTCCTTCATATCAATAATTGCACCAATCGTTCTAAGAAAAGGTCTACCAAGAATAATAGGACATGAAGGATTGCAATCTATGTCAAGAACGATAAAATCTATGGGCACATAGTTGCTATTTTCAACAATAAGAACATCATTAATTCTTCCCATAGGTTTCTTAATAGTGGAATCCGCAAGGTGCAAGTTTAAAGAGAATCATCAAAATCACGGAAACCTAGCAAATCACACAAAGTTTTTGGAATCGTGGAAACACTAGCAACCAAATCACACAAAGCATAGCATTCATGATATTTAATTTTAATTTTAATAGTAGGTTCCCACTCATCATAGAGTTTTCTAGGAATAGAAACTTCCAACTCAAGTTTTTCTTCATAAGATTGCATCAAAGCATCAACGATATGTTTGGTAAAGGCTTTATTTTGACTATAAGCATGAGGAGAATTTAGCACAGCTTGCAACAAGGAAATACAATCTATCAAAGAGCAATTACCATAATTAAATTCCTTGAAATCCAAAATAGTGGGTTCATTAATATCTAATGTTTTGATCTCTTCAATCCCACTTTTATCAATTTTAGCATCAAGATCTAAAAACTCCGAATTTTTGGAACGCCTTCTAGGTAAAGGTGGATCATATTCAGTCCCATCATTATCAAGATTCATATTGCAAAACGAAGATTTAATAGGGGACACGTCAATAACTTTTAGATCTTCATCTTTGTTTTCATAAAAATTAGAAGAACACGCTTTTATAAAGCAATCTTTCTTTGCACGCATCCTAGCGGTTCTTTCTTTCCACTCATCAATGGAAATTCTCATGGCTTTGAGAGACTCATTGATATCATGCTTAGGTGGAATAGATCTAAGTTTCAAAGAATCAACATCAAGAGAAATTCTATCAACGTTCCTAGCCAATTCATCAACTTTAAGCAATTTTTCTTCAAGCAAGGCATTGAAATTCTTTTGCGAATTCATAAATTCCTTAACACTAGTCTCAAATTCAGAGGGCATCTTATTAAAGTTTCCATAAGAATTGTTGTAGGAATTACCATAATTATTAGAGGAATTACTAGGATAAGGCCTAGGATTAAAGTTTCCTCGATACGCGTTGTTACCAAAATTATTCCTACCAACAAAATTCACATCCATAGATTCATTATTATTTTCAATCAAAGTAGACACAGACATATCATTAGGATCAGAAGAAACACTCTTAGTAGCAAATAATTTCATAAGTTCATCCATCTTTCCACTCAAAACATTAATTTCTTCTATCGCATGCACTTTTTTATTAGTAGATCTTTAAGTGTGCCATTGAGAATAATTAACCATAATATTATCTAGGAGTTTAGTAGCTTCTCCTAAAGTGATTTCCGTAAAAGTGCTTCCCGCGGCCGAATCTAAAAGATTTCTAGAAGCAAAATTCAATCCGGCATAAAAATTTTGTATAATCATCCACAAATTCAAACCATGAGTGGGGCAATTACGTATCATTAATTTCATCCTCTCCCAAGCTTGTGCAACATGTTAATGATCAAGTTGCTTAAAATTCATAATATCGTTTCTAAGAGAGATAATCTTAGCGGGAGGAAAATACTTAGAGATAAAAGCATCCTTGCACTTGTTCCAAGAATCAATACTATTTTTAGGCAAAGACGAAAACCAAGCTTTAGCACGATCTCTAAGCGAAAAAGGAAATAGCTTCAATTTTTTATCATTGTCAACATCTTTCTTCTTTTGCATATCACACAAATCAACGAAGCTATTTAGATGAGTAGCGGCATCTTCACTAGGAAGGCCGGCGAATTGATCTTTCATAACAAGATTCAACAAGGCAGCATTGATTTCACAAGATTCAGTATCGGTAAGAGGAGCAATCGGAGTGCTAAGGAAATCATTATTGTTGGTATTGGTAAAGTCACATAATTTGGTATTATCTTGAGCCATCGTGACAAGCAAGCAATCCAACACACGAGCAAACAAGAAGCAAGCGAAAAAGAGGTGAACGGAAAAAAAGGGCGAATAAAACGGCAAGGGTGAAATGGGGGAGAGGAAAACGAGAGGCAAATGGCAAATAATGTAATGCGGGAGATAAGGGTTTGTGATGGGTACTTGGTATGTTGACTTTCGCGTAGACCTCCCCGGCAACGGCGCCAGAAATCCTTCTTGCTACCTCTTGAGCACTGCGTTGGTTTTCCCTTGAAGAGGAAAGGGTGATGCAGCAAAGTAGCGTAAGTATTTCCCTCGGTTTTTGAGAACCAAGGTATCAATCCAGTAGGAGGCTACGCGCGGGTCCCTCGCACCTACACAAACAAATAAATCCTCGCAACCAGCGCGATAAGGGGTTGTCAATCCCTACACGGTCACTTACGAGAGTGAGATCTGATAGATATGATAAGATAATGTTTTTGGTATTTTTATGATAAAGATGCAAAGTAAAATAAAAGCAAAATAAAAACGGCGCCAGAAATAGCTTGTTGTCGGGAGATTAATATGATGGAAAATAGACCCGGGGGCCATAGGTTTCACTAGTGGCTTCTCTCAAGAGCATAAGTATTTTACGGTGGGTGAACAAATTACTATTGAGCAATTGACAGAACTGAGCATAGTTATGAGAATATCTAGGTATGATCATGTATATAGGCATCACGTCCGAGACAAGTAGACCGACTCCTGCCTGCATCTACTACTATTACTCCACACATCGACCGCTATCCAGCATGCATCTAGAGTATTAAGTTCATAAGAACAGAGTAACGCCTTAAGCAAGATGACATGATGTAGAGGGATAAACTCATGCAATATGATATAAACCCCATCTTGTTATCCTCGATGGCAACAATACTATACGTGCCTTGCTGCCCCTACTGTCACTGGGAAAGGACACCGCAAGATTGAACCCAAAGCTAAGCACTTCTACCATTGCAAGAAAGATCAATCTAGTAGGCCAAACCAAACTGATAATTTGAAGAGACTTGCAAAGATAACCAATCATACATAAAAGAATTCAGAGAAGATGTTCATAGATAAACTTGATCATAAACCCACAATTTCATCGGTCTCAACTAACACACCGCAAAAGAAGATTACATCGAATAGATCTCCACAAGAGAGGGAGAGAACATTGTATTGAGATCCAAAAAGAGAGAAGAAGCCATCTAGCTAATAACTATGGACCCGAAGGTCTGAGGTAAACTACTCACACTTCATCGGAGAGGCTATGGTGTTGATGTAGAAGCCCTCCGTGGTCGATGCCCCCTCCGGCGGAGCTCCGGAACAGGCCCCAAGATGGGATCTCACGGGTACAGAAGGTTGCGGCGGTGGAATTAGGTTTTTGTCTTCGTATCTGATCGTTTGGGGGTACGTAGGTATATATAGGAGGAAGGAGTACGTCGGTGGAGCAACATGGGGCCCACGAGGGTGGAGGGCGCGCTCAGGGGGGTAGGTGCGCCCCCTACCTCGTGGCTTCCTGGTAGCTTTCTTGACGTAGGGTCCAAGTCCTCTGGATCACGTTCATTCCGAAAATCACGTTCCCGAAGGTTTCATTCCGTTTGGACTCCGTTTGATATTCTTTTTCTGCGAAACTCTGAAATAGGCAAAAAACAGCAATTCTGGGCTGGGCCTCCGGTTAATAGGTTAGTCCCAAAAATAATATAAAAGTGTATAATAAAGCCCAATAATGTCCAAACCAGAAGATAATATAGCATGGAGCAATCAAAAATTATAGATACGTTGGAGACGTATCAGCCCCCGAGTGGGAGGCTGGCTCACCACTCGTTAGGATTTTTCAAACTTAGGCGAGTACTTGGACTGCAGCTAAGCCCCCGAGTGGGAGGCTGGCTCACCACTCGGTTGGATTTTTCAAACTTAGGCGAGTACTTGGACTGCAGCTAAGCCCCCGAGTGGGAGGCTGGCTCACCACTCGGTAGGATTTTATTTTTTAAACTTAGGCGAAACGGATTCGCGGCTAAGCCCCCGAGTGAGAGGCTTGCTCACCACTCGGTAGGATTTTATTTTTTAAACTTAGGCGGAACGGATTCGCGGCTAACTCACCCATTGGGGGATTTCAGACACAAGTATAAGCAGCGACAATCATTCTTAGAAGACTGTAAAACTCTTGTCTCTAATAAACAAACTACAAAGGTATTTCTTATTACAACTCAACAAAATGAGCTCTTAAGTATAAAAGGGGCGGAGCAGCTCCGCATTCCAAGCCCATGGCTCGTCTTTCTGATGTTCAACATTGTAAAGATGATACGCTCCATTATGAAGCACCCTGGTGACGATGAAGGGACCTTCCCAGGCGAGGGCGAGCTTGTGTGGTTTCTGCTGATCCACTTGAAGAACCAAGTCTCCTTCTTGAAACGCTCGACCTCTCATGTTTCTGGCGTGGAATCGGCGCAAGTCTTCCTGATAAATGGTCGACCGGATTAAATCCATCTCTCTTTCCTCTTCTAGGAGATCAACTGCGTCTTGTCGGGCCTGTTCCGCTTCATCTTCAGAGAAAAGCTCGACTCGGGGTGCATTGTGAAGCAAGTCACTTAGTAGAATAGCTTCAGCTCCATAGACCAAGAAGAATGGAGTTCGGCCAGTCGACCGATTGGGAGTTGTCCTCAATCCGCAAAGAACTGAAGGAAGTTCATCGACCCAGGCGCCTGCTGCGTGCTTGAGATCACGCATCAATCGGGGTTTCAGTCCTTTGAGAATCAAGCCATTTGCTCTTTCTGCTTGTCCATTCGACTGGGGGTGGGCGACTGAAGCATAGTCGACTCGAGTGCCTTGGGAAGCACAAAAAGCTCTGAACTCATCAGAATCGAAGTTCGATCCGTTGTCAGTGATGATGTTGTGCGGAACCCCATATCTGAATGTCAACTCTCTGATGAAGCTGACAGCAGTACTGGCTTCAAGAATCTTGATAGGCTTGGCTTCAATCCATTTGGTAAACTTGTCGACTGCTACAAGCACATGAGTGAAGCCGCTCCTACCAGTCCTCAGGGGCCCAACCATATCTAACCCCCAAACAGCAAAAGGCCAGACAAGTGGAATGGTCTTCAGGGCCGATGCAGGCTTGTGGGACATGTTGGAGTAAAACTGGCAGCCTTCACATTTGTCGACTATATCTTTCGCCATTTCATTTGCTCGTGGCCAATAAAATCCAGCTAGGTATGCTTTGGCCACAATGGTCCGAGAGGACGCATGGTGGCCACAGGTCCCCGAGTGGATGTCGTTGAGGATCACTCGACCTTCTTCTAGTGTTATGCATTTCTGGCTGACTCCAGTCACACTTTCTCTGAACAGCTGTCCTCTTATCACAGTAAAGGCTTTGGATCGACGAACGATCTGTCGGGCCTCCTCTTCTGTTGGGGATCGTAGCAGAATTTTAAAATTTCCTACGCATCACCAAGATCCATCTATGGAGTATACTAGCAACGAGGGGAAAGGAGTGCATCTACATACCCTTGTAGATCGCGAGCGGTTGCGTTCCAATGAACGGGGTTGATGGAGTCGTACTCGCCGTGATCCAAATCACCGATGACCGAGTGCCGAACGGACGGCACCTCCGCGTTCAACACACGTACGGAGCAGCGACGTCTCCTCCTTCTTGATCCAGCAAGGGGAAAGGAGAGGTTGATGGAGATCCAGCAGCACGACGGCGTGGTGGTAGATGTAGCGGGATCCCGGTAGGGCTTCGCCAAGCACTAGCGGGAGGGAGAGGTGTTGCAGGGGGAGAGGGAGGCGCCAGGGGCTGTGGTGTTGCTGCCCTCCCTCCCCCCCCACTATTTATAGGACCCCTGGAGGGGGGGCGCCGGCCCTGAACCCATCTAAATGGGGGGCGGCGGCCAAGGGGGAAGGGGGGGTGGCTTCCCCCCAAGCCAAGTGGGGCGCCCCCCACCCCTAGTGTTTCCAACCCTAGGCGCAGGGGGAGGCCCAAGGGGGGGCGCCCCAGCCCACTAAGGGCTGGTTCCCTTCCCACTTCAGCCAATGGGGCCCTCCGGGATAGGTGGCCCCACCCGGTGGACCCCCGGGACCCTTCCAGCGGTCCCGGTACAATACCGATAACCCCCAAAACTTTCCCGGTGGCCGAAACTGGACTTCCTATATATAATTCTTCACCTCCGGACCATTCCGGAACTCCTCGTGACGTCCGGGATCTCATCCGGGACTCCGAACAACTTTCGGGTTTCCGCATACTCATATCTCTACAACCCTAGCGTCACCGAACCTTAAGTGTGTAGACCCTACGGGTTCGGGAGACATGCAGACATGACCGAGACGCCTCTCCGGTCAATAACCAACAGCGGGATCTGGATACCCATGTTGGCTCCCACATGTTCCACGATGATCTCATCGGATGAACTACGATGTCGAGGATTCAATCAATCCCGTATACAATTCCCTTTGTCAAACGGTATGTTACGTACCCGAGATTCGATCGTCGTTATCCCAATACCTTGTTCAATCTCGTTACCGGCAAGTCTCTTTACTCGTACCGCAATGCATGATCCCGTGACTAACTCCTTAGTCACATTGAGCTCATTATGATGATGCATTACCGAGTGGGCCCAGAGATACCTCTCCGTCACACGGAGTGACAAATCCCAGTCTCGATCCGTGCCAACCCAACAAACACTTTCGGAGATACCCGTAGTGTACCTTTATAGTCACCCAGTTATGTTGTGACGTTTGGCACACCCAAAGCACTCCTACGGTATCCAGGAGTTGCACGATCTCATGGTCTAAGGAAAAGATACTTGACATTGGAAAAGCTCTAGCAAACGAACTACACGATCTTTGAGCTATGCTTAGGATTGGGTCTTGTCCATCACATCGTTCTCCTAATGATGTGATCCCGTTATCAATGACATCCAATGTCCATAGTCAGGAAACCATGACTATCTGTTGATCAACGAGCTAGTCAACTAGAGGCTTACTAGGGACACGTTGTGGTCTATGTGTTCACACATGTATTACGATTTCCGGATAACACAATTATAGCATGAACAATAGACAATTGTCATGAACAAAGAAATATAATAATAACCATTTATTATTGCCTCTAGGGCATATTTCCAATAGTCGCCCACTTGCACTAGAGTCAATAATCTAGTTACATTGTGATGAATCGAACACCCATAGCGTCCTGGTGTTGATCATGTTTTGCTCTAGGGAGAGGTTTAGTCAACGGATCAGCTACATTCAGATCCGTATGTACTTTACAAATATCTATGTCTCCATTTTGAACACTTTCACGAATGGAGTTGAAGCGACGCTTGATATGCCTAGTCTTCCTGTGAAACCTGGGCTCCTTCGCAAGGGCAATAGCTCCAGTGTTGTCACAGAAGAGAGTCATCGGGCCCGACGCATTGGGAATCACCCCTAGGTTGGTAATGAACTCCTTCATCCAGACTGTTTCCTGTGCTGCCTCCGAGGCCGCCATGTACTCCGCTTCACATGTAGATCCCGCCACGACGCTTTGCTTGCAACTGCACCAGCTTACTGCTCCTCCATTCAAAATATACACGTATCCGGTTTGTGACTTCGAGTCATCCAGATCTGTGTCGAAGCTAGCGTCGACGTAACCCTTTACGACGAGCTCTTCGTCACCTCCATAAACGAGAAACATATCCTTAGTCCTTTTCAGGTACTTCAGGATATTCTTGACCGCTGTCCAGTGTTCCATGCCGGGATTACTTTGGTACCTTCCTACCAAAATTACGGCAAGGTTTACATCAGGTCTGGTACACAGCATGGCATACATAATAGACCCTATGGCCGAGGCATAGGGGATGACACTCATCTTTTCTCTATCTTCTGCCGTGGTCGGGAATTGAGCCGTGCTCAATTGCACACCTTGCAATACAGGCAAGAACCCCTTCTTGGACTGATCCATATTGAACTTCTTCAATATCTTGTCAAGGTACGTACTCTGTGAAAGACCAATGAGGCGTCTTGATCTATCTCTATAGATCTTGATGCCTAATATATAAGCAGCTTCTCCAAGGTCCTTCGTTGAAAAACACTTATTCAAATAGGCCTTTATACTTTCCAAGAATTCTATATCATTTCCCATCAATAGTATGTCATATAATATGAGAAATGCTACATAGTTCCCACTCACTTTCTTGTAAACACAGGCTTCCCCATAAGTCTGTGTAAACCCAAACGCTTTGATCATCTCATCAAAGCGAATGTTCCAACTCCGAGATGCTTGCACCAGCCCATAGATTGAGCGCTGGAGCTTGCATACTTTGTCAGCATTCTTAGGATCGACAAAACCTTCCGGCTGCATCATATACAGTTCTTCCTTAAGGAAGCCGTTAAGGAATGCCGTTTTGACGTCCATCTGCCATATCTCATAATCATAGTATGCAGCAATTGCTAACATGATTCGGACGGACTTCAGCTTCGCTACGGGTGAGAAAGTCTCATCGTAGTCAACCCCTTGAACTTGTCGATAACCCTTAGCGACAAGTCGAGCCTTATAGATGGTCACATTACCATCCGCGTCTGTCTTCTTCTTAAAGATCCATTTGTTTTCTATGGCTCGCCGATCATCGGGCAAGTCAGTCAAAGTCCATACTTCGTTTTCATACATGGATCCTATCTCGGATTTCATGGCTTCTAGCCATTTGTCGGAATCCGGGCCCGCCATCGCTTCTTCATAGTTCGAAGGTTCACCGTTGTCTAACAACATGATTTCCAGGACAGGGTTGCCGTACCACTCTGGTGCGGAACGCGTCCTTGTGGACCTACGAAGTTCAGCAGTAACTTGATTCGAAGCTTCATGATCATCATCATTAACTTCCTCCCCAGTCGGTGTAGGCACCACAGGAACATCTTCCCGCGCTGCGCTACTTTCCGGTTCGGAAGGGGTGACTATCACCTCATCAAGTTCCACTTTCCTCCCACTTACTTCTTTCGAGAGAAACTCTTTCTCCAGAAAGGACCCGTTCTTGGCAACAAAGATCTTGCCTTTAGATCTGAGGTAGAAGGTATACCCAATGGTTTCCTTAGGGTATCCTATGAAGACGCATTTTTCCGACTTGGGTTCGAGCTTTTCAGGTTGAAGTTTCTTGACATAAGCATCGCATCCCCAAACTTTTAGAAACGACAGCTTAGGTTTCTTCCCAAACCATAATTCATACGGTGTCGTCTCAACGGATTTCGACGGAGCCCTATTTAAAGTGAATGCGGCAGTCTCTAAAGCATAGCCCCAAAATGAGAGCGGTAAATCGGTAAGAGCCATCATAGATCGCACCATATCCAATAGAGTGCGATTAAGACGTTTGGACACACCGTTTCGCTGAGGTGTTCCAGGCGGCGTGAGTTGTGAAACGATTCCACATTTCTTTAAGTGTGCACCAAATTCGTGACTCAAATATTCTCCTCCACGATCTGATCGTAAGAATTTTATTTTCCTGTCACGTTGATTCTCAACCTCACTCTGAAATTCCTTGAACTTTTCAAAGGTTTCAGACTTGTGTTTCATTAGGTAGACATACCCATATCTACTTAAGTCATCAGTGAGAGTGAGAACATAACGATATCCTCCGCGAGCCTCGACACTCATTGGACCGCACACATCGGTATGTATGATTTCCAATAAATTGGTTGCTCGCTCCATTGTTCCAGAGAACGGAGTCTTGGTCATCTTACCCATGAGGCATGGTTCGCACGTGTCAAATGATTCGTAATCAAGAGACTCCAAAAGTCCATCTGCATGGAGCTTCTTCATGCGCTTGACACCAATGTGACCAAGGCGGCAGTGCCACAAGTATGTGGGACTATCGTTATCAACTTTACATCTTTTGGTATTCACACTATGAATATGTGTAACATCACGTTCGAGATTCATCAAGAATAAACCATTGACCAGCGGGGCATGACCATAAAACATATCTCTCATATAAATAGAACAACCATTATTCTGGGATTTAAATGAGTAGCCATCTCGAATTAAACGAGATCCAGATACAATGTTCATGCTCAAAGCTGGCACTAAATAACAATTATTGAGGTTTAAAACTAATCCCGTAGGTAGATGCAGAGGTAGCGTGCCGACGGCGATCACATCGACCTTGGAACCATTCCCGACGCGCATCGTCACCTCGTCCTTTGCCAGTCTCCGTTTATTCCGCAGTTCCTGTTTTGAGTTACAAATATGAGCAACCGCACCGGTATCAAATACCCAGGAGCTACTACGAGTACTGGTAAGGTACACATCAATTACATGTATATCACATATACCTTTGGTGTTGCCGGCCTTCTTGTCCGCTAAGTATTTGCGGCAGTTCCGCTTCCAGTGACCACTTCCCTTGCAATAAAAGCACTCAGTCTCAGGCTTGGGTCCATTCTTCGACTTCTTCCCGGCAACTGGCTTACCGGGCGCGGCAACTCCCTTGCCGTCCTTCTTGAAGTTCTTTTTACCCTTGCCCTTCTTGAACTTCGTGGTTTTATTCACCATCAACACTTGATGTTCCTTTCTTATCTCCACCTCCGCTGATTTCAGCATTGAATATACCTCAGGAATGGTCTTTTCCATCCCCTGCATATTGAAGTTCATCACAAAGCTCTTGTAGCTTGGTGGAAGCGACTGAAGGATTCTGTCAATGACTGCGTCATCCGGGAGATTAACTCCCAGCTGAGACAAGCGGTTGTGTAACCCAGACATTCTGAGTATGTGCTCACTAACAGAACTATTTTCCTCCATTTTACAGCTGAAGAACTTGTCGGAGACTTCATATCTCTCGACCCGGGCATGAGCTTGGAAAACCATTTTCAGCTCTTCGAACATCTCATATGCTCCATGTTTCTCAAAACGCTTTTGGAGACCCGGTTCTAAGCTGTAAAGCATGCCGCACTGAACGAGGGAGTAATCATCAGCACGTGATTGCCAAGCGTTCATAACGTCTTGGTTCTCTGGGATTGGTGCTTCACCTAGCGGTGCTTCTAGGACGTAATCTTTCTTGGCAGCTATGAGGATGATCCTCAGGTTCCGGACCCAGTCCGTATAGTTGCTGCCATCATCTTTCAGCTTGGTTTTCTCTAGGAACGCGTTGAAGTTGAGGACAACGTGGGACATTTGATCTACAAGACATATTGTAAAGATTTTAGACTAAGTTCATGATAATTAAGTTCATATAATCAAATTATTCAATGAACTCCCACTCAGATAGACATCCCTCTAGTCATCCAAGTGAAACATGATCCGAGTTAACTAGGCCGTGTCCGATCATCACGTGAGACGGTCTAGTCAAGATCGGTGAACATCTCCATGTTGATCGTATCTTCTATACGACTCATGCTCGACCTTTCGGTCCTCCGTGTTCCGAGGCCATGTTTGTACATGCTAGGCTCGTCAAGTCAACCTAAGTGTATTGCGTGTGTTCCGAGGCCATGTCTGTACATGCTAGGCTCGTCAACACCCGTTGTATGCGAACATTAGAATCTATCACACCCGATCATCACGTGGTGCTTCGAAACAACGAACCTTCGCAACGGTGCACAGTTAGGGGGAACACTTTCTTGAAATTATAATAAGGGATCATCTTACTTACTACCGTCGTTCTAAGCAAATAAGATGCAAAAACATGATAAACATCACATGCAATCAAATAGTGACATGATATGGCCAATATCATTATGCTCCTTTGATCTCCATCTTCGGGGCACCATGATCATCTTCGTCACCGGCATGACACCATGATCTCCATCATTGTGTCTTCATGAAGTTGTCACGCCAACAATTACTTCTACTTCTATGGCTAACGCGTTTAGTAACAAAGTAAAGTAATTTACATGGCGTTATCCAATGACACGCAGGTCATGCAAAATAATAAAGACAATTCCTATGGCTCCTGCCGGTTGTCATACTCATCGACATGCAAGTCGTGATTCCTATTACAAGAATATGATCAATCTCATACATCACATATATCATTCATCACATCTTCTGACCATATCACATCACATAGCACATGCTGCAAAAACAAGTTAGACGTCCTCTAATTGTTGTTGCAAGTTTTTACGTGGCTCCTCTTCTGTTGGGGATCGTAGCAGAATTTTAAAATTTCCTACGCATCACCAAGATCCATCTATGGAGTATACTAGCAACGAGGGGAAAGGAGTGCATCTTCATACCCTTGTAGATCGCGAGCGGAAGCGTTCCAATGATTGGGGTTGATGGAGTCGTACTCGCCGTGATCCAAATCACCGATGACCGAGTGCCGAACGGACGGCACCTCCGCGTTCAACACACGTACGGAGTAGCGACGTCTCCTCCTTCTTGATCCAGCAAGGGGAAAGGAGAGGTTGATGGAGATCCAGCAGCACGACGGCGTGGTGGTAGATGTAGCGGGATCCCGGCAGGGCTTCGCCAAGCACTAGCGGGAGGGAGAGGTGTTGCAGGGGGAGAGGGAGGCGCCAGGGGCTGTGGTGCTGCTGCCCTCCCTCCCCCCCCCCCCACTATTTATAGGACCCCTCGAGGGGGGGGGGCGCCGGCCCTGGAACCCATCTACATGGGGGGCCGGAGGCCAAGGGGGAAGGGGGGTGGCTTCCCCCCCAAGCCAAGTGGGGTGCCCCCCACCCCTAGGGTTTCCAATCCTAGGCGCAGGGGGAGGCCCAATGGAGGGCGCCCCAGCCCACTAAGGGCTGGTTCCCTTCCCACTTCAGCCCATGGGGCCCTCCGGGATAGGTGGCCCCACCCGGTGGACCCCCGGGTCCCTTCCGGTGGTCCCGGTACAATACCGATAACCCCCGAAACTTTCCCGGTGGCCGAAACTGGACTTCCTATATATAATTCTTCACCTCCGGACCATTCCGGAACTCCTCGTGACGTCCGGGATCTCATCCGGGACTCCGAACAACTTTCGGGTTTCCGCATACTCATATCTCTACAACCCTAGCGTCACCGAACCTTAAGTGTGTAGACCCTACGGGTTCGGGAGACATGCAGACATGACCGAGACGCCTCTCCGGTCAATAACCAACAGCGGGATCTGGATACCCATGTTGGCTCCCACATGTTCCATGATGATCTCATCGGATGAACCACGATGTCGAGGATTCAATCAATCCCGTATACAATTCCCTTTGTCAAACGGTATGTTACGTGCCCGAGATTCGATCGTCGGTATCCCAATACCTTGTTCAATCTCATTACCGGCAAGTCTCTTTACTCGTACCGCAATGCATGATCCCGTGACTAACTCCTTAGTCACATTGAGCTCATTATGATGATGCATTACCGAGTGGGCCCAGAGATACCTCTCCGTCACACGGAGTGACAAATCCCAGTCTCGATCTGTGCCAACCCAACAAACACTTTCGGAGATACCCGTAGTGTACCTTTATAGTCACCCAGTTACATTGTGACGTTTGGCACACCCAAAGCACTCCTACGATATCCGGGAGTTGCACGATCTCATGGTCTAAGGAAGAGATACTTGACATTGGAAAAGCTCTAGCAAACGAACTACACGATCTTTGAGCTATGCTTAGGATTGGGTCTTGTCCATCACATCATTCTCCTAATGATGTGATCCCGTTATCAATGACATCCAATGTCCATAGTCAGGAAACCATGACTATCTGTTGATCAACAAGCTAGTCAACTAGAGGCTTACTAGGGACACGTTGTGGTCTATGTGTTCACACATGTATTACGATTTCCGGATAACACAATTATAGCATGAACAATAGACAATTATCATGAACAAAGAAATATAATAATAACCATTTATTATTGCCTCTAGGGCATATTTCCAACATCTTCATCCTCTGGGAGTTCCTTCCTAAGGATATAAGCAATGTATGGCACTGTCCAGTCGGGAGTTATGACCAAAAGCTCCATGATCAAGTCGACCACGGCCGGGACCTCGACTTCAGTCGGATCTGTGGCACTTTTAGGCTGCGGGGGCTCTTGAGTGAAGGGATCTTCTTGAACTGAAGGTGTACGAATGTGTTCCAAAAACACATTGCTGGGAATGGCTTCTCTCTTGGAACCTATTTTTGCCAAATCATCGGATGCTTGATTTTTCAGTCGGGGTATATGATGGAGCTCTAACCCCTCAAACTTCTTTTCCAACTTCCTCACTGCATTAAAGTAACCAGTCATAGCTGGGCTTCAGACGTCCCACTCCTTCATCACTTGATTGACTACCAAATCTGAGTCACCGTAGACCATGAGGCGACGGACGCCGAGTGAAATGGCCATACGTAACCCATATAAGTGTGCTTCATATTCAGCTTCGTTATTGGAGGAATCAAAGTGAATCTGGAGAACATATCTGAGCTTGTCTCCTCGGGGGGATATACCAGCACCACCCCAGCACCGGAACCAATCACCATCTTGGAGCCATCAAAAAACATGGTCCAGTGCTCTGAGTGGATTTGAGTCGGCAGCTGCTGTTTGATGCACTCGGCAAGGAAATCTGCTATTGCTTGGGACTTTATAGCTTTCTTTGCCTCAAACTTCATATCTAAGGGAAGGAGTTCAATCGCCCACTTTGCCACTCGACCAGTTGCATCACTGTTGTTCAAAATCTCTGATAATGGAGCCTCACTGACGACTGTAATGGAGTGGTCAGAGAAATAGTGTGCAACCTTCTTCGTGGTCATATAAATCCCATAAACAAGCTTCTGATAATATGGATATCTTTGCTTGGATGGAGTTAGAACTTCAGAAACATAATATACGGGGCGCTAAACTTTATAAGCTTTTCCTTCTTCTTCCCGCTCGACCGGAAGTACTGTACTGACAACTTGTCCAGTGGCTGCAATGTAAAGCAGTAAAGGCTCTTTGTTGATTGGGGCAGCAAGGACCGGCTGGGTGGAAAGCAGGGCTTTGAGCTCTTCAAACGCTGCATCAGCTTCAGGAGTCCACTCGAACTTATCAGACTTCTTCATCAGTCGGTAAAGAGGCAATGCCTTTTCACCAAGGCGAGAAATGAATCGACTTAAGGCGGCCAAACAACCAGTAAGCTTCTGGACATCGTGCACACGCACAGGGCGTTTCATCCGGAGTATAGCACCAACTTTCTTTGGGTTAGCGTCGATCCCTCGTTCGGAAACGAGGAAACCGAGTAATTTTCCGCCAGGGACTCCGAATGTGCACTTTGATGGATTAAGCTTGATATCATACCTTCTGAGGTTGGCAAAAGTTTCAGCAAGGTCAGCCAGCAGGTCAGAACCTTTACGTGACTTGACCACAATGTCATCCATGTATGCCTCCACACTCCGACTAATTTGAGTGAGCAAGCACTTCTGAATCATCCTCATGAATGTGGCTCCAGCGTTCTTCAGGCCGAATGGCATGGTGACATAACAGAAGCACCCGAATGGAGTGATGAAAGCCGTTTTTATCTCATCGGGTCCATACAGTCGGATCTGATGATACCCGGAATAGGCGTCCAAAAAGGACAAGCGCTCACACCCCGCAGTTGAGTCGACTATTTGGTCGATGCGGGGAAGAGGAAAGTGATCTTTCGGGCAGGCCCGATTGATATGCTTGAAGTCAATGCACATGCGAAGTGAGTCGTCCTTCTTAGGCACCATGACAACATTGGCGAGCCACTAGGAGTGGTAAATCTCTCGGATAAACTCAGCTGCCAGGAGCCGAGCTACTTCTTCACCAATTGCTTTTCTCTTCTGTACGGCGGACCATCGAAGATGTTCCTTGACTGGTTTCGCTTTTGGGTCGACTCGCAAACGGTGCTCAGCCAGCCCCCTGGGAACACTTGGCATGTCAGAAGGTTTCCATGCAAAGATGTCCCAGTTCTCACAGAGGAACTGGATGAGCGCTTCTTCCTATTTGGAGTCAAGTGTTGTAGAAATGTGAGTCGGAGCAGCATTGGAATCGGCCGGGTGAATATGAATCGGCTTCGTTTCACCAGACGACTGAAATGCAGAGTCTGTGGCAGGCTTCTTGGCTCGTAGCAAATCACTCGGATCTGCATTTTTCTGATACTCTTGCAATTCTACTACTGCCATTTGGGCATCGGCGATCTTTGAGCCCTTCTGGAAGCACTCTTCCACCTTCTGACGATTGCCAGTGATAGTGATCACCCCTCTGGGACCAGGCATCTTCAGTTTGAGGTACACGTAACATGGTCGAGCCATAAAACGTGCATAAGCAGGCCTACCCAGAATAGCGTGGTAAGCACTCTCGAAATCCACGACTTCAAACGTCAACTTTTCTTTGCGGTAATTTTTGGAATCACCGAAAACCACGTCGAGGGCGATCTGGCCGAGTGATTCAGCCTATTTTCCAGGTATAATGCCATGGAAACTCATATTGCTTTCACTGAGTTTGGACATCGGAATGCCCATTCCCTTCAAGGTCTCCGCATACAGGATATTTAGGCCACTACCACCATCCATCAGCACTTTAGTCAGTCGAGTGCCTTCAACAACCGGGTCGACCACCAGCGCTTGCCTCCCAGGGGTGGCTATACGTGCTGGGTGGTCAGACTGGTCGAATGTGATGGCAGTCTGGGACCACTTCAGATAACTGGGTGTCGCCGGAGCAACCATATTCACCTCTCTGTTTATAACTTTCAATCGACTTTTGCTTTCAACATCAGCAAAAATCATCAAAGTGGAATTGACGTTGGGAAAACCATCGTCATCTTCCTCTTTATCCTCACCCTTGTCTGACTCCTTTTCCTTTTCCTTGGGTTGTTTCTCTCGGAACTGTTGAATTAGGAGCCGACATTGCCGAGTGGTGTGTTTGGGGTAAATCAGGTTACCCTCCTCATCTTTCTTGGTATGAATGTGACAGGGCAAATCCAACACATCATTTCCATCTTGATCTTTGACTTTCTTGGGATTCCACGGCCCCTTGGGCTTCCCCTTGAACTTTCCTTGAGTCACGGCTAAGGCTTCACCAGGAGCAGCTGGCTCGGCTTTGCGCTTCTGCTTCCGACTGGAGTTCCCTCCTCCGGTTTCGTGGGCGACTGTCTTGTGCTTGCCACTCCGGAGCTGATCCTCCTCTTCACCATTAGCATACTTGGTGGCAATTTCCATCATTCGACTCAGAGACATATCCCAGTCCGACCGAACTTCAGATTCAATTCTTGATACTTGACACCTTCCTTGAAGGCACAAACTGCTTGGTGATCTGACACATTCTCCACCGTGTGGTGCAACGTGATCCATCTCTGGATATAGTCTCTCAAGGTTTCATTCGGTTTCTGCACACAGGACTGCAACTCTGTTAACCCTGCTGGTCATTTGCATGTATCTTCGAAGGTCCTAACAAACACTCAGGCGAGTTCCTCCCAACTATATATGCTGCCCGGTGCTAACTGATTCAACCATGCTCTGGCCGAGCCTTCCAACATCAAAGGAAGGTGCTTCATGGCCACTTCATCGTTGCCGCCACCAATCTGAACAGCCACTCGGTAATCCTCAAGCCAAGTGTCAGGCTTGGATTCACCAGTGAACTTGCTGACTCCAGACGCCAACCTGAAGTTGGGAGGAATCACTGCAGCCCTAATGGCTCTGCTGAAACACTCGGGACCTGAAACATGCACTCTGCTGCCAGTCGGGTAATCTCTGTCATGGCCTTCTCTGTGCGCTCTATTCCTGTCAACCAAACCTTGAACGAGAATAGATCTCACATCGAAGCCTGGCTCACGGGGGTCGACTGGAATCCTTCGCCCACCACTGTGAGGGTGTCTGTCATCATGCTGCCGAGGCACGTATGACCCACTCCTTGGGGGAGGCGTGGGCACTCGACGACGATCATCATGGTCGAGTCGGTGATCATACTGCTCACGGTTTTTGTACTGATCTCGTCGGTCTCCACGTCCTTCATGCCACGGGGGCGATCTTGGGCTGTGAGCCGACTGGACTGTGTCTGCTACCACGGATCTGCTATGGATCCTATTCCGCGACTGAGATACTACTGTGTTTTGTTCCCCTGCTGCCCGGAGTAAAGCCCTGATCTGCATCGAACCTCTGCCAGCTTCCGACCGGGAGGGTTGAATCGACTCTGCTATTCGGGCTGCAGCTGTGAGATTCTGAATCGGAGTTCGGTATACCTGAGTTGGAGGCGGAAAAAGTTGTCGTCGACTGGACTCAGGAATCCGCTGCCGAGCACACTCGTCGAGTGCGTGCTGGAGATTCTCCAGTCGAGTGCGCTCAGCCAAGTTGGCCAGGCGTGCCTCCTCCAAGGCCCAGGCCTCGAGGGTTTCTCCAACGATAGGAGTGCGAAGCGCATCCATGTTACGGTGATGAAGCTCCTCCCTCTGCTGCGAAGAGAGGGGCTCGGGGCGGTATTCCTCGTGGGCGTGCGACAGATCGCCTCCGCCATCGCCACCGTCGTCGCGGGGGAAGCCAGGAGGACTGTGCAGTCTGTTGACCATCAGGACTTCCGCCGCGGGGTCGCTGCTGTCGCACTCGGATGCAGTCTCGACGGAGCCAGTCGAACAGGCCGTAAAGAGTTTCATCGGGCTCGATTGCCGCGACTTGCGGGGTGGCCGACTGGCGAGCCACCACGTGCCTCACCCACCGCTAGAGCCGAGACCGACCAGAACGCTTGCGCCGGCGAGCGGCGGGGAGCGAGGACACCACAGGAGCCGGCCGATACTGAGTCGACGGCTGCCGCAGAAGGACGTCGCGGACGCACGCGCGAAAGTGTGTTGCCCCACGGACGGGGAGCGCCTCGACATCGAGTGGAGCCTCTTGGAGCCAAGCGGAGTTGTCGGCGACGAACACGAGCGCGTCGAGACGGATCTCGCGGCCCTCGGCCAACCCTCCGCCAGAAACCATGATGATGAGGATCGGAAAAATTGCAACTTCTCCAATAAGTCGCTAAGACACCTGCCCCACGGTGGGCGCCAACTGTCGTGGTACTAAGACTGACAGCAGAATAGGGGGGTAGTATGGAGAGGCAAGATCCTAGCTATGGTGAAGTTGTACACACGAGTTTTACGAGTTTGGGCCCTTCTCAGAAGAAGTAACAGCCCTACGTCTCGGAGCCCGAAGGCGGTCGACTGGATTATGCGTATGTGTGTTTACAGGGGTGCGAACCCTTGTGCATGTGGAGGGGGGTGGCTTATATAGAGTGCGCCAGGACCCCAGCCAGCCCATGTTACAAAGGGTTTAAGGTACATCAAGAGGGGGGCGTTACTGGTAACGCTAGTAATAAAGAGTCATAATGATCATTAAAGCTATGGAGCAATGTCCGACCGTTGCAGTGCGGAGTGGCTTTAGATCTTCTGGCGGTCGAGTGACTGTCTCCACGGTCGAGTGACTTCGAGTCTTTCGAGTGGAATGCTTCGTGGTCGAGTGGATGGTGACTCCTCTTCGAATGCTTCTAGTTTTAGGGTGATGACCTTGGGAAGGGTATCTAGGTCAGGCCTATGACCCTACCCTAGGTACATAGCTTCATCACCTGCTCTCTTTGATTATAACAGCAGGGGAAGATATTTTGTCCTTGAGAGCGAGGCCCGAGCTCATAACGCAGCAGTGGTGGCGGCATGGCGTGCTGAGGCATCCGCACTGAGAGCCTCTGTGAGCTACCACACTGACTACTACCCTCCAGGCTACTGATCGATTACCAATTTATGCCAAAAGCCTAAGCTTGGGGGAGTACGTGTTTCTCACCGACATTACATTCATGTTCACATATCATTCCATTTGTCGGTGTTCACACGTTTTCATTGTATCATCCATGCTTAGATTTATTTTCTTGCTTTCTTCTTGTGTGTTTGAATATTTTAGAAAAACAAAAAAATAGTTGTAGTAGTTTACTTTCTATGCATGTTTAGTAGTAGTACTAAAAAGAAAATCCAAAAAGATTTCCTTGTTGGGAGCTTTCCCGTGTAAATAGTTTTTCTCGTTTTTGCTTTTTATTTGCTTGTTGAAGAAAATCAAAAACTCCAAAAATATTTCAGTGTTTTTCTCTGAATTTCTTTTCTTTTTATTCGAGTCTTACCGAGGAGAAGACCACGATGAAAATGTTGAGTGGCTCTCATATGAATAACTGTTGAACTAATAAAGAGCCCATTTTACCTTGTCTTCTCCTGTTGAATAAAATGTTTTGCAGATTCTAGCTTAGTCCACGGCACTCTTGCGCCATTATTATTTTCATATCATTCGGTCGTGCAAGTGAAAGGCAATAATGACGATATTTACGAAAAAGGGTTTTCCCCCGCTTTATATTATAAAGCAACGGACCAAGCATCCAACATCACAGTACAGAGAGTAATCAAGTCAAGTCGTGTTGGGGGCACAGCAAGACAAGCCCCAAATAAAGCTAAAAAATAATGACGATATTTGATGAACTGGCTGTGGCAAAGAGAAACTGGTATGAACTCGACTTGTTCTGTTTGTGTAAATATGTTTAACCTAGTATCCAGGCTTCAGCCCATTATGTTTAAACATGTTTGCAATGACAATTGGAGATTATAGTTTCTCATGCCATGCATAAGTAGCTGGGAGTTGATAATGATTTATTTTGGATATCAACATAGCGTTAAAATGATTGTGATGTAGTATGATGATATGGTATCCTCCTCCGAATGTTCGAGTGGCTTGACTTGGTACATGTTCATGCATGTAGTTGAATCAAAACCAACATAGCCTCTATAATATTTATGTTCATGGTGTTCATATCCTACTCATGCTAGTGTCCAATGTTACTTATGCATAATGCCTGGTTATGATAGTTGTTGCTCTCTAGCTGGCCGCTTCTCAATCTTAATTGCTAGCCTTCGCCTATACTAAGTGGGAACTCTGCTTGTACATCAAAAACCCTTGAACCCAAAGTTATTCCAGATGAGTCCACCATACCTACCTACCTATATACGGTATTACCCTGCCGTCCTAAGTAAATTTGCATGTGCCACCTCTAAAAACTTCTAAAAAATTATCTTTTTTGTGTGCCTGGATCATTCATGGAACGACGGGAGGTGGTCAATATCTTCCGTGCTAAGCGGGTTATTCTCAGGTCGAGTGTTTATTCACTCACCATCGCACGAGAAAATGGGCGGTAATAGGGATGCCCAGTCCCAAACTGCAAACATGAAAAAGAGTTCATCTCTAGATTAATCAAACAAAAACTCCCAATGGAGTCAAAACCTTTACTTTTATCGCTTGGGAACCGCCACTAGCGTGCTTAGCATGGAAGATGTTGATAAACTGATGGTCGTGAAGTGAATAAGGAGGGTGCATGTCTCAAAATAATCATTTATCTCTGTTTTAAAAATTGAGCTCTAGCACCTCTGCAAATCCCTGCTTCCCTGTGCGAAGGGACTTTCTATTTACTTTTATGTTGTGTCATCACCTTCTAAAACAAGCGCCGGAAACTGAGTAGAGCACAACTGTCATGATTTATGCATTATGTATAGCTAATGTTGGGTGCATCATGACTAGATCTTTTCTACCATGAATTACAATGTTTAGTCGCTGCTTGAACTTTGGAGGTTCTCTGCATTTATGTTTTGCGGTCTCAAAAAGGGCTAGCGAGATACCATTATTGTCATATTATATCATGGTTGTTTTGACAACGTCTTGCCATTTGAGATATCTTATTATTGCTCGCTAGCTGATTATGTCATTGATCTGCGTCAATATAATCTTTAAGAGTTATTGTTGACATGGTTAGTTATAATGTTGGCTGAAAACCTGGGTGTTGTTTAAGCTTATTTATGCAAAAAAGAGCAAACGAGTTCGTGAAAGTTTTTCTTTCTCACTTTCAGTTTATCAACTGAATTGCTTGAGGACAAGCAAAGGTTTAAGCTTGGGGGAGTTGATACGTCTCCAACGTATCTACTTTTTCTCACGCTTTTCCTATTGTTTTGGACTCTAATTTGCATGATTTGCATGAAACTAACCCCAGACTGACGCTGTTTTCAGCAAAACTACCATGGTGTTGTTTTTGTGCAGAAATAAAGTTCTCGGAATGGAACGAAACTTTGCGGGGATTTTTTATAACAATAATAAGAATTTCTGGAGCCAAGACCCACCAGAGAGGGGCCCCTGGGTGGGCACAACCCACCAGGGTGCGCCCCCTCTCCTGGCGCGCCCAGGTGGGTTGTACCCACCTGGTGGCCCTGCTGACGACCCCCCTGATGCTATAAAATCACATTATTCCAGAAAAAAATAAGGGAGAAAGAATTATCGCGATCCACGAGACGGAGCCACCGCCAAGCCCTGTTCTTCCTCGGGAGGGCAGATCTGGAGTCCGTTTGGGGCTCCGGAGAGGGGGATCTTCGTTCTTCATCATCACCAACACATCTCCATTGCCAATTCCATGATGCTCCCCACCGAGAGTGAGTAATTCCTTCGTAGGCTCGCTGGTCGGTGAGGAGTTGGATGAGATTCATCATGTAATCGACTTTGTTAGGGCTTGATCCCTAGTATCCACTATGTTCTTAGATTGATGTTGCTATGACTTTGCTATGCTTAATGCTTGTCACTTTGGGCCCGGGTGCCATGAACTCAGATCTGAACCGTTTATGAATTCATCATTATATCCATGTTTTAGATCCGATCTTGCAAGTTATAGTCACCTACTACGGTTATGATCCGACAACCCCGGAGTGACAACAACCGGGCCCACTCTCGGTGATGACCGTAGTTTGAAGAGTTCATGTATTCACTATGTGTTAATGCTTTGTTCTGGTTCTCTATTAAAAGGAGGCCTTAATATCCCTTAGTTTCCAATATGGACCCCGCTGCCACGGGAGGGTAGGACAAAAGATGTCATGCCAGTTCTTTTAATAAAGCATGTATGACTATTTACGGAATACATGCCTACATTGAATCGATGAACTGGAGCTAGTGCCGTATCGCCCTAGGTTATAACTGTCACATGATGAGTATCATCCAACAAGTCACCGATCCAATGCCTACGAATTTATCTTATATTGTTTCTGCTAAGTTACTATTGCTATCATCACTATTACACTTGCTGCAAAATTACTGCTATCACTGTTACTGTTACCGTTGCTACTGTCACTACTATCAAAACTATCAAACTACTTTGCTACTGATCACCTTGCTGCAGATAATTAATCTCCAGGTGTGGTTGAATTGACAACTCAGCTGCTAATACCTTCAAATATTCTTTGGCTCCCCTTGTGTCGAATCTATAAATTTGGGTTGAATACTCTACCCTCGAAAACTGTTGCGATCCCCTATACTTGTGGGTTATCAGAAGCGTCCCCTGGTGGGCACAAGACACCAGGGCGCGCCAGGCTTGCCTGGCGTGCCCAGGTGGGTTGTGCCCACCTGGGACACCTTCCGTACTCCGTTTCTCTCCCGTATGCTTGTCCTCCAAGATAAAAAAATCTATATATACTTCCCGAACTTGTTAACCACCGTATCGCGGAGAAATTCTCTGTTCTCTTTTCTTGCTGTTTTCTGACAGATTCAACTAGAACAACGTCATGTCTTCCTCACCCTTTAACAATGGAGAAGCAGAAATAAGATTGGTTCAGGAAGATCTAAGGGGAGATGAAGGTGAAGAGGTTGCTATGGAGGGAGAAGAGGAAAGTCCCTTCGGGATGCACCCTCCGGCCTCCGGGAGGGGCACACTAGCTGGCATCTCCACTCACCCTAATCCTCATCAAGCCATGGGATCATCGAACAATCAAGCAAACCTGGAAGTGCAAGAAGATCTCCCACCAAGGAGGCCCTTACACAAGTTACATCGTAACAATTTTCATAATTTGATTCACAATTATGGGTTCGAGAACACTCCTCGTAGGCACATACCATCCAACTGGGACATATCTCGGCCAAGAGAAAACAGTACAGGAACCAAACTGTGGGGCCCTAAGAATAAACACATAATGGCTGAGGTGAAGAAAAAGGGTGAATTAATTCATCAAGCCCTCCAGGAGATTCAAGGATTGAAGGATATACTCATGGTTATATTGGAGAATACTACTTCATCACCACCACCTTCTTCTTCACCACCAAAGGAGAACTAAGTATCGGGTATGGGCACTCCCCTTGGCTTCCGCCAAGCTTGGGGGAGGGGCCCCGGTATCGTATCATCCCACTATCCTTTTGCTTTTACTTATTTCAGTTCGATCTTTTTGCTTTAGATGAATAAAAGTTTAGTTTGATCCTTTCCTATTTGAGAGTTTGCTTAGTGATCAATCCTTGTAATCGTGTGCAAATCATATAATAAAGTTTAGTTTGAGTTTTTGCTTTCTTTACTTTCATGTTGCAAATAAAAGAAAAGAAATAAGAAAGAAAGAAAAGGAGAAAGGAAATAAATAAATAAAAGAAAGGAAATAAATCAATAAGATCATATACTAATCCTATGGTAGGTGATAACACCACACAAGGAAAAGTATAAGTAGGAAATTTTATTAGAGATTGACAAACATAGCATTAGTCAATGATGCAATTCGTGAAAGAATTAATAAGGGAAGAGAAGATTCACATATAAATATACTATCCTAGAAATCTTTTGTGATTGTGAGCCCTCATCAAAATATTATATGCCAAAATTGTTGACGTTGGACAAGGAAGACAACTTAATGGTTTATGTTTGTTTATATTCACATAGAAGTCATATTGTCATAGATCCTTCAACATGTGGTGCTTGCCCCTATCTTTGCTAGCCAAACATTCCGCACTAAGTAGAGATACTACTTGTGCATCCAAAAACCCTTAAAACCAAATCTTATTTTCAAGTGTCCACCATACCTACCTAGGGATTGAGCAAGAGCCCTCAAGTAAGTTGTCATCGGTGCAAAAAGGCAATAAAAATTGCTTCTAAAAGTGTGAGATCATTTAGTGTAAGAGAAAATTGAGCGTTGTACGAACTTGGATGACAAAGAATAAAAGCGATAGACTGCATAATAAAGGTTATCATCTTAAGGGGCAATACAACGTGACGTTTTTTTTTGCACTAAGGGATTGAGCATACAAACAAATAAGCGCATGGCAACCTCTGCTTCCCTCTGCGAAGGGCCTATCTTTTACTTTTATGTATTTACTTTTATGCAAAGAGTCAAAGTTTTTCTTCTATTCCCTTTTATTTTTCTCCTTTGGCAAGCATCATGTGGTGAGGAAAGATCTTGGCACATATGTCCAGTTGAATATAGATAGCATGAGTTATTATTGTTGACATCACCCTGAGGTGAATATGTTGGGAGGCGAAACTATAAGCCCCTATCTTTCTATGTGTCCGGTTGAAACGTTTTGCTCATGTGTACATGGTGAGTGTTAGCAATCATAGAAGACTATATGATGGTTGAGTATGTGGACTTGCCTAAAGGCTCCGACACTTGACCCTTCCTGAAAAGATGATGAATTGTAGTTGCAAAGTTGATTGAGAACATAGTTTGTTGGTTTCTAATAGAGTTTTTGCTTTATACTTCGATTGTGCGATGAACTATTACTTATTCATGAGAAGTATATGATAAAAGTTCTATGATTAAAGTCTTATGTTTAAATTTGTTGCTGTTATAATAATCGAAATGATGCTTCTATGTCCGTATTTTGTTTTTATCGACACCTCTCTCTCAAAGCATGTGGACATGTTTTTCGATTTCGATTTTCGCTTGAGGACAAGCGAGGTCTAAGCTTGGGGGAGTTGATACGTCCATTTTGCATCATGTTTTCTTACTGTTATTTATAATGTTTTTATCCATAATAATGCTTTCTGGAGTAATTCTAATGCCTTCTCTCTCATAATTTGCAAGGTACACACCAAGCGGGAGAATTCCGGCAGCTGGAAATCTGGACCTGGAAAAGCTACGCCAGGCCACTTATTCTGCACAACTCCAAACAAGCTGAAACTTCATGGAGATTTTTTATGGAATATTTAAGAATTATTGGAGCAAATAACTACCAGAGGGGGCCCACCAGGTGGGCACAATCCACCTGTGCGCGCTAGGGAGCCCAGGCGCGCCCTGGTGGGTTGTGCTCACCCAGGCCCACCTCCGGTGCCCATCTTCTGGTATATAAGTCATTTTGACCTAGAAAAGATAAGGAGAGGACTTTCGGGACGGAGTGCCGCCGTCTCGAGGCGGAACTTGGGCACGAGCACTTTTGCCCTCCGGCGGAGCAATTCCGCCGGGGGAACTTCCCACCCGGAGGGGGAAATCATTGTCATCCTCATCACCAACAACTCTCCCATCTTGGGAAGGGCAATCTCCATCAACATCTTCAACAGCACCATCTCAGCTCAAACCCTAGTTCATCTCTTGTGTTCAATCTTGTTACCGGAACTATAGATTGGTGCTTCTGGGTGACTAGTAGTGTTGATTACATCTGGTAGTTGATTACTACTCCCTCCGTTCGGAATTACGCGTCCGAGAAATGAATGTATCTAGATGTATTTTAGTTGTAGATACATCCATTTTTGTGACAAGTAATTCCGAACGGAGGGAGTATATGGTTTATTTGGTGGAAGATTATATGTTCAGATTCAATATGCTATTTAATACCCCTCTGATCTTGAGCATGTTTATCATTTGTGAGTAGTTACTTTTGTTCTTGAGGTCACGGGAGAAGTCATGTTGCAAGTAATCATGTGAACTTGATATGTGTTCGATATTTTGATAGTATGTATGTTGTGATTCCCTTAGTGGCGTCATGTGAACGTCGACTACATGACACTTCACCATATTTGGACCTAAGGGAATGCATTGTGGAGTAGCATTAGATGATGGGTTGCGAGAGTGACAAGCTTAAACCCCAGTTTATGCACTATTCCGTAAGGGACCGATTGGATCCAAAAGTTTAATGCTATGGTTAGAATTTATTCTTAATACTTTTCTCATAGTTGTGGATGCTTGCGGGAGGGTTAATCATAAGTAGGAGGTTTGTTCAAGTAAGAACAGCACCTAAGCACCGGTCCACCCACATATCAAATTATCAAAGTAGAGAACACAAATCAAACCAACATGATGAAAGTGACTAGATGAAATTCCCGTGTACCCTCAAGAACACTTTGCTTATCATAAGAGACCGTTTTGGCCTATCCTTTGCCTCAAAAGGATTGGGCTACCTTGCTGCACTTTTGCTACTACTATTGTTACTTGCTCGTTACAAATTACCTTGCTATCAAACTACTCCACTACTTACAATTTTAGGCTTGCACACATTACCTTTCTGAAAAGTACTTGTCATTTCCTTCTGCTCCTTGTTGGGTTCGACACTCTTACTTATCGAAAAGAGCTAAAATTGATTCCCTATACCTGTGGGTCATTAACTTCGTGTAAAAAATGTACAATCTCTTTCGAAGTATCAGGGTTTCGGATGAAAACTCATCTGTTACAAAGGGATTTCAGTTTTTTGAACTTATTTCAACTCCAAACTTTTTGTGCGTTCAACATGCACCATTCAAAGCCACATCATCAATTTCAAACCCTTTCTGACTTCATTTGGTATTTTTCATGCATTTACTAATTTTTTAGCTAAATGACCTTGAAATTGAAAAGCACTACAAATGAACTCTGAAAAGGTTGAAAGTTGGCATTGTATCATCATTTCACCCACATAGCATGTGCTAAAATTTTGAGAGGGTTACGGCAAAACTGGATCCACTTCGTGTACAAAATGGACAAACTCTTTTGCAGTATCAGGGTTTCGAACGAAAACTCATCTGTTACAAAAGGCATTTCATTTTTTGAACTTATTTCAACTCCAGACTTTTTATGCGTTCAACATGCACCATTCAAAGCCACATCATTAATTTTAAACCCTTTCTGACTTCATTTGGTATTTTTCATGCATTTACTGATTTTTTTAGCTAAATGACCCTGAAATTGAAAAGTTATCATCTGTTACAAAACTCATCTGTTACAAATGGCATTTCATTTCTTGACATGTAACTGCAGTGATATTCTAGATCAAAGCCATCATCAGAATAGTTGTGGAGAGAAAGTCTTCACTTTTTCTTCGCGTGTGTCCCTTGCTTATTGCGTCGTAACCATGATAATCTTCATCGTTTAAGAGGGTGCTTGGGTCAGCCTTTGACTTTGAAGGTAGGAATTTCATGAAACTTTTCATAATCTTCAGACATGTCTGTCTTGCCCTCCACTCCCACGATGTCTCTTTTCCCTGAAAGAACTATGTGGCGCTTTGGCTCATCATATGATGTATTCGCATCCTTATCTTTTCTTTTTCTCGGTTTGGTAAACATGTCCTTCACATAGAAAACCTGCGCCACATCATTGGCTAGGACGAATGGTTCGTCTATGTACCCAAGATTGTTCAGATCCACTGTTGTCATTCCGTACTGCGGGTCTACCTGTACCCCGCCTCCTAACAGATTGACCCATTTGCACCGAAACAAAGGGACCTTAAAATCATGTCCATAGTCAAGTTCCCATATGTCCACTATGTAACCATAATATGTGTCCTTTCCCCTCTTGGTTGCTGCATCAAAGAGGACACCACTGTTTTGGTTGGTGCTCTTTTGATCTTGGGAGATCGTGTAAAATGTATTCCCATTTATCTCGTACCCTTTGTAAGTCAATACAGTCGAAGATGGTCCCCTGGCCAACGAGTACATCTCATCTGCAACAATGTTGTCACCCATGAGATGTGTTTGCAACCAACTGCCGAAAATCCTGATGTGTTCACATGTAATCCAGTCGTCACACTGCTCCAGGTGTTTGGAGCATAGAATATTCTTGTGTTCATTGACATACGGGGACACCAAGGTAGAATTCTGTAGAACTGTGTAGTGTGCTTGAGACCAAGAATGCCCGTCCCTACATATTATTGAGTCCGCTCCTAGCGTGCCTTTTCCGGTCAGTCTCCCCTCATACCGCGATTGAGGGAGACCAATCTTCTTAAGGTCGGGAATGAAGTCAACACAAAACCCAATGACCTCCTCTGTTTGATGGCCCGTGGAGATGCTTCCTTCTGGCCTAGCACGGTTACGAACATATTTCTTTAAGACTCCCATGAACCTCTAAAAGGGGAACATATTGTATAGAAATACAAGGCCCAGAATGGCAATCTCGTCGACTAGATGAACTAGGACGTGCGTCATGATATTGAAGAAGGATGGTGGGAACACCAGCTCGAAACTGACAAGACATTGCACCAAATCACTCCTTAACCTTGGTAGGATTTCTGGATCAATTGCATTGAGGAATGCACATAGCTTCACAATGGCTAATCGAACGTTTTCCGGTAGAAGCCCCCTCAATGCAACCGGAAGCAGTTGCGTCATAATGACGTGGCAGTCATGAGACTTTAGGTTCTGGAACTTTTTCTCTGCCATATTTATTATTCCCTTTATATTCGACGAGAAGCCAGACGGGACCTTCATATTGAGCAGGCATTCAAAGAAGATTTACTTCTCTTCTTTGGTAAGAGCGTAGCTGGCAGGACCTTCATATTGCTTTGGATGCATGCCTTCATTTTCGTGCACACATTGCTGGTCCTCCCGTGCCTCCGGTGTATCTTTTGTCTTCCCATACACGCCCAAGAAGCCTAGCAGGTTGACGCAAAGATTCTTCGTCATGTGCATCACGTCGATTGCAGAGCGGACCTCTAGGTCTTTCCAATAGGGTAGGTCCCAAAATATAGATTTCTTCTTCCACATGGGTGCGCTCCCTCAGTGTCGTTCGGAACAGAAAGTCCGCCAGGACCCTTTCCAAAGATTACTTGTAAATCATTAACCATATCAAGTATGTGATCACTAGTACGGACGGCAGGCTTCTTCCGTGATCTGACTCACCTTTGAAATGCTTGCCTTTCTTTCGACATTGATGGTTGGTCGGAAGGACTCGACGATGTCCCAGGTACACATTCTTCCTGGATTTGTCCAAATATATACTTTCGGTGTCATCTAAACAGTGCGTGCATATGTGGTATCCCTTGTTTGTCTGTCCTGAAAGGTTACTGAGAGCAGGCCAATCATTGATGGTTACAAACAGCAACGCATGTAGGTCAAATTCCTCCTGGTCGTGCTCATCCCACACACGTCACCTTTTCCATTCCACAGCTGTAAAAGTTCTTCAACTAATGGCCTTAGGCACACATCAATGTCCTTGTCGGGTTGCTTAGGGCCTTGTATGAGCACCGGCATCATAATGAACTTCCACTTCATGCACAACCAAGGAGGAAGGTTATAGATACATAGAGTCACGGGCCAGGTGCTATGATTGCTGCTCTGCTCCCCAAAAGGATTAATGCCATCCGCGCTTAAACCAAACCATATGTTCCTTGCGTCACCTGCAAAGTCCCCCCATGTTCTCTCGATTTTCTCCACTGTGACCCATCAGCGGGTGCTCACGACTTCCCGTCTTTCTTACGGTCCTCTTTGTGCCATCGCGCAACTTGGCATGCTCTTTGTTTCTGAACAGACGTTTCAACCGTGGTATTATAGGTGCATACCACATCACCTTGGCAGGAACCCTCTTCCTGGGGCGCTCGCCCTCAACATCACTAGGGTCATCTCGTCTGATTTTATACCGCAATGCACCGCATACCGGGCATGCGTTCAAATCCTCGTACGCACCGCGGTAGAGGATGCAGTCATTAGGGCGTGCATGTATCTTCTGCACCTCCAATCCTAGAGGGCATAGAACCTTCTTTGCTTCGTACGTAGTGTCGAGCAATTCGTTATCCTTTGGAAGCTTCTTCTTCAATATTTTTAGTAGCTTCTCAAATCCGTTGTCAGATACACCATTGTCTGCCTTCCATTGCAGCAATTCCAGTGTGGTACTAAGCTTTCTGTTGTCATCTTTGCAATTTGGGTACAACCCTTTTTTGTGATCCTCTAACATGCGATCGAACTTCAACTTCTCCCTTTCACTTTGGCATTGTCTCTTTGCATAAACAATGACCCGGCAAAGATCATCATCGGGCACATCGTCTGGTTCCTCCTGATCTTCAGCTTCCCCCATTGCAGCATCACCATATTCAGGAGGCGGATAGTTGTCATCATCCTCTTCTTCTTCGCTGTTTTCCATCATAACCCCTCTTTCTCCATGCTTGGTCCAAACATTATAGTGTAGCATGAAACCCTTCTCAAGCAGGTGGATGTGAAGGGTTTTCGAGTCAGAATAAGACTTCGTATTCCCACAGATAGGGCATGGACAACGCATAAAACCATTCTACTTGTTTGCCTCAGCCACTTTGAGAAAATTATGCACGCCCTTAATGTACTCGGAGGTGCGTCTGTCACCGTCCATCCATTGCCGATTCATCTGCGTGCATTATATATAATTAAGTGTGTCAAAAACCATTACAGAACATCATGAATAGAGAAGTGAACAAATTAATAAAAGTTCATCATGACATTAAAATCAAAGTACATTAGTGATCAAATGTTATTACTGAAAAAATAAATACATAAAGTTCATACATAGTTCTCATTGAACAACATATAGCTCTCTAGAGCATCTAATTAAAACATACATTGAAACTATGTAAAGCATTTAAATGCAACAACAAATGCGATCATAATCGCAACTAAGGTAACAATTGATCCAACGGCATAATGATACCAAGCCTCGGTATGAATGGCATATTTTCTAATCTTTCTAATCTTCAAGCGCATTGTTGATCTTGTGATCATCGACGACATCCGCAACATGCAACTCCAATTTCATCTTCTCCTCCTCAATTCTTTTCAATTCTTTCTTCAACTAATTGTTTTCTTTTTCAACTAAATTTAACCTCTCGACAAGAGGTTCGGCTGGAATTTCCGGTTCACATACCTCCTAGATCAAAACATCTATGTCACATTGGTCGGCATAATTGTCATAAACACTAAATGAAACAAATAGTTATAAAAGATAATATACCACATCCAAATCATAGACAGGACGAGGGCCGACGGGGGTGGATTAAATCATAGAAGTAAGAATTTTTTTTCTTTTAGAAAGAAGATAAGAACAAGAGGCTCACCACGGTGGTGCCGGTGACGAGATCGGCGCGGGCGATCGACGACGGTGAGGAAGGGGATGGGACAGGACGGACCAGCAAACCTTGACAAATCTTGAGGAAAATGGAGATTGGACAAGGAGCTTGGAGAGGAGAAAGCTTAAGTATGGCTCGGGCATTTCATCGAACACCTCATGTGCATAGGAGGTGAGAGCTAGAGCAACACACCTCTCCCACACGGCCGGCCAAAAAACAGAGCACTAAACGGGCAGGGGCGGGGGTATATATAGGCTTCTCTTTAGTCTTGGTTTGTGGCTAAAACCGGGACTAAAGGACAACCTTTGGTCCCGGTTCCAGCCACAAACCGGGACTAAAAGTGTTGGGCCAGGAGCGAGGCCCATTGGTCCCAATTCGTGTCTAGAACCGGGACCAAAAGTGTCAGACGAACCGGGACCAATGGCCCCCGAGGCCCGGCCGGCGCCCTGGCCTCACTAACCGGGACTGATGCACCCTTTGGTCCCGGTTCGTGAGTGAACCGGGATTAATGCCCTTATCCTGGCCTCAACCAAAGCCCTGTTTTCTACTAGTGTTGACTTACAAATATAATACATAACATATTAAAATAGGGGGAGGGCATAAACATAATAGCAAATGATACGTTACACCTCGGTGCAGAATTACTCAAAAGCATTTACAACTAACACAAGCAGACTTTTATGGAGACATGCTCATCCTAGTGTTCTGTATCCGCTTATTTTTCTTATATTTAAATTTCATGTAAAAATAGGTTTTCCTTTGTGTGTTACTGACCAATAAGTGTGCAAACAACACCATTATGTGTCAATGAATATATGATTTAGTATTGAAGGTCATGGCTTGTTTAGTTTACTAGTAGTTATAAAAAGGACAATACTAACCACATTGGGAAGTTGTTCACAAAAATAGTTTATGTATTTCTAGTTCCTTAATTAACTATATGCCAACTTCACTGTATAACTATAGGCCAACTATTGATTTGGCTCATGAACACTAAAACCAGTCAAACTTGACAAACTCAATTGTAAAATAAGATATAATTGGTCCCTTGCTGCACTCAAACTATTTTCCACACATAAGGTGGTGGTGGTTTTGCGCACATAGCAACTGAATCAGCAACGAAACTTTGGAAAAATCATAAAAGCAAAAAACATTGGAAAAGTAAAACATTAAAAAAAGTACATGTAAAGTTAGCAAAGTAACTGAGACTGTTGGAAAATGAAAACGATGAAAATGGGAAATGAAAAAAATAAGAAGCATTTCTAAGTAAATTACGGAATTAGATAAACCTTAGAAATAATAAGTTATAAGATCATGAAACGTGGCCATCTTTCCCATTTTTCATGGAAGATCATTTACATTATTATTTTTTACATAATAAAATTACCAGATTTCCAAATAATAACTGTCATTAAAGTTTGGATGTTTCTGATTTTCATTATCGTTAAAATAGCGAACTGAGCCTAGCTCAATTGGTTAGGTTCTTTGTGGTTCAAGTCCTGGACTTGGTATTGGTGCTTGCATTTTTCTGGAGCGGCTGCGTTGTACCGTGTTAAAAAAAATAGTCTAAAATATATCTATTATTTATCCATTTGTCGTGTCATTTAAAAAATGTTTTTATTTTGTTGCATCAACTAGGCCACCACGCATTGAACGAATTCGAGTCAAAGAAGTGACTAAATATATCTGAGATTTGATTAATAATACTCCTTCTGTTTCTAAATATATACGTCGGTTTAGAGATTTTAATATGGACTACATACGGAGGTATATAGATATATTTAATAGTGTAGATTCACTCATTTTGCTTCGTATGTAGTCTTTATTGAAATCTTTAAAAAACTTATGGAATATTTAGGAATGGAGGGAGTAGCTGAATTACGAAAATATATACTCTTTCGTCGTTGGACTGTCCGTTGACTTGTACGCATGCCCATGCCCAGTTGGCCACGTCGGATGACAGTGGATTCTAGCAGGAGGTTCTGGACGGGAAGTGTGAACCTGATCATGTCAGGTGCGGATGTTCGATTCCGAAAGGAACGCCGATGGAAAGAGCGAAGAAACCATCAGATCGGCAGCAGGGCAAGTTGGCAATGCAAAAGCAGAGAAGAGACGGGGAGGGGATCGAGCGACGCCGACGGGTTCCGCAATGATGAGAGGAAAAGGCGCATCCTTTTGCCATCTGCCGTCGCCGTCGGGTTGTCCCTCCCCGCGCCGCGCTGCCGGTCTCTCCTTATGGAATACAAATACTTGATCGTTCCGGGCCTCCCATGTCGCCATGACCCATGTGAAAGATAGCCGGCCGGAATATTGATCCATCGCCGACGGGAAAAACGGCTGGCCGAGGGGAGCGCGCGCGCGCCATCCACACGACGGCCCCTGCCGCCGCCTCGCCGGCGACGTGGCCTGCTGCGGCGCCAGACACTGAAGCAACGGATTTGCTGATATACCTAGGCCCCAGGGTGATGGGCTGATGGCCGGACTGTAGGTCAAATCACGCTGCAAATTTGCGCTCTCCTTTTCTTCTTGTTTGAAAGTTTTTCCTGGTGGCGTGGGTGTTTTCTTTTATCTCATTTGAAAGTTTTCCCGAGGCGAGAGTTTCTCTTTTGGATTCTTCTTTCAAAGTTTTCCTGTCACGAGAGTTTTCTTTTGCTGTTTCTCTGAAAGTTTTCCCGTGGCGATATATGCCTGAATCCGTGATGCCCATTCTACTTTATGCAATGAGAAAAGCAGCACTGCCGCGTTCGTCAAACAAATTTGGAGGTTTTCCGCACAACGGAGATTTTCTTGTGAAAGTAACTTGGGAGGGAACATTCATAGAAAGGTCTTAATTAGCAGGGTGATTCTCGCCCAGGAGGCTTCATCACGCCTAGATAGTGGAAGAAGAAGGGAAAGGATGAAGGAAGGAGGAAGGCATGAAAAAGGAGGACAGAAATGCCTTTTGGTGCTAGGGCTTCATGGAGCTCCATTTTAAAAAAATCAGAAGAAACACTGTTTTCAAAATTCCAATTAAAAATCCACAGTATTGTGTGGATGTATACTGCATCAGTGTAAATTTTCATGACGAAATACATTGACATGCAAAATACACAAAAATGGTGATTTTGGAAACAGTAAACAGTGTGTACTGTTCACTCTATAAAACCAACAAGTTTTCACTTTTTTGTGTTTTTAAACATGATCAAATTTTCTCATAAAATTTACACACATGTACAGTACAAGTCAATGTAGAAAAAATGGAATTTTTTGAAACTTTGAAATATCATTTATGAATGCCTCGGAAAAAGGGCTCCATGGAGTCCGAGCACCGAAGCGCTGCACTTAGGGAGAGGGGGCACGGTTGCTAAATGGATGCGGAGTATCACCACCACAACTGGATGAACAATGAGTATCATGCCAACCTTAGAGCATCTCCACTCGTTGCCCCACCCCCCCCCCCCACCAGGAGGCATAAAAATCACCGCCTGGGGGCGAGCCGGCGGTAGAATCGGCTCTGGGGGCGGTTGGACATCCAGCCGTCACCCCCAGGTCGTCCCCAGGCACCGATATCGGCCCATTCCTGGCCGCTTTTCAGCCCAATTTCGGCCAAAAATGGCCCAATCGGCGAGGATCGGCCCATATTCGGCGTGGTTCGGCGTTGAATTCTTAACATAAATAACTTTTTTATCACATAGTTCATCACAGAAAATCAAATAGTTCAATAAAATAGTGCAACAATAAATAGTTCAATACAAATTATATAGTTCAACAAATAAAAACTCATATTTCATCACACGTCGAGCTAGGCGGAGCCCTTGATCCTCCATAGGTGCTCCACCAGTGCTGCAGTTGATGATGCACCTGTGGGTCTCGGATCTCCTGACGCATATTGAGGTAGGCATTCCAGGTTGCCGGTAGCTGGTGATCAACTTCGGCTAGAGGACCCTGCCTGTAGTATGGTTCAATGTCAAACACTGGCTCTTCCTGCTCGCTCTCGATGATCATGTTGTGCAAGATGACACAGCAAGTCATGATCTCCACATTTGATCTTTCGACCAGGTCTGAGCAGGGTACCGGACAACAGCAAATCGAGATTGGAGCACACCAAATGCCCGCTCGACATCCTTCCTACAAGCCTCCTGAACCTTGGCAAAGTGGGACTTCTTGCCTCCTGGCATAGCGTTTGAGATAGTCTTCACAAATGTAGACCATCTCGGATATATGCCATCAGCTAGGTAGTACCCCTTGTTGTAGTGCCGCTCATTGACCTCGAAGTTCACCAGAGGAGAATGACCTTCAACAAGCTTGGCAAAGACAGGGGAGCACTGCAGCATGTTGATGTCATTGTGAGTTCCTGGCATACCAAAGAAGGAGTGCCAAATCCAGAGGTCCTGTGTGGCCACCGCCTCAAGTACCACACTGCAACCGCCTTTGTCGCCTTTGTACATCCCCTGCCAATCAAATGGGAAGTTCTTCCATTTCCAATGCATGCAGTCGATGCTTCCAAGCATCCCAGGAAATCCTCTTGCTGCATTTTGTTCTAGGATCCGAGCAGTGTCTTCCGCATTGGGTGTTCGCAAGTATTGCAGTCCAGACACTGCCACCGCTACCCTGCAAAACTTGTAGAAACACTCAATGGCCGTGGACTCGACCATGCGCCCATAGTCGTCGAGTGAATCATCGGGAGCTCCGTATGCAAGCATCCTCATCGCTGTCGTGCACTTCTGTATTGAGGTGGGTCCAAGTTTGTCGGTGCAATCCTTCTTGCACTTGAAGTAGTTGTCGAACTCCCGGATGGAATTCACAATCCTGAGGAAAAGCTTTCGGCTCATCCGATAATGGCGCCGAAATACTTTGTCGTCGTGCAGTGGAGCGTCGTCGAAGTAGTCGGAGTAGAGCATGCAATAGCCTTCGAGACGATGCCGGTTCTTTGCTTTCATCCGCCTCGGCGCCGAGCCACCTCATCGCGGCTTTTCATTGCTCGCCAGTAGGCCAGCGAGGGCGGCGAGGACCATGAGATGTTCCTCTTCCTGAACGTCGGCATCGGCTTCCTCCTACAGCAGCGAGGCGAGCGCCCCCTTGTCGTTCGAGTCCATTGCCGAGGCAGGCAAATCGTCGAACACCTTGCGGGCGCGGTGGGCGCGCACCCGCCGGTACACTGCCCCTCCGCGGCCGGAACGCTGGAAAAATCGCCCAGACGGTGGTGGAGAGGCTGTCTCGGCGAAACCTCTGCTCTTTTTCCGGCGAGGAATGGCCTATCTAGCGGTGGTGGGCGGTGGGCGGCGCCAGGATCAGCCGGGTCGCGGCCGGGTGGCGGTCGAGCTCGCGGGGGGGAGGCGAATATGGACGATAGGCTTGACTTTTTGCCTGACGGTGTGGGCCAGGCGTGCTTTTCCCTTGCGCCGGAGCCCCCAAGCCCCCCGCCCCCCCCCCCCCCCATTGCGCCGGGTTCGGCCTGCGATTGCCGGACCCAAAAACGGGCCGAGCCGGCGGATTTCGGAGTCCTGGGGGCGCGACTGGGGCGTTTTTTCGGCGCCAGCGCGGAAAAAGTCGCCTGGAGGGCCTGTTGGGGGCGCGGCTGTAGATGCTTTTAAAGGAATGTGTTGTCATGGATAAACGAGGAGGGGGCGGTGACGAAAGGGTGGGAGGAGCAATGGCGTCCCCTATCCTTGATGAACGATTTGTTTGTGGCAGCGAGCCGAGAAGGAAAAGGAGCCAGGAGAAGGAAGAAGGAAAAGGGGCACAGAGAATGTTAGGGGCCGAGACAAACCAAGGGCACATCGGGTGTGACAGTCATGTGCATGAGCTCCTATTTGCCACCTGCGGATGACAAATAGTACAACCTTTGCTGAAGGCACGTGAGAACGGGCCGGCCCATTTAGAGCTAACAAACTTGAGACGCGAAAAAAAAATCGCCAGAAAGTGATTTGCGAGCTAGAGCTCAAAATCGCGAGGTCCACTAGTGAGCGTGTTACGAACTAATCGACCTGATGAGTCCGAGTGCGTGATTTACGAACCAATTGCAGCGGCAGAAGCAAACTTCTTTAAATTGTGACCAAAATATTGAAACTTTTGAACAATATTTGACGAACGCAAACACTTTTTGGGATTCTGAACATTTTACGAAATTTTTGAACTTTTTTAAAAAGTGAATAAATTGGAAAATTATTTCTGGACAAAATTTGAAAAACAGGAACAATTTCTGAAAGCATAAATAAAAGAAGGTGAATTTTTTTAAACAATTGTAAATATATTACGAATTCTGAACATTTTTTTGAATTGTGAAGAATTTTTTTCAAGTGAACAAAATTTGAAAACATGAATAAATGTTTTACAAAATGTGGATAGATTTTGAACTCTGAACAATTTTTTGGAATTATGAACAAATTTGCAAAAGGTGCGATTTTTTGAAAAATGTGAATACTTTTAAAAACATGAACGAAAAAAATAAAAATATGAACAGTTTTTGAAATTGCAAACACATTTTAAAAATTGAACGATTTTTGAAATCATGAACAAATTTTGTAATTTGAATATTTTTGGAAATTTTATTTATGAAAAATTCTGATTTTTTGTTAATTTATGAAAAACAAATACAAAAAGGGAAAAAGGAACTAAAAACTAAACAAAAAATAAATAGAAAAACATGAAAGAACCAAAGGAAAAAAACCAAGCAGCGAACACGCAACACACACTGCTGCTAACTGGGCCTACCCACCTGCAGGCGCTGTGAACGAATCCACTTATGTTTGCCGCCCGTGGGCGGAAGATAGGATCTGCCATGCTTTTTATAGCACTATATGATAAAGTAGGGTTTTCACTCGTGTGGGTTAGCCCACCTTCCCTATAGCAACAGTGCAATGAAGCAAGCGTGAGGCCCGGCCCAATCCTGCGTGGACTACTTACTTCAAAGATTTTTTTTAAATAATGATTTTTTTTCAATTCTCTAATTATGGCTCGTACTCCCTCCGCCTCATAACATAAGGGCATTTTTTATACTAGTGTAGTGTCAAAAATGCTCTTACATTATGGTACGGAGGGAGTACTTTGTAAAATTCAATTTAATGACCTGGTCGTCCACGTGTGGGCCAAAGAGTGACTTTTCATCCACGTGTGGGCCGAAGGGTGACCTGTCCGATCACTGCACGGTCAGACAATCGCCACCCAATTGGACCGTGCATACTCGGTACAAACTTCCGGGCTGACCGGAACCCCCTATATCCAGCCATATGTGAGGCGGATATGGGACTTCCGGACGTGTGTGCCACATCGAACTAACGACAGGGCCCACGTTAAATCTCTTGAAGATGTCCCCAACCTGCCCTCTTCCTCTCACCTTTTCTGCCTCGTCCACATAGCCGCCATTGTAGCTCCGCCGTCATCCCAGCCCACCGCGCCAACTCCTGCGTACATACACCTCATTCTCCGTGTGTTAGATGAAATGTACGAGCAGTTTATTTTATAATGTAGGCCATCGATAGATTCGTCGTCGAATGATGAGTATGGAAACATGGACCTTGACGAATCCATATACCAAGAGATCATCGATTCGTCGGATTCAGACGACGAAGATGCTGAAATGATGATGATGATGTTGGTGATGAGCATTCAAGAAGAATTAAAGAAGCAAGAGGAGCATGTACAGAACTTCAAGGGTTCGATAAAGGGAAAGAGAGTTGTTCCCCGAGATAGGATCGCTGGCACCCGACTTCTCTACACGGAGTACTTCACACCGAACCAAACATACCATGAAGGTTTCTTTCGACATCCCTCCGTATCAGCAGAGCTTTGTTCTTGCGCGTAGTGAATGCCGTGGAGGAGGCTAATTACTACTTCAAGCTAAGGAAGGATTGTTTGGGGTAGCTTTCCTTCTCTCCTTTGCAAAAATGCACAGCTGCTCTTAGGATGCTTACTTATGTAAAGCCGCAGATATTATTGATACTGAAATTCGGATGGGAGAGACCACATGCTTGAAGACCATGGTCCAATCTACATGCACCATGTTGAAGGTGTTTGGACCAGAGTACCCGAGAGAACCAACTGTGCAGGACGCAGAAAAATTGTGGCAATTGGAGTATCAAGAGGATTCTCATGTATGCTTTGTTCAGTTGATTCATTGCATTGGCAATGAAATAACAACCCCAAAGGTTTGCGTGGGCAACCAAGTCACACCAACAGGCCACCATCATACTTGAAGTAGTGGCATCGAAGGACTTGTGGATTTGCATGCTTTCTTTGACACACCTGGTTCTAACAATGACATTAATTTCACGAATATGCAAAGCTTGCGTATCATTTCATTGATAGAAGGAGTGAAATGAGTACAACGGGGATACAACACATGACACGAACGCAAACAGGCATGAACATGGTGCCCAGAGCAGATGGACAAGGGATGCTCGACCCGAAAAGGAGAACAACACAGCTAAACCAACCAAGCCCGAACCGACAAAGCCGAACCAACAATGAGTCCCAACATCACCAAAGCCAACACTAGGGACACCGCGAGCAAGCAAGATAGCGCCTTCAAGAAGGAGCATGACTCTGAGACGTCTTCGCCATCCAGTCCGGAGCAGCCGGACCTAGGGTTTCCCCTGAGCTCGAAGAGGGGCGCAGCCGAAGGCCATAGCAGCGCCTCCAAGAAGGAAAAACGACACCCGCGGGCGCCGCTGCTGCTAGCACTAAAAAGACGAGCAGGTATTTCTTGAAGGAAATATGCCCTAGAACCAATAATAAAGTTGTTATTTATATTTCCTTATATCATGATAAATGTTTAATATTCATGCTAGAATTGTATTAACCGGAAACATAATACATGTGTGAATACATAGACAAACATAGTGTCACTAGTATGCCTCTACTTGACTAGCTCGTTGATCAAAGATGGTTATGTTTCCTAGCCATAGACATGAGTTGTCATTTGATTAACGGGATCACATCATTAGGAGAATGATGTGATTGACTTGACCCATTCCGTTAGCTTAGCACTTGATCGTATAGTATTCTGCTATTGCTTTCTTCATGACTTATACATGTTCCCAAGACTATGAGATTATGCAACTCCCGTTTACCGGAGGAACACTTTGTGTTCTACCAAACGTCACAATGTAAATGGGTGATTATAAAGGTGCTCTTCAGGTGTCCAAAGGTATTGTTGGGTTGGCGTATTTCGCGATTAGGATTTGTCACTCCGATTGTCGGAGAGGTATCTCCGGGCCCACTCGGTAATGCACATCACTATAAGCCTTGCAAGCATTCTAACTAATGAGTTAGTTGCGGGATGATGTATTACAGAACGAGTAAAGAGACTTGCCGGTAACGAGATTGAACTAGGTATTGAAATACCGACGATCGAATCTCGGGCAAGTAACATACCGATGACAAAGGGAACAACGTATGTTGTTATGCGGTTTGACCGATAAAGATCTTCGTAGAATATGTGAGAGCCAATATGAGCATCCAGGTTGCGCTATTGGTTATTGACCAGAGACGTGTCTCGCTCATGTCTACATAGTTCTCGAACCCGTAGGGTCCGCACGCTTAAAGTTCTGTGACGATTTGTATTATGAGTTATGTGATTTGATGTACCGAAGGTAGTTCGGAGTCCCGGATGAGATGGGACATGACGAGGAGTCTCGAAATGGTCGAGACATAAAGATCGATATATTGGACGACTATATTCGGACATCGGAAAGGTTCCGAGTGATTCGGGTATTTTCGGAGTACCGGGGAGTTACGGGAATTCACCAGGAGAAGTATTGCGCCTTATTGGGCCATACGGGAATAGAGGAGAGAGGCCAAAAGGAAGGAGGCGCCCCCCCCCCCTCTGGTCTGAATTGGACAAGGGGTGTAGCCCCTTTTTCCTTCTCCCTCTCCCCCTCTTTCCTTCTCTCCTACTCCGGAAAGGAAAGGGGAATCCTACTAGGACTTGGGAGTCCTAGTAGAACTCCCCACACTTGGCGCGCCCCCTCTAGGGCCGGCCTCTCCCTCCCTCCTTTATATACGGGGGCAGCGGGGCACCTCTAGACACACAAGTTGATCTGTTGATCTCTCCCAGCCGTGTACGGTGCCCCCCTCGACCATATTCCACCTCGGTCATAGCGTAGCGGTGCTTAGGCGAAGCCCTGCATCGGTAGAAACATCATCACCATCATCACGCCGTCGTGCTAACGGAACTCTCCCGTGAAGCTCTGCTGGATCAGAGTTCGCGGGACGTCATCGAGCTGAACGTGTGCTGAACTCGGAGGTGCCATACGTTCGGTACTTGGATCGGTCGGATCATGAAGACGTATGACTACATCAACCGCGTTGTGCTAACGCTTCTGCTTTCGGTCTACGAGGGTACGTGGACAACACTCTCCCCTCTCGTTGCTATGCATCACCATGATCCTGCGTGTGCGTAGGAATTTTTTTAAATTACTACGTTCCCCAACATTACTCCCTGGCCTGAGGCTAAGCAATCCCATAGCCGCCGAATATGGTATTAAAGACGAGGAAGCCAATGGTGGCGGAACAAAGCCGAAGGGGCTGGTGGGGCTGCACCTGCCGTCAGTGGGTGGCACCGCATCCGAACCTACGAGCGTCGGTTCTAGCAAAAGGGGAAGCTTTAAGGCGTACAGAGTAAGGTCGGCAGTGAAGCAAGGACCACCACGTGGGGAGGCGACGGCGACCAGCAACACCGGCAAGCTAGGACTAGAGGGACGCAGATCCAACCTGCCGTGGTCGGAGCCATCGGGCCACAGCAAACCAAGCGAGCTGGAAGGAACGCAGCCAGTGGCTGTCAAAGCTGAAGCCGCCCGGCATAGAACGCTGGCAAGCCTTGGACACCGGAGAACACGAGTTCGAGGCCGCCGGGCCGGAGCAACACCAACAACACCCGCCGCGAGGTGCACCACGCCAGCCACTACCACTGAAGCCCTGCCACTGCCGCACTAGAGCCGTCACCAGGACTCGAGGGGAGGAGGGGCTGAAGGAAATATGCCCTAGAGGCAATAATAAAGTTCTTATCTATTTCCTTATTTCATGATAATTGTTCATTATTCATGCTAGAATTGTATTAACCGGAAACTTAGTACATGTGTGAATACATAGACAAACAGAGTGTCACGAGTATGCCTCTACTTGACTAGCTCGTTGAATCAAAGATGGTTAAGTTTCCTAGCCATAGACATGAGTTGTCATTTGATTAACGGGATCACATCATTATAGAATGATGTGATTGACTTGACCCATTCTGTTAGCTTAGCACTTGATCGTTTAGTATGTTGCTATTGCTTTCTTCATGACTTATACATGTTCATATGACTAAGAGATTATGCAACTCCCGAATACCGGAGGAACACTTTGTATGCTACCAAACGTCACAACGTAACTGGGTGATTATAAAGGTGCTCTACAGGTGTCTCCAATGGTGTTTGTTGAGTTGGCATGGATCGAGATTAGGATAGTCAGTCCGATTGTCGGAGAGGTATCTCTGGGCCCTCTCGGTAATGCACATCACTATAAGCCTTGCAAGCAATGTGACTAATGTGTTAGTTGCAGGATGATGCATTACGGAACGAGTAAGAGACTTTCCGGTAACGAGATTGAACTAGGTATTGAGATACCGACGATCGAATCTCGGGCAAGTAACATACCGATGACAAAGGGAACAACATATGTTGTTATGCGGTTTGACTGATAAATATCTTCATAGAATATGTAGGAACCAATATGAGCATCCATGTTCCGCTATTGGTTATTGACCGGAGATGAGTGTCGGTCATGTCTACATAGTTCTCGAACCCGTAGGGTCCGCACGCTTAACGTTCTGTGGCGATTTGTATTATGAGTTATGTGATTTGATGACCGAAGTTTGTTCGGAGTCCCGGATGAGATCGGGTACATGACGACGAGTCTCGAAATGGTCGAGACGTAAAAATCGATATATTGGAAGGCTATATTCGGACATTGGAAAGGTTTCGAGTGATTTGGGTATTTTTCGGAGTACCAGAGAGTTACGGGAATTCGTATTGGGCCTTAATGGGCCATACGGGAAAGGAGAGAAAGGCCTCAACGGTGGCCGCGCCCCTTCCCCATGGACTGGTCCGAATTGGACTAGGGAAAGGGGGTGCCCCCTTCCTTCCTTCTCCTTCTCCCTTCCCTTTTTCCTATTCCATGTGGGAGGTGGAATCCTACTAGGACTAGGGAGTCCTAGTAGGACTCCACACTTTGGGCGCGCCCTATGAGGGCCGGCCTCATCCTCCCTCCATCCTTTATATACGTGGCCAGGGGGCACCCCATAAATACACAAGTTGATTGATACGTCTCCAACATATCTATAATTTTTTTTATTGTTCCATGCTATATTATATTCTGTTTTGGATGTTATTGGGATTTATTATACACTTTTATATTATTTTTGGGACTAACCTATTAACCGGAGGCCCAGCCCAGAATTGTTGTTTTTTTGCCTATTTCAGTATCTTGCAGCAAAAGAATATCAAACGGAGTCCAAATGGAATGAAACCTTCGGGAACGTGATTTTCGGAACAAACGTGATCCAGAGGACCTGGACCCTACGTCAAGACATCAACCAGGAGGGCACGAGGTAGGGGGCGCGCCTACCCCCCTGGGCGCACCCTCCACCCTCGTGGGCCCCACGTTGCTCCACCGACGTACTTCTTCCTCCTATATATACCTACGTACCCCCAAACTACCAGACACGGAGCCAAAAACCTAATTCCACCGCCGCAACCTTCTGTACCCGTGAGATCCCATCTTGGGGCCTTTTTCGGAGCTTCGCCGGAGGGGGCATCGATCACGGAGGGCTTCTACATCAACACCATAGCCTCTCCGATGATGTGTGAGTAGTTTACCTCAGACCTTCGGGTCCATAGTTATTAGCTAGATAGCTTCTTCTCTCTTTTTGGATCTCAATACAATGTTCTCCCCCTCTCTTGTGGAGATCTATTCGATGTAATCTTCTTTTGCGGTGTGTTTGTTGAGACCGATGAATTGTGGGTTTATGATCAAGTTTATCTATGAAAAATATTTGAATCTTCTCTGAATTCTTTTATGTGTGATTGGTTTGTTGGGGAACGTAGTAATTTCAAAAAAAATCCCTACACACACGCAAGATCATGGTGATGCATAGCAACGAGAGGGGAGAGTGTGTCCACGTACCCTCGTAGACCGAAAGCGGAAGCGTTAGCACAACGCGGTTGATGTAGTCGTACGTCTTCACGATCCAACCGATCCAAGTACCGAACGTACGGCACCTCCGAGTTCAGCACACGTTCAGCTCGATGACGTCCCTCGAACTCCGATCCAGCCGAGCTTTGAGAGAGAGTTCCGTCAGCACGACGGCGTGGTGACGATGATGATGTTCTACCGACGCAGGGCTTCGCCTAAGCACCGCTACGATATTATCGAGGTGTAATATGGTGGAGGGGGGCACCGCACACGGCTAAGAGATCAATGATCAATTGTTGTGTCTTTGGGGTGCCCCCCTGCCCGCGTATATAAAGGAGCAAGGGGGAGGCGGCTGGCCAAGGAGGAGGGCGCGCCAAGGGGGGAGTCCTACTCCCACCGGGAGTAGGACTCCTCCTTTCCTTGTTGGAGTAGGAGAGAAGGAAAGAGGGGGAGAGGGAGAAGGAAAAGGGGGCTGCACCCCTTGTCCAATTCGGACTAGAGGGGGGGTGCGCGCCTCCTTCCTTTTGGCCTCTCTCCTCTATTCCCGTATGGCCCAATAAGGCCCAATACTTCTCCCCGGCGAATTCCCGTAACTCTCCGATACTCCGATAAATACCCGAATCACTCGGAACCTTTCCGAAGTCCGAATATAGTCATCCAATATATCGATCTTTACGTCTCGGCCATTTCGAGACTCCTCGTCATGTCCCCGATCTCATCCAGGACTCCGAACTCCTTCGGTACATCAAAACACATAAACTCATAATATAACTGTCATCGAAACGTTAAGCGTGCGGACCCTACGGGTTCGAGAACTATGTAGACATGACCGAGACACGTCTCCGGTCAATAACCAATAGCGGAACCTGGATGCTCATATTGGCTCCCACATATTCTACGAAGATCTTTATCGGTCAGACCGCATAACAACATACGTTGTTCCCTTTGTCATCGGTATTTTACTAGCCCGAGATTCGATTATCTCAATACCTAGTTCAATCTCGTTACCGGCAAGTCTCTTTACTCGTTCTGTAATACATTATCTCGCAACAAACTCATTAGTTGCAATGCTTGCAAGGCTTAAGTGATGTGTATTACCGAGAGGGCCCAGAGATACCTCTCCGACAATTGAAGTGACAAATCCTAATCTCGAAATACGCCAACCCAACAAGTACCTTTGGAAGCACCTATAGAGCACCTTTATAATCACCCAGTTACGTTGTGACGTTTGGTAGCACACAAAGTGTTCCTCCGGTAAACGGGAGTTGCATAATCTCATAGTCATAGGAACATGTGTAAGTCATGAAGAAAGCAATAGCAACATACTAAACGATCGAGTGCTAAGCTAACGGAATGGGTCAGGTCAATCACATCATTCTCCTAATGATGTGATCCCGTTTATCAAATGACAACTCATGTCAATGGCTAGGAAACATAACCATCTTTGATCAACGAGCTAGTCAAGTAGAGGCATACTAGTGACACTTTGTTTGTCTATGTATTCACACAAGTATTATGTTTCCGGTTAATACAATTCTAGCATGAATAATAAACATTTATCATGATATAAGGAAATAAATAATAACTTTATTATTGCCTCTAGGGCATATTTCTTTCAGTCTCCCACTTGCACTAGAGTCAATAATCTAGATCACATCGCCATGTGATTTAACATCAATAGTTCACATCACCATGTGATTAACACCCATAGTTCACATCGTCATGTGACCAACACCCAAAGGGTTTACTAGAGTCAATAATCTAGTTCACATCGCTATGTGATTAACACCCAAAGAGTACTAAGGTGTGATCATGTTTTGCTTGTGAGATAATTTTAGTCAACGGCTCTGTCACATTCAGATCCGTAAGTATTTTGCAAATTTCTATGTCTACAATGCTCTGCACGGAGCTACTCTAGCTAATTGCTCCTACTTTCAATATGTATCCAGATTGAGACTTAGAGTCATATGGATCAGTGTCAAAATTTGCATCGACGTAACCCTTTACGACGAACCCTTTTTGTCACCTCCATAATCGAGAAACATATCCTTATTCCACAAAGGATAATTTTGACCGCTGTCCAGTGATCTACTCCTAGATCACTATTGTACTCCCTTGCCAAAATCAGTGTAGGGTATACAATAGATCTGGTACACAGCATGGCATACTTCATAGAACCTATGGCCGAGGCATAGGGAATGACTTTCATTCTTTTTCTATCTTCTGCCGTGGTCGGGCTTTGAATCTTACTCAATTTCACACCTTGTAACACAGGCAAGAAACTCTTTCTTTGACTGTTCCATTTTGAACCACTTCAAAATCTTGTTAAGGTATGTACTCATTGAAAAAACTTATCAAGCGTCTTGATCTATCTCTATAGATCTTGATGCTCAATATGTAAGCAGCTTCACCGAGGTCTTTCTTTGAAAAACTCCTTTCAAACACTCCTTTATGCTTTGCAGAATAATTCTACATTATTTCCGATAAACAATATGTCATTCACATATACTTATCAGAAATGTTGTAGTGCTCCCACTCACTTTCTTGTAAATACAGGCTTCACCGCAAGTCTGTATAAAACTATATCCTTTGATCAACTTATCAAAGCGTATATTCCAACTCCGAGATGCTTGCACCAGTCCATAGATGGATCGCTGGAGCTTGCATATTTTGTTAGCACCTTTAGGATTGACAAAACCTTCTGGTTGCATCATATACAACTCTTCTTTAATAAATCCATTAAGGAATGCAGTTTTGTTTATCCATTTGCCAGATTTCATAAAATGCGGCAATTGCTAACATGATTAGGACAGACTTAAGCATAGATGCGAGTGAGAAACTCTCATCGTAGTCAACACCTTAAACTTGTCGAAAACCTTTTGCGACAATTCTAGCTTTGTAGATAGTAACACTACTATCAGCGTCCGTCTTCCTCTTGAAGATCCATTTAATCTCAATGGCTCGCCGATCATTGGGCAAGTCAATCAAAGTCCATACTTTGTTCTCATACATGGATCTCATCTCAGATTTCATGGCCTCAAGCCATTTTGCGGAATCTGGGCTCACCATCGCTACTTCATAGTTCGTAGGTTCGTCATGGTCTAGTAACATAACCTCAAGAACAGGATTACCGTACCACTCTGGTGCGGATCTTAATCTGGTTGACCTACGAGGTTTAGTAATAACTTGATCTGAAGTTCCATGATCATCATCATTAACTTCCTCACTAATTGGTATAGGCGTCACAGAAACTGGTTTCTGCGATGAACTACTTTCCAATAAGGGAGCAGGTACAATTACCTCATCAAGTTCTACTTTCCTCCCACTCACTTCTTTCGAGAGAAACCCCTTCTCTAGAAAGGATCCGTTCTTAGCAACGAATGTCTTGCCTTCGGATCTGTGATAGAAGGTGTACCCAACTGTCTCCTTTGGGTATCCTATGAAGACACATTTCTCCGATTTGGGTTTGAGCTTATCAGGATGAAACTTTTTCACATAAGCATCGCAACCCCAATCTTTAAGAAACGACAACTTTGGTTTCTTGCCAAACCACAGTTCATAAGATGTCGTCTCAACGGATTTAGATGGTACCCTATTTAACGTGAATGCAGCTGTCTCTAATGCATAACCCCAAAACGATAGTGGAAGATCGGTAAGAGACATCATATATCGCACCATATCTAATAAAGTACGGTTACGATGTTCGGACACACCATTACACTGTGGTGTTCCAGGTGGCGTGAGTAGTGAAACTATTTCACATTGTTTTGCTGAAGGCCAAACTCGTAACTCAAATACTCTTCTCCACGATCAGATCGTAGAAACTTTATTTTCTTGTTATGATGATTTTCCACTTCACTCTGAAATTATATGAACTTTTCAAATGTTTCAGACTTCTGTTTCATTAAGTAGATATACCCATATCTGCTCAAATCATCTGTGAAGGTCAGAAAATAATGATACCTGCTACGAGCCTCAATATTCATCGGACCACATACATCTGTATGTATGATTTCCAACAAATCTGTTGCTCTCTCCATAGTTCCGGAGAACGGCGTTTTAGTCATCTTGCCCATGAAGCACGGTTCGCAAGCATCAAGTGATTCCAAAATCCCATCAGTATGGAGTTTCTTCACGCTCTTTACACCAATATGACCTAAACGGCAGTGCCACAAATAAGTTGCACTATCATTATTAACTTTGCATCTTTTGGCTTCAATATTATGAATATGTGTATCACTACGATCGAGATCCAACAAACCATTTTATTGGGTGTATGACCATAGAAGGTTTTATTCATGTAAACAGAACAACAATTATTCTCTAATTTAAATAAATAATGGTATTGCAACAAACATGATCAAATCATATTCATGCTCAACGCAAATACCAAATAACACTTATTTAGGTTCAACACTAATCCCGAAAGTATAGGGAGTGTGCGATGATGATCATATCAATCTTGGAACCACTTCCAATACACATCGTCACTTCATCCTTAACTAGTTTCTGTTCATTATGCAACTCCCGTTTCGAGTTACTACTCTTTAGCAACTGAACCAGTATCAAATACCAAGGGGTTGCTACGAACACTAGTAAAATACACATCAATAATCTGTATATCAAATATACCTTTGTTCACTTTGCCATCCTTCTTATCCACTAAATACTTGGGGCAGTTCCGCTCCCAGTGACCAGTCCCTTTGCAGTAGAAGCACTTAGTCTCAGGCTTAGGTCCAGACTTGGGCTTCTTCACTTGAGCAGCAACTTGCTTGCCGTTCTTCTTAAAGTTCCCCTTCTTCCCTTTGCCCTTTTCTTGAAACTAGTGGTCTTGTCAACCATCAACACCTGATGTTTTTCTTGATTTCTACCTTCGTCGATTTCAGCATCACGAAGAGCTTGGGAATTGTTTCTGTTATCCCTTGCATATTATAGTTCATCACGAAGTTCTAGTAACTTGGTGATAGTGACTAGAGAACTCTGTCAATCACTATCTTATCTGGAAGATTAACTCCCACTTGATTCAAGTGATTGTAGTACTCAGACATTCTGAGCACATGCTCGCTGAGCAATTCTCCTCCATCTTGTAGGCAAAATATTGTTAGAGGTCAAATACCTCTCAACACGGGCATGAGTATGAAATACCAATTTCAACTCTTGGAACATCTTATATGCTCCGTGGCGTTTCAAAATATTTTTGAAGTCCCGGTTCTAAGCCGTAAAGCATGGTGCACTAAACTATCAAGTAGTCATCATACCGAGCTTTTGTCAAACGTTCATAACGTCTGCATCTGCTCCTGCAATAGGTCTTTCACCTAGCGGTGCATCAAGGACATAATTCTTCTGTGCAGCAATGAGGATAATCCTCATATCTCGGATCCAATCCGCATCATTGCTACTAACATCTTTCAACTCAGTTTTCTCTAGGAACATATCAAAATAAAACATGGGAGCTAAACGCGAGCTATTGATCTACAACATAGATATGCTAATACTACCAGGACTAAGTTCATGATAAATTAAAGTTCAATTAATCATATTACTTAAGATTCCCACTTAGATAGACATCCCTCTAATCCTCTAAGTGATCACGTGATCCATATCAACTAAACCATGTCTGATCATCACGTGAGATGGAGTAGTTTCAACGGTGAACATCACTATGTTGATCATATCTACTATATGATTCATGCTCGACCTTTTGGTCTCCGTGTTCCGAGGCCATATCTGTTATATACTAGGCTCGTCAAGCTTAACCTGAGTATTCCGCGTGTGCAACTGTTTTGCACACGTTGTATTTGAACATAGAGACTATCACACCCGATCATCACGTGGTGTCTCAGCACGAAGAACTTTCGCAACGGTGCATACTCAGGGAGAACACTTGTACCTTGATAATTTAGTGAGAGATCATCTTATAATGCTACCGTCAATCAAAGCAAGATAAGATGTATAAAAGATAAACATCACATGCAATCAATATAAGTGATATGATATGGCCATCATCATTTCGTGCTTGTGATCTCCATCTCCGAAGCACCGTCATGATCACCATCGTCACCGGCGCGACACCTTGATCTCCATCGTAGCATCGTTGTCGTCTCGCCAATCTTATGCTTCTACGACTATCGCTACCGCTTAGTGATAAAGTAAAGCATTACAGGGTGATTGCATTGCATACAATAAAGCAACAACCATATGGCTCCTGCCAGTTGCCGATAACTCGGTTACAAAACATGATCATCTCATACAATAAAATTTAGCATCATGTCTTGACCATATCACATCACAACATGCCCTGCAAAAACAAGTTAGACGTCCTCTACTTTGTTGTTGCAAATTTTACGTGGCTGCTACGGGCTTAGCAAGAACCGTTCTTACCTACCACATCAAAACCACAATGCTAGTTTGTCAAGTTGGTGCTGTTTTAACCTTCGCAAGGACTGGGCGTAGCCACACTCGGTTCAACTAAAGTTGGAGAAACTGACACCCGCCAGCCACCTCTGTGCAAAGCACGTCGGAAGAACCAGTCTCGCGTAAGCGTACGCGTAATGTCGGTCCGGGCCGCTTCATCCAACAATACCGCCGAACCAAAGTATGACATGCTGGTAAGCAGTATGACTTATATCGCCCACAACTCACTTGTGTTCTACTCGTGCATATGACATCTACGCATAAAACCAGGCTCGGATGCCACTGTTGGGGAACGTAGTAATTTCAAAAAAAATCCTACGCACACGCAAGATCATGGTGATGCATAGCAACGAGAGGGGAGAGTGTGTCCACGTACCCTCGTAGACCGAAATCGAAAGCGTTAGCACAACGCGGTTGATGTAGTCGTACGTCTTCACGATCCGACCGATCCAAGTACCGAACGTACGGCACCTCCGAGTTCAGCACACGTTCAGCTCGATGACGTCCCTCGAACTCCGATCCAGTCGAGCTTTGAGGGAGAGTTCCGTCAGCACGACGGCGTGGTGACGATGATGATGTTCTACCGACGCAGGGCTTCGCCTAAGCACCGCTACAATATTATCCAGGTGTAATATGGTGGAGGGGGGCACCGCACACGGCTAAGAGATCAATGATCAATTGTTGTGTCTTTGGGGTGCCCCCCTGCCCGCGTATATAAAGGAGCAAGGGGGGAGGAGGCCGGGGAAGGAGGAGGGCGCGCCAAGGGGGGAGTCCTACTCCCACCAGGAGTAGGACTCCTCCTTTCCTTGTTGGAGTAGGAGAGAAGGAAAGAGGGGGAGAGGGGGAAGGAAAAGGGGGCTGCACCCCTTTTCCAATTCGGCCAGAAGGGGGGTGCGCGCCTCCTTCCTTTTGGCCTCTCTCCTCTATTCCCGTATGGCCCAATAAGGCCCAATACTTCTCCCCGGCGAATTCCCGTAACTCTCCGATACTCCGATAAATACCCGAATCACTCAGAACCTTTCCGAAGTCCGAATATAGTCGTCCAATATATCGATCTTTACGTCTCGGCCATTTCGAGACTCCTCGTCATGTCCCCGATCTCATCCGGGACTCCGAACTCCTTCGGTACATCAAAACACATAAACTCATAATATAACTGTCATCGAAACGTTAAGCGTGCGGACCCTACGGGTTCGAGAACTATGTAGACATGACCGAGACACGTCTCCGGTCAATAACCAATAGCGGAACATGGACGCTCATATTGGCTCCCACATATTCTACGAAGATCTTTATCGGTCAGACCGCATAACAACATACGTTGTTCCCTTTGTCATCGGTATTTTACTAGCCCGAGATTCGATCGTCGGTATCTCAATACCTAGTTCAATCTCGTTACCGGCAAGTCTCTTTAGTCGTTCTGTAATACATTATCTCGCAACAAACTCATTAGTTGCAATGCTTGCAAGGCTTAAGTGATGTGTATTACCGAGAGGGCCCAGAGATACCTCTCCGACAATCGAAGTGACAAATCCTAATCTCGAAATACGCCAACCCAACAAGTACCTTTGGAAGCACCTGTAGAGCACCTTTATAATCACCCAGTTACGTTGTGACGTTTGGTAGCACACAAAGTGTTCCTCCGGTAAACGGGAGTTGCATAATCTCATAGTCATAGGAACATGTATAAGTCATGAAGAAAGCAATAGCAACATACTAAACGATCGAGTGCTAAGCTAACGGAATGGGTCAGGTCAATCACATCATTCTCCTAATGATGTGATCCCGTTTATCAAATGACAACTCATGTCAATGGCTAGGAAACATAACCATCTTTGATCAACGAGCTAGTCAAGTAGAGGCATACTAGTGACACTTTGTTTGTCTATGTATTCACACAAGTATTATGTTTCCGGTTAATACAATTTTAGTATGAATAATAAACATTTATCATGATATAAGGAAATAAATAATAACTTTATTATTGCCTCTAGGGCATATTTCCTTCATGGTTATCTTTGCAAGTCTCTTCGAATTATCAGTTTAGTTTGGCCTACTAGATTGATCTTTCTTGCAATGGAGAAGTGCTTAGCTTTGGGTTCAATCTTGCGGTGTCCTTTCCCGGTGACATTAGGGGTAGCAAGGCACGTATTGTATTGTTGCCATCGAGGATAACAAGATGGGGTTTATATCATATTGCATGAGTTTATCCCTCTACATCATGTCATCTTGCTTAAAGTGTTACTCTGTTCTTATGAACTTAATACTCTAGATGCATGCTGGATAGCGTTCGATGTGTGGAGTAATAGTAGTAGATGCAGGCAGGAGTCGGTCTACTTGTCTCGGACGTGATGCCTATATACATGATCATACCTAGATATTCTCATAACTATGCTCAATTCTGTCAATTGCTCAACAGTAATTTGTTGACCCACCATAATATTTATGCTCTTGAGAGAAGCCACTAGTGAAACCTATGGCCCCCGGGTCTATTTTCCATCATATTAATCTCCCGACAACAAGCTATTTCTAGCGCCGTTTATTTTGCTTTTATTTTACTTTGCATCTTTACCATAAAAATACCAAAAATATTATCTTATCATATCTATCAGATCTCACTCTCGTAAGTGACCGTGAAGGGATTGACAACCCCTTTATTGCGTTGGTTGCGAGGATTTATTTGTTTGTGTAGGTGCGAGGGACTTGTGTGTGGCCTCCTACTGGATTGATACCTTGGTTCTCAAAAACTGAGGGAAATACTTACGCTGCTTTACTGCATCACCCTTTCCTCTTCAAGGGAAAACCAACGCAGTGCTCAAGAGGTAGCATTGATCATTGATCTCTTAGCCATGTGCGGTGCCCCCTCCACCATAATCCACCTCGGTCATATCGTCGTAGTGCTTAGGCGAAGCCCTGCGCCGGTAGCTTCATCATCACCGTCATCACGCCGTCGTGCTGAAGAAGCTCTCCCTCGACACTCAGCTGGATCAAGAGTTCGTGGGACGTCACCGAGCCGAACGTGTGCAGATCGCGGAGGTGCCGTACTTTCGGTACTAGGATCGGTCGGATCGTGAAGACGTACGACTACATCAACCGCGTTGTCATAACGCTTCCGCTTACGGTCTACGAGGGTACATGGACTACACTCTCCCCTCTCGTTGCTATGCATCACCATGATCTTGCGTGTGCGTAGGAAATTTTTGAAATTACTACGTTCCCAAACAGTGGCATCCGAGCAAGGTTTATGCGTAGATGTTATATGCACGAGTAGAACACAAGTGAGTTGTGGACGATAATAGTCATACTGCTTACCAGCATGTCATACTTTGATTCGGCGGTATTGTTGGATGAAGCGGCCCGGACCGACATTACGCGTACGCTTACGCGAGACTGGTTCTACCGACGTGCTTCGCACACAGGTGGCTGGCGGGTGTCAGTTTCTCCAACTTTAGTTGAATCGAGTGTGGCTACACCCGGTCCTTGTTGAAGGTTAAAACAGCACATACTTGACGAAAAATCGTTGTGGTTTTGATGCGTAGGTAAGAACGGTTCTTGCTCAGTCCGTAGCAGCCACGTAAAACTTGCAACAACAAAGTAGAGGACGTCTAACTTGTTTTTCCAGGGCATGTTGTGATGTGATATGGTCAAGACATGATGCTAAATTTTATTGTATGAGATGATCATGTTTTGTAACGGAGTTATCGGCAACTGGCAGGAGCCATATGGTTGTCCCTTTATTGTATTAAATGCAATCGACATGTAATTGCTTTACTTTATCACTAAGCGGTAGAGATAGTCGTAGAAGCAATAGTTGGCGAGACGACAATGATGCTACGATGGAGATCAAGGTGTCGCGCCGGTGACGATGGTGATCATGACGATGCTTTGGAGATGGAGATCAAAGGCACAAGATGATGATGGCCATATCATATCACTTTTATTGATTGCATGTGATGTTTATCCTTTATGCATCTTATTTTTCTTAGTTCGACGGTAGCATTATAAGATGATCTCTCACTAAATTTCAAGGTACAAGTGTTCTCCCTGAGTATGCACCGTTGCGAAAGTTCGTCGTGTCGAGACACCACGTGATGATCGTGTGTGATAAGCTCTACGTTCACATACAACGGGTGCAAGCCAGTTTTGCACACGCAGAATACTCGGGTTAAACTTGACGAGCCTAGCATATGCGGATATGGCCTCGGAACACTAGAGACCGAAAGGTCGTGAATCATATAGAAGATATGATCAACATAGTGATGTTCATCACTGAAAACTACTCCATCTCACGTGATGATCGGACATGGTTTAGTTGATTTGTATCATGTGATCATTTAGATGACTAGAGGGATGTCTATCTAAGTGGGAGTTCTTATGTAATATGATTAATTGAACTTTAAATTTATCATGAACTTAGTCCAGGTAGTATTAGCATATCTATGTTATAGATCAATAGCTCGCGATGTAGCTCCCCGTTTATTTTTTATATGTCCCTAGAGAAAAAATATGTTGAAAGATGATAGTAGCAATGATGCGGACTTGGTCCGTGATCTGAGGATTTTCCTCATTGTTGCACAGAAACATTATGTCCTTGATGCACCGCTAGGTGACAAACCTATTGCAGGAGCAGATGCAGACGCTATGAACGTTTGACAAAGCTCAGTATGATGACTACTTGATAATTTAAGTGCACCATGCTTTACGGCTTAGAACCGGGACTTCAAAAAATGTTTTGAACGCCACGGAGCATATAAGATGTTCGAAGAGTTGAAATTGGTATTTCATACTCATGCCCGTGTCGAGAGGTATGAGACCTCTGACAGTACTTTGCCTACAAGATGGAGGAGAATAGCTCAACCAGTAAGCATGTGCTTAGATTGTCTGGGTACTACAATTGCTTGAATCAAGTGGGAGTTAATCTTCCAGATAAGATAGTAATTGACAAAGTTCTCTAGTCACTATCACCAAGTTACTAGAACTTCGTGATGAACTATAATATGCAAGGGATGAAGAAAGTAATTCCCGAGCTCTTCGCGATGCTGAAATCGGCAAAGGTGGAAATCAGGAAAGAGCATCAAATGTTGATGGTTTACAAGACCACTAGTTTCAAGAAAAGGGTAAAGGAATATAAAGGGAACTTCAAGAAAGAATGACAAACAAGTTGTCACTCCCGTGAAGAAACCCAAAGCTAGACTCAAGCCTGAAACTGAGTGCTTCTACTGCAAAGGAAATGGTCACTGGAAGTGGAACTGCCCCTAGATACTTGGCGGATAAGAAGGATGGCAAAGTGAACAAAGGTATATTTGATATACATGTTATTGATGTGTACTTTACTAGTGTTTATAGCAACTCCTTGGTATTTGATACTAGTTCAGTTGCTAAGAGTAGTAACTCGAAACAAGAGTTGCAAAATAAACAGAGACTAGTTAAGGGTGAGGTGACGATGTGTGTTGGAAATGATTCCAAGGATGATAAGATCACCATCGCACACTCCCTTTACCTTTGGGATTAGTGTTGAACCTAAAATAAATGTTATTTGGTGTTTGTGTTGACCATGAATATGATTAGATCATGTTTATTGCAATACGGTTATTCATTTAAGTCAAAGAATAATTGTTTTTCTGTTTACATGAATAAAACCTTCTATGGTCATGGACTCAAAATAAATGGTTTATTGAATCGCGATCGTGTTGATACACATATTCATAATATTGATGCCAAAAGATGCAAAGTTGATAATGATAGTGCAACATATTTGTGGCACTGCCGTTTAGATCATATTGGTGTAAAGCGCATGAAGAAACTCCATGCTGATGGGTTTTTGAAATCACTTGATTATGAATCACTTGATGCTTGCGAACCATGCCTCATGGGCAAGATGACTAAGACTCCGTTCTCTGGAACAATGGAGCGAGCAACTGACTTATTGGAAATAATACATACTGATGTATGCGATCCGATGAGTGTTAAGGCTCGCGGCGGGTATCGTTATTTTCTGACCTTCACAGATGATTTGAGCAGATATGGGTATATCTACTTGATGAAACATAACTCTGAAACGTTTGAAAAGTTCAAAAAATTTCAGAGTGAAGTGGAGAGTCATCGTCACAAGAAAATAAAGTTTCTACGATTTGATCGCAGAGGCGAATATTTGAGTTACGAGTTTGGCCTTCAATTAAAATAATGTGGAAAAATTTCACAAACTCATGCCACCTGGAACACCATAGCATAATGGTGTGTCCGAACATCGTAGCCGTACTTTATTGGATATGGTGCGATCTATGATGTCTCTTGCCGATTTACCACTATCGTTTTGGGGTTATGCATTAGAGATAGATGCATTCAGTTAAATAGGGAACCATCTAAAAATCCGTCGATATGACACCATATGAACTGTGGTTTAGCAAGAAACCTAAGCTGTCATTTCTTAAAGTTTGGGGTTGCGATGCTTATGTGAAAAAGTTTCAGCGTGATAAGCTCGAACCCAAATCGGAGAAATTTGTCTTCATAGGATACCCAAAAGAGATTGTTGGGTACACCTTCTATCACAGATCCGAAGGCAAGACATTCGTTGCTAAGAATGGATCCTTTCTAGCGAAGGAGTTTCTCTCCAAAGAAGTGAGTGGGAGGAAAGTAGAACTTGATGAGGTAACTGTACTTGCTCCCTTATTGGAAAGTAGTTCATCACAGAAATCAATTCCTGTGACTCCTACACCAACTAGTGAGGAAGCTAATGATGACGATCATATAACTTCAGATCAAGTTACTACCAAACCTCGTAGGTCAACCAGAGTAAGATCCGCACCAGAGTGGTACGGTAATCCTGTTCCGGAGGTCATGTTACTTGACCATGATGAACCTACGAACTATGAGGAAGCGATGATGAGCCCAGATTCCGTGAAATGGCTTGAGGCCATGAAATCTGAGATGGGATCCATGTATGAGAACGAAGTGTGGACTTTGGTTGACTTGCCCGATGATCAGCAAGCCATAGAAAATAAATGGATCTTCAGGACGAAGACGGACGCTGATAGTAGTGTTACTATCTACAAAGCTAGACTTGTCGAAAACGGTTTTTGACAAAGTTCAAGGTGTTGACTACGATGATATTTTCTCACTCGTAGCGATGCTTAAGTCTGTCCGAATCATGTTAGCAAATTGCCAGATTTTATGAAATCTGGCAAATGGATGTCAAAACTACATTCCTTAATGGATTTCGTAAAGAAGATGCAACCAGAAGGTTTTGTCGATCCTAAAGGTGCTAACAAAATGTGCAAGCTCCAGCGATCCATCCATGGACTGGTGCAAAGCATCTCAGAGTTGGAATATACGCTTTCATGAGTTGATCAAAGCATATAGTTTTATACAGACTTGCGATGAAGCCTGTATTTACAAGAAAGTGAGTGGGAGCACTACAACCTTTCTGATAAGTATATGTGAATGACATATTGTTGATCGAAAATGATGTAGAATTTTCTGGAAAGCATAAAAGGAGTGTTTGAAAGGAGTTTTTCAAAGAAAGACCTCGATGAAGCTGCTTACATATTGAGCATCAAGATCTATAGAGATAGATCAAGATGCTTGATAAGTTTTTTCAATGAGTACTTACCTTGACAAATTTTTGAAGTAGTTCAAAATGGAATAGTCAAAGAAGGAGTTCTTGCCTGTATTGCAAGGTGTGAAATTGAGTAAGACTCAAAGCCCGACCACGGCAGAAGATAGAAAGAGAATGAAAGTCATTCCCTATGCCTCAACCATAGGTTCTATAAAGTATGCCATGATGTGTACCAGATCTATTGTATACCCTACACTACGTTTGGCAAGGGAGTACAATAGTGATCTAGGACTAGATCAGTGGACAGCGGTCAAAATTATCCTTAGTGGAATAAGGATATGTTTCTCGATTATGGAGGTGACAAAAGGTTCGTCGTAAAGGGTTACGTCGATGCAAGTTTTGACACTGATCCAGATGACTTTAAGTCTCAATCTGGATACATATTGAAAGTCGGAACAATTAGCTAGAGTAGCTCCGTGCAGAGCATTGTTGACATAGAAATTTGCAAAATACATACGGATCTGAATATTGCAGACCCGTTGACTAAACTTCTCTCACAAGCAAAACATGATCACATCTTAGTACTCTTTGGGTGTTAATCACATGGCGATGTGAACTAAGATTACTGACTCTAGTAAACCCTTTGAGTGTTGGTCACATGGCGATGTGAATTATGGGTGTTAATCACATGGTGATGTGAACTATTGGTGTTAAATCACATGGCGATGAGAACTAGATTATTGACTCTAGTGCAAGTAGGAGACTGAAGTAAATATTCCCTAGAGGCAATAATAAAGTTATTATTTATTTCCTTATTTCATGATAAATGTTTATTATTCATGCTAGAATTGTATTAACCGAAAACTTAGTACATGTGTGAATACATAGACAAACAGAGTGTCACTAGTATGCCTCTACTTGACTAGCTCGGTCAATCAAAGATGGTTAAGTTTCCTAGCCATAGACATGAGTTATCATTTGATTAACGGGATCACATCATTAGAGAATGATGTGATTGACTTGACCCATTCTGTTAGCTTAGCACTTGATCGTTTAGTATGTTGCTATTGCTTTCTTCATGACTTATACATGTTCCTATGAGATTATGCAACTCCCGAATACCGGAGGAACACTTTGTGTGCTACCAAACGTCACAACGTAACTGGGTGATTATAAAGGTGCTCTAGAGGTGTCTCCAATGGTGTTTGATGAGTTGGCATAGATCGAGATTAGGATTTGTCACTCCGATTGTCGGAGAGGTATCTCTAGGCCCTCTCGGTAATGCACATCACTATAAGCCTTGCAAGCAATGTGACTAATGTGTTAGTTGCGGGATGATGCATTACGGAACGAGTAAAGAGACTTGCCGGTAACGAGATTGAACTAGGTATTGAGATACCGACGATCGAATCTCGGGCAAGTAACATACCGATGACAAAGGGAACAACGTATATTGTTATGCGGTTTGACCGATAAAGATCGTCGTAGAATATGTAGGAACCAATATGAGCATCCAGGTTCCGCTATTGGTTATTGACCGGAGATGAGTCTTGGTCATGTCTACATAGTTCTCGAACCCGTAGGGTCCGCACGATTAACATTCTATGACGACTTGTATTATGAGTTATGTGATTTTATGACCGAAGTTTGTTCGGAGTCCCAGATGAGATCGGGGACATGACGAGGAGTCTCGAAATGGTCGAGACGTAAAGATCGATATATTGGAAGGCTATATTCGGACATCGAAAAGGTTCCAAGTGATTCGGGTATTTTTCGGAGTACCGGAGAGTTACGGGAATTCGTATTGGGCCTTAATGGGCCATATGGGAAAGGAGAGAAAGGCCTCAAGGGTGGCCGCGCCCCTTCCCCATGGACTGGTCCGAATTGGACTAGGAATAGGGGGCGCCCCCTTCCTTCCTTCTCCTTCTCCCTTCCCTTTTTCCTATTCCATGTGGGAGGTGGAATCCTACTAGGAATAGGGAATCCTAGTAGGACTCCACACTTTGGGCGCGCCCTATGAGGGCCGGCCTCCTCCTCCCTCCATCCTTTATATACGTGGCCAGGGGGCACCCCATAGATACACAAATTGATCATTGATCTCTTAGCCGTGTGCGGTGCCCCCCTCCACCATAATCCACCTCAGTCATATCATCGTAGTGCTTAGGCGAAGCCCTGCGCCGGTAGCTTCATCATCACCGTCATCACGCCGTCGTGCTGACGAAGCTCTCCCTCGACACTCAGCTGGATCAAGAGTTCGTGGGACGCCATCGAGCCGAACGTGTGCAGATCGCGAAGGTGCCGTACTTCCGGTACTAGGATCGGTCGGATCGTGAAGACGTACGACTACATCAACCGCGTTGTCATAACGCTTCCGCTTACGGTCTACGAGGGTACGTGGACCACACTCTCCCCTCTCGTTGCTATGCATCACCATGATCTTGCGTGTGCGTAGGAAATTTTTGAAATTACTATGTTCCTCAACAGGGGCCGCTGGAGGAGGGGGTGCCAGAGCCAGGCCGCATGCACCCCGTAAACCGGCGCAGGTCCCGCACCCAAACGCGGCCGACAACAGCACCAGCGGCAAACTGGGCCGCGTTGTCGGGTGTAGGGGAGGGCTGCGCCGCTGGACCAGCAGGAGTCGGGCAGCAGCTGGAGGGGGGTGGCACCCGCGACGGCCTAGAGAAGAGCACGGGGACGGGGGGAGGCGTGGCACGCCCGAAGCTGCGCGGGAGGGCAGGCCGACGGGGAAGGTCGGATCCAGATGCACAGCCGGCCAGGGCACACCCGTAGCCCCGCCGAGCCGGCGGGAAGTGGCCGCCGCAGGGGGGAGGGGGTCGTCGCGACGAGGGGTGGGGGGAGCGCGAGGGGGCCAGATCCGCCACGCCGCCGCCTTCCTGGGGTCCGGCGCGGCTTCGCCGGCCGGCCCTCCGATGGCGGCGATGTGGGGGAGGGCGGCGGGGGTACCTGCTAGCGGCGGCGGCTAGCCCCCCCCCCCCCCCCCGTGTCGCCAGAGGAGGGCGACGCGGGGGGGGGGGGGGGTACCTACAATGAGCACAACTGCAACAATGACATTAATATGCTCCAACAATCTCCTCTGTTCAAAATACTTTGTGATCGGGAGGCTCTGACGTGCAACCACACCGTCAACGAGCACATCTGCAACATGGGGTACTACCTTGCCAATGGTATCTATCCTCCAGATGGGCAGCGTTTGTGAAGACTATAACCGATCCTCGTGGTAGGAAACAATGAATCTTGGCACAAGCGCAATAAGGTGCTAGGAAGGATGTGGAGAGAACATTCAGAGTGCTCCAACCTCGTTGTGGCATTATTCGTGGAGCTGCAATGATGTGCAAACCGGAGACACTTTGGTGCCTCATGATATGTTGTGTAATCTTGCACAACATGATTGTCGATGATGTGGGTGAAGGGGCAGCCTGCATGCCTGAATTTGAGAAGCCCAAGAGTTCACGTCCGCCTCCAAGAATAAGATGTGGAACATGTTGCCAACTTTCTTGAGATGCATCGACAACTTGAAGATCAACAGATGCACATGCAACTTCTCAATTATTTTTGTGGAGCATATGTGGATCCACGCTGAAAATCACTGGCCTATATTTTTTATGTTTCAATCATGTACTATGAAGAAATTTTATGTTCGGGCTATGTATTTTTCTGTACGAATAAATTTTATTTATATTTGCTATTCATTGTTTGTATGTGATAATCGACGTGTAACCGTTTGCATGGATTTGAGTAGAGGTTGTTATTACAATTTACAAACGAGGACACTTGAGGACAGGACGGAATCGCTGTCCACGGACGCATCCGGCCATGGCGTACAGAGGCTGTGTATCGATCCGTTTTCTTCTCGCTCTGCCACTGCCAGCCCGCTAATCTCACCGTGAGAGATGCGTGTGGGTTGTCCGAGGAGATCTGACGGTGCAGTAGCTAAATCAAAAGCTACTCAACTGCGTAGGCTCCAATTATTTTTTGTTTAGCCCGACCCAGTGGATAGTTTTTCTTGGCGACTATCATACGTGCCACCAGACATGTGAATGTGATGTGTTGTCTGAATTTTCTGCCTGTTCAAACTGTTCAACGTAGGCGTTGCGGCCGTTGCATGCATACCAGTATAGTATGGGATCGCCCCTGGACTGGAGCTGGAGCAGGTGCAACCTTTCCGCTTGTTTTTTGCGCCGCACCGTTCTGGGCTGCGAGCGAAATGCTGTTCACATGGACCTCATGTCCAAGTTGGCCGAGTTGATTGATTGATTGTTCGCAAAAAACTGAACCGGAATAAGCAAAAACCCATTACAAAATCTCAGTCAAAAAAAAAGAACCCATTAAAGAAAGACACTGACGAAGAGCGGAAGAAGCAGCCCGTCTCCGGAAAACCGGAAAAAACTAGGAGCAAGTTGAGTGAGGGCCCACCTAAAGCCCAGAAGGGCCCAGGTTGGATTATATATATATATATATATATGTAGGGTCGCGCTATTCGTCATCCTGGGTGAGGAATTCTTATTCCTCACCCAGCCTGTCCATGCATCTACAGGCACGCATGGCACACTCTAAGGTAAAATTACATTGTGGAGGAAGGAGCATGTCCGGCTAAAACTACCGTAAGTAAAAAGGCTTTGAAGGTAATTTTACAAGATGCATGGAGGTAATTTTACAAGATGCATGCGAGCAACCCATCCGGTTTTGCTTTGTTTTGCATGCGACGTAATTTTACTGTGGATAGACTACTTAAATTACCTCTGTCTATAAGATCTCTATTGCATTTTCCTCTATCATCTGTCATCTTCTTTTAAAAAAAAAATCTCCCAGCCAACTCCGAAGAAATGATGATAGAGTGCACTACGAAGAGAGAGGCAAGATGCTTCTCCAGGTTGCCATCGTCCAGCCCGTCGCTCGGCCGGCGGCAGGATGCTTCCCCGGGTCGTCATCGTCCACCATGTCGCTCGGCCGGCTGATCCGTAGAGAGCGCCGCCATCTTGGCATGTGCATGGATACAACACACACTAATTCTACAAACAAGAACGTAGGAAATTTGAAGCCGACGAAAGAACGTTACAAATTTGGGAGCGATGTGAAATAAAGATGTTCAACGTACAGAAAATGTCACCAATGCACGGTCCATGGATTAAATGTAAAATACTTCATAATGCCATCTTTTATTTTGTACACCGGCACGCAACCAAAAATGTAAAGTAACGCAACGGCCAACTTGGAACTATTCTCACAACATGAAGCTCTACAGAGTAACGCCAGTTGCGTTACTTTACACAAGAAACAAGATTAGCCACTTTGCTGTCACGCCGGCATTACAGGTGTAGGTCTTCTCTTTGTTGCAGTGAGAACTCCACGAATATTTGCAAACTATGGGGATTCTCTCAAGGTTATTTTGTAACAGCAGAATCAAATAACTAGGTTTCCTAAATATCTCTGGAAATTTGCCACACCGGCATATCATACGTTCTGAAAGTCCCAAACATGGAACATTCCAATATCTTCACAACATTGACACCATAGATTTTGGAGTCCACATGTGCTCTGAAGCATTCACGGTAACTATCTTTCAAAGTTGCAGTTTGATGTACATGACTTCATTGTTTGCTCACAATACTCTTCTTCTTAATCAATGAAATGGCAAATCTTTTGCCTTGTTTCAAAAAAAAAAATACTTCTATCTGGAGCTTCATAATCTTCAGAACTGAGGCATGTCCGACTTCTGCCTTCTATGCTAGTATTCTTTTTCTTTTCTTTTTTGTAGGGGATGCTAGTATGTTTCTTAACCTGTAATCATTCAAAAGGATAAAACAACCAACTATATGACCTAAAAAAAGTATACCAACAACCCTTGGATCTTTCTAGAGGTAACAGGTATTTACACCTTGTCCACTCCTGACCAGCAAATGGAGAAATCAAGCACACAACACCAAATCAAACCAACCAGCCTGCTGCAATAATGTGCCTGAAAAAATCATTGCCAGTACAAGCATATGCGTGTAGAGAAGCAAGCAATCGACCAGGCACAAGCAAAATATTCTATGTAACTCGCAATATAGTAAAATCGGGTAATACATACTTAGTACCTAGTCCATCACTTCTTTTGACTAGCAACATTCATTTCCTTGAAACACAAGAGAGCTAAGTATGTCTGAAGCTATCCAGATAAGATACAAGAATTGAAATATACATTGATTGCCACTACTTCTCTAACTGGCTAATAGAAAATTAGCAAAACACAGGCCTCCATGGAAGAAGCAAATCAACCACCATTGGGAAAAAAGAAAGGAATATCTGTGCCATCGGTAGTTGAGCCAAGCTCAATAGCATGCAATCCTTTGTTAAGAGAACACCGAGATGGATTAACTGATGATTCATACCTAGTAAACTATTACGGCTGAAACACATAAACATAGAAAGTTGGGTTTATGCTAGGGAAAATTAATTAAAAAAACATGACTGGAAAATATAGTCTGAAAGATTTGCATGCATGTTGGACAAAATCAGTACAATGTACCCCTTTCCAGTACCAGCATATATGCATCCAGTCCTTTCAAGTGCAAATATGTCCAAATAATTCACTGGTTCCAAAAACTACACACAAGATGAATGCATTTTTCGTTCAACAGACATTCATCATAGGGGAAGCATATGTGTCTATAAATCTATAGTAGTTACTTTGGCAGGGGAGAAAAGCTCCCAATTGATCTATGATCTGAGAAGAAAACATAGTGCAATACGGAGGTTAGAACATCAATGTCAATCTTAAAAAGTTGCCCAACAAAGCTGGATAGCTCCTATCTTCTGACAAACTTCTATAAGAAAACTAGTTAAAAACGAGTAAAAAAATTTGATAATAACCCACGCAACTATAGGCCAAGTTGTTTCTAGATAAATTTCAACAAACTGAAATAAGGCTATGTTTTCATAATAGCATGGCCAATTCAAATGTGGTCAAATGAAATTTAAGAAAAATAGGAAAGAGCATACCCTTCAACAAAGGAAAGTTGGTGTATCAGCACAAATAGTGCTACTAATACATATCAAGGTTGCTACAAGTTCAACTGTGCAGTGAGCTTGCCCACCCAGATGTATTGGCTAAGTACATGCTATATACCTGCCGTACCTGCCGAAGAACACTGACTGTAAATTGTAACTCAAAATTTTGTATAAACTTACTAAGAAAAGAAAAACAAAACAACTACTCGCACTGATAAGTACTAAAAAAATGCCTTTTCTTACTAGCCCTAAAATTGAATTTCAAACGACGCATAAATTAATCTCTCGTACACAATTGTTTCTGTGAATACAACAATCAAACACATAGATGAATCTATATAGAGAGGTGCCCAAACAAAGAATGAGGCGGATAAAGTAAAAACAGGATTTGATCAACATACTTGTATTTAAGGTATGAGCTGGTAGTCTGTAACAGAGCTACACCCTGCATCGGGGAATTTATTGGGCCAGGTAAATAATTCTTTAGTTTAGATCAAACTCTCCAGATCTCGGAAATCAACATCAGAAAATTGGGAAAGTTACGAACACTAACAAATCCATGTTGCAAAAATGAAGGCCATGTATCCTATCCAATCTGGCACTCCTCTAACCCACCGCTTCAGCTCCAAATGGTCCCCCGGCCGCCCGGCGTCATACCGCTACGACGCTGTCGTCTGCCGCCAGACCGTACACGGCCGAACCGCGAGGCCAATGCAGCAGTTTCTCACGCCCCCGAATCAATCCGATGTCAGTCCTTGGGCTCATGGAGTGGTGGCCTCCTCCATAATGGGGTCAGCATTCAGAGGGAGGAATCAAAGACAATGAAAAAAGAGAGTTGGGGGATGGAAGGAACGGGAACCTTACAAGCCGAGGGAGAGGAAGTCACGGGAGTCGCGCCAGCCATGGAGGATCTGAGGTGACCGCCACTGCCACAATAGCGCCGCCTCCGCAAACTATGCTTCCGATCATCCACCACAGCGACCGAGGCCAGCCGCCGCTCACCACGCCATCCCGGCTGCCCCGTTGAGGCGTTGACCATCACACAGTCGAGCCCAGTCGCCGCCGCTGGAACCGCTCTCATTATCTAACCAGAATAAAACAGGGATGTGGCTGGCTTGTAATCCCTGGACCACTTTTTTTTCTACTCCATCCATCCCACGACGTGTGACATTCAGAGGCGTGGGCGTTGTAACATCGATGTAAAATTACCTCCAACAGGGACAAAAGGTTACGACAGAGGAGCCAGGATGGGCCGATGGGGTGCGGTGGGATAGAAATACATGTATAACACGTTTGAAAAAGAATTTATGCAATATACTTTCATACGTGGCGTAGACAAAAAAGACAAATCCGTATGTGAAAGTGGGGCAGTTTTTTGTTGGGCCGTTATTTTTGTGTGTGGCTTGCAAATCATAATGATTTTGAATGAAAAATTACAGAGCGGTGACAAATATGTATAAGTTTTCACTGATTTTTTTTTTTAAACTTGAAAACATCATTTTCCAGTTTTTTCAAATAACAAACTCCAAGGAGCCAGTCCACCATAACTTTGTACTCCTTGGTAGAGAGACTAATGAAATTACTGAATTTCAATAATGTCAGTACACACTGAAATATTTACTTTTGGTAAAGATAATTCATTCATTTGAGTAGTACACTAGAATTCAAGTAAATTTCAGGGTATTTGCAAGAAAGAAGTATAAAAATCACCCTCACATCCATCTCAGTAGGGTCATATCCTCCTGAATTCAATTTTGATACAGTTTCTACTCTCAAATCTATACAACCATATAAATCACCTCCTTGAGTGATTTTGAAGCAAACATGTCCACTATTGGGTGGTTTCGATTGGTGTTTAGATCGGTGACCCCCTTCTCTTTCCCCCAAGAATCTCTCCAAAATGATGGTCAGCGTCCAACTTGTTGTCGGCCGGAAGCACCATTGATGACATCTACCTCCCTCACGCGACCGACGACCTTGTGATCACCTAAGATGTGTTGGATATGCACGAGATCACGTACCTGTTGTTGACCACACTCGAGAACAACATGCCGCTTGGTCAGCTCGACGGATGGGAGATGTTGTGGGAGTGGCAGCAAGGTGAGTTTATGAGCGCCATGAGAGGCGCGTACCCGCGGGAGATGGATGCAGAGGTTGCCTTTATGGCTCGCAGGGGCAATACTACAAGAGCATCGGCTTCTCCAAGGTGCTCAACTACAACAACCGACGCGGCTCGACCACACCGCTAGATCTACTAGTCTTTTGTTACAAGACTTGCAAACTTCGTCGGCGAGATCGTGGATTCGCCTCCCCACTGCCTGCTGCTCCGGCGGCCGGTGGCAGGGAGGGGAATCCCGGTGCCTCCGCTCCTGTTAGTAGTATAGGTTAGTGTTTTTTAGTCCTCGCATGTGCAGTGCTTGGGCGGATGGCGACGCTATATCTTCGAATTTGTTTTTCGGGCTCCGATCCTCCTCGAGTACGTATGTCCGGACATAGTCGACGGAGCTCCGGCGTATATTCCTTCCGTCTCTTTGGGATGGCGAGGTTAGGGTTTCTCTTGTGTGGCGAGATTTGATGTCAGGTGCTTCCGATCTATGCAAGGGTTCAACGACGACAACTGCGGCTGCAGGGCACTCGTCCTTAGGGGCACGTGCACGAAGACTTCCCGACTGTCATCGACAAGGTCAAGCCGGCTCCGGTAAGGGAGCGGCTACAGCGGCGCGTCGATGGCTCGTTCTGGCGGCAGTAGTGGTTGTTTAGGGTCTTAAAATCTCAATGTAATTTTTATTATGTTCAAGATGCTTGTACTTTCGTTGAACTTTGATAATAGAATTTGAATCATTTTCACACACAAAAACACGGCTACAGGAAAGCCACCATCCTACCCAAGTCCATGAACGAGGCGCAATCCAAGCCGGCGTTCCAAATGGAGGCGTACAAGATGTTGTCGGACCAGAACCGAACTTGGGGAAAGGAGAGGGGATTCAACGATCTAAACATTGGTCAAAACCGCCCAAATTGGACATGTTAGCTTCAAACCACTCAAGGGGGTAATTTATATGGTTTTATAGAAATGAGGGCAAAAATTATACAAAAACTGACTTCAAGGGGACACGGCTCCATTGTTGTGAATTTGGGGGTGATTTATATACTTCTTTCTATTTTTGAGATTTTCAAAAAAAAATATTCAATTTCAAGTGAATGCTTGGGTCCTTTGGAGAAAATACAAGCCAAAATCGCTGAAATCACAGAGATTCCCGTGGTGACTAGAATATTTCGAAACAAGTTGAGAACCATGCCACACAGGCCGTCGTGTCGTGTACTGAACTGAAGTTGCTGGCATGTCTTTCCAGAACCATTCGACGTCTGTCCAGGTCGACAGCATCAGCAGTTGCAGATTGATTAGGGACTTATATGCAGCGGACATCAATTAAAGATGCAAGGATCTCAGTTTCTGAAGACGAACAATGTTTGAATATCTTGCTAAGCTGGACTCGACCCTTCCTCCTTGGGGCATCGTCTTGGAGCCGGCTACAACTGGAGACCGGTGGTTGACGGCATCTTCGCCGCGGTGGTTGGCGGCATCTTCGCCGCGTGGTTTGCTGAGGAGGCTGTTTCGGGGGCACTGATTTCTGTATGGCAACGATGATGGCGTCGAGAGGAGCTTCGGTCGCGGCTCGGGCTTTGGTAGTCGGATCTTCCCGGCGTGTCCGAGGCGCTCTTCCGTGGGTTGCTTGGTTGCTTTGAAGTCGGAGCTGCGGTGGAGCGAGTCCAGGCGGCGATGATGACAGGCACTCGGTGGTCGTTTGCGGTGAGCACGGTCGGCGCAAGTCCTGCATATTTCCCTCGTGATACTCGTCGTCAAAGTCGGAGCCGTCGGTTGTTTGCGCGTGTGGCCATCTGTTGGCATGTGCCGTCGTGGCTTGCCCAGCTGTACTGCAGCTCTGTGTTTCATGTCGGTGGCCAGATTGGCCGGTGGTGCCCATTTTGTGGGCTGGATTGTGTCGGTTCCAGCCCGATTTTTCATCAATTAACCAGGCAATTCTCCTTCTTAATCAATGAAAATGACAAAGTCTTTTGCCTTGTTTCAAAAAAAAAATGAGGACCTCGTAGCGAACCACCATTTTTTTTCACCATTATAATCAGGTTTTCCCCATTTACAATGCGTTGGTTCGCTCGACGGATACATAAACAACAAGAGGAGTAGTTTCGAACTAACGATTGGTAACGTCCACATAAACTACTCCGATTAGGTAAACTGAGATGCATACAATTTGCCCCCTTTTTTTCTTTTGAAATATCTATCTGCCTTGACGACACAGTACGAGCGGCGCGATTGACCAATTCGTCGAGCCGGACAAACCGAGTTCGGAATACAGGCGCAAGGTACGCGCGCCGGGTCGTCGTCGGGAAAACGATGCAGCCGCGCACGCGCCGGTACAGTACGCGCATCGGCCGGTGGCGAGTTGACCTGGCGCCATGCCGTTGCCGTCGCGAACCGGCACTGGACTACCGCGCGCGCCCGCGCGCAGGATGCTTCTCGTTGCCACTCGCGCGAGTCAGCTCCTGGCCTGGCGGCGAGTTGGCCATTTTTCTATCAGCCGACGCGCGCGACGTCGACCACGCTCCGCCCAGTTACCCACCGCGTACAAACCTGCAGCTCGCCTCCCTTCCTTGGATCACTCGCCACCTCCACGCCCCAGCCTGACGCCTCCTGCCATCCTCATCCCCATTTCAACGCCTCCTCCTATTTCTTAACTTGCCCCAGCCGGTCGGGGCGATCCATCCATCCATCGGCAATGGACGCGGCGTTGGCGGGCGTGGCGGACGCGCCCGGGGCGGCGCCGCCGCCGTACGTCAGCCCGTCGGCGGCGTTCCCCATCGCGATCGTCATCGCCATCGGCTTCATGGTCACCTCCGTCATCCTCGTCAGCTACTACCTGCTCGTCGTCCGCTGCTGGCTCCGCGCCAGCGGCGCCAGCCTGCTCCCGCGCACCCGCCGCGACGAGCTCGTGGACCGCGTCTCCGCCGTCTTCTTCACCGACCACGACGCCGACCAGCTGCCCGGCGGGGTCGACCCGGACGTCGTCGCCGCGCTCCCCGTCGTCCGGTACCGCCCGGCCGGGAAGGCGCTCGAGTGCGCCGTGTGCCTCTCCGAGTTCGCGCCCGGGGAGCGGCTCAAGATGCTGCCCGCCTGCTCCCACGCCTTCCACATCGACTGCATCGACACCTGGCTCCACCACAACGTCAGCTGCCCGCTCTGCCGGACCGAGGTCACCGGCCCGGCCGCGCCCCCCGCCGGCAAAGCCTGCTGCGACGACCACGACGCGTTCGCCGCCCGCATCGACGCAGCCCCCTCGAGGAATATGGCCCACGCCGGGGGCTCGTGCCGGTTTCCCAAGCAGGGCGTCGCCGTGCAGGAGCCCATCAGGCGGTCCTTGTCCATGGACTTCTTCCCGGGCGATCGCGGACGGAAGCCGCGGAAGGAGGCCGAGCTGCCGAGCCATGCCGACGTGGCCGGCAGCAGCAGCAGCGTGGCCGCCACCCCGGCCGGCGTCGGCGAGACGAGCGGGCGGTTCCGGCGGCTTATGTCGTCGTTCGGGCTCGGGCGGAGCTCGCGGAGCACGGTGCTGCCCATCCACCTCGACCCATGAGTCCGTCCATGACACACACACGAACTCGATCGGCCGGTTCGTACGTGATCGATGCTTTTGCTGTTGATTAAACTCCCCGCTTGCCTGCCTGCCTAATGTAGCCGAGGATGGTTTGATTACTGTTTTGTGTTCATGCAAGCAATGTACAGCCCGTAGGAGACTGCTAGTAGTTTTTGGATGAACTCTGCCATTATTCCATTGATTTGTTCGTGCAATCTAGCTCGAATTAATGTTCATGCGTGTGTCCATGCATTTTTGGCACTGGCTTGATCCACGGTGCGTAATCAGCGGCTGCTAGCTAGTTGGTGCACCATGCATGCATGCATGCAATGCATACGGGCAAATTCGGATCAGACGTCACTCAAGTGTAACAACACTGCCATTAGCAAGCCGTTTCCACTGATTTCTTCTGGCGATCCATCGACGTTGATTACTCGTTGGTGTGCACCGTGCATTCACGGGCACATTTCGGATCAGACGTCAAGCGCCTAGTAACATCGATCGCGCAGCAAATCACCCGTGACAAAAGCTGAGAGCGATGACAATGAAAAGAAAAGGCGTGCCTGCCAGGCGAGGCCATGGATATTGCTCGCTCCATTATCCTTACTTCGTCTCCTTCACGAACTGATTTGATTTGATTTGGATCGGACTTGAGACAAGACATCTTCTGCTTGGCGTTGGAAGCACGCCTGGACGGTGGCGATGGATCGACGACAAGCAAGATCGAGGGGGGCCGTGCAGCGGCGATACACCAGGATATGTCACCGATCGCCTTGATTACTTTATGGCCTTGCAAGTCAACGTCACAAGGGTAGGCTGTCTAACCCACATGACACATCACCACTTTTGCCCATGAAGCAACAATATCTTTGCTTAAGTAGCCATCTATCAACATACTTACATAAGCCACGCATCCATCACCAGTAATCCTACTCCCCTTCCTCTCTTCTGAGATACTAGTACTTGGTTTGATGGTTAAGCAATTGGTCGAGTGGCAAGTGGTGGCAGCATGGAAGCTTCACCGGGACCACAAGCCAGTGCGACACATGTATAGAAGCCTCTTCTCTCCATGGCCATCATTACCATATGTATATGTGCCACTAGGATGCATAGACTATCTTTCGGCACATGATCAACCCTCTTGGTTCATCGTCCGCATGTGAGGTTTGCAGCGTTGACCTTGTGTGTGCAACGGCCAATCGAGCCGCGTACACACACACACACAAACTAACAAAGAGAGAGACAACGAGAGAGAGTATATATAGAATTGCGTGTGGAGATCGACTGCTGACAATAATAAGCTAGGCTAGTCGTCGTCGCATCTACGCATGTGGATCTCCTCATGATTAACGGTGCAGCGGGGTTGACTTCCAACTATGCTAGCTAGCTAGCTCCTCGAAAACTAAGACGCCATCCTGTTGATCGATCGTGGCGACACGGCCGGTGGAGTCAATTGCAAAAAACCACCACATTTGTGGCTAGGTTTACAGAAAACCATCAAATCGTTAATTCGGTGTATAAAACACCGAAAAATTTGTTAAGTCGTTGTAAAAAGCATTGATCGGATAATTTTGCCCGTTTAATCACTTTCTAACACATACATTCCTAGATTAAAAAATAAAAGCAATCAGACCCTCCCAACACAGGCGCCCTATCCACTACGCGCCTCCGCCGCGCTGCTGCCATCTGCCGCCGCTCTTGACCGGTCAGGCCGCCATGGCCACCGCCATTTTTTCTCCAAGTCTCACATCCCACCCTCCGTTCTGTCCCGTTAACTAGACCTCGCCCGCTCCGTTCGGTCAACCACTCTGCTTCCCATCGCCGGCACAATCCAATCCATGTCGCTGCTCCAGCCACTCCTCCTGCTGCTCTCCGCTTCCTTTCTCCGGATGCCGGTGCCGGCCGGGGCCGCCTGCTCGCCCAAGAGGTGCGGCGACCTGAACATCACCTACCCGTTCTGGCTGGAGGAGGGCGGCGGCCGGCCGCCGTGCGGGTCACCCGTCCTTCGAGCTCAACTGCGACGGCGGCCAGGCGTTCTTCAGCCGCTCCATGCTCGGGCAATACCAGGTCACCCGGGTCTTCGCGGAGAACTCCTCCCTCGTCGCCGTGAACCATAATCTTCTCGTCCCGCCCCGCGCCGGCTGCCCGCCGTGGTGGTTCAACATCTCGCCGGGCCTCGGGCTGGGGCCCTACACCGTCAGCAGGAAGAACATGTAGCTTCTCGTCCCCTACAACTGCACCTTGGACCATGAAGATGGGAGGAGCGGCGGCAGGACGATGGTCGGCGACCTGGACATGCAGGCGGCAGAGGCCAGCCGTGACCGCGCCGCCGCCAACGCACAACTCGTCCACACGCGGGGGGAGGGGAGGGTCTGATTGCTTTTATTTTTTTAATCTAGGGATGTTTGTGTTATTTTTTTTTCAAGTCAATTCCGTACAATCTGGCCCCACTTGTAAGAAAGTGAATAAACAAGCCAAATCACCCGTTCAGTGTTTTTTGCAACGACTTAAGTGATTTTACGGTGTTTTTTGCAACAGATTAGCGACTTGGTGGTTTTCCGCAAATCTAGCCGCAAATGTGGTGGTTTCTTGCAATTGACTCCGGCCGGCAAGCCCAACAATGATGTTCGTGCTCACATGAATTACCGGTCGATCGAACGACCTTAGAACAACTCAATGGGGCGACCCATTTCGTCCGCCGCCGTCCGTTTGGGTCGGCGCGGACACAAAAGGCGGGCTAACACGCCGACCCAAATGGACGCGCGTCCGCTTTTCGTCCACGGGCGACCCATTCCCGGCCCATTTTTGAGCTGGAGTTGCGTGGGTGCGGACACGAGACGGACACGCGCGCGCTCGCCCTCTCCCCTCCCCGGGCCCGCTGGTCGGTGTCACATTGCCCTCTCCCCATCCAACATTGCACCCTAGCCCGCCTTCTTCGTCGCCGACACCGCCGGCCAGTTCAACATAGATAGTACCAAGGATCAACTATTAAAAAAAAGATGAACTACTCGCGGGGGGTGGCCGGATAATATAAGGATACATAGATACTTCATAGCATAGACTGCTTAAAAGAAAAGATCAACTATGCATCGTTTTCTGACTCCGACTCGGTAGTGTCCTCCTCCCACGTCTGAATTTAGGCGTCAGCATACCGCTCGTCCTCGGAGTCCCATGACGACGCTTCTCCTAGCTTCATGTTCAATTGAGCGGCCTGCTTCCGCGCACGCTTGTCCTCCCAATAGGCGGCTCGCTCTATCCTCCTCGCCTCCATCTCCGTCCTCCGTTGCTTGTAGAACTGGCGCTCGTTGACGATGTCCTGCGGGAAGCGTTCACGCCACACCGCCATGGCTTCCACGTCCATCTCGGCGATGGCGAGGCGACGCTGCCGCCTACGGTTGTCACGACGATCCTCGTCGGTGAAAAGCCGCGGGAGAGGCGTGAGATCCTGCGCCCGCTGGCTCCTCTGCGGTGTCATAGGTGCCGAGACTGAGGCGTTTTTTTGCCAAACCAGATTTCGGAGGAGAAGGCGCCGGAGCGGCGCTCGCGGACTCCGTGAAAATCCAAAGCGCCCAGGTGGCGCATCGACATGGTGGCGCAAAGGCGGCGAGGCGAGTGAGAGGTGGCGAAGCGAGTGGGCGGCCGACAGAGTGTGGAGGGAACGCCCTCTTAATAACGAGCGCCGGACGCGGCGCGCCAAACCAGCGCGCGCTTGGCCGCTCAATTCCCCGCGCGCGGATCCTTTCCCGCACGCTGGAGCGCCAAAACCAGGGCGACGACATGGCCGCTAGCATGATCTATAGCCGTGGGCCTTTTTCTAGAAATTACGCGCGGACATGAAATGGGTCGGCGCGTTGGGCGCCCTACCGACCCAAATCTAAAAGAGGCCAGACGCCGGTCGGGCAGCCGACCCAAACGGACAAAAAGCGGACGAAATCACCGTCCGTTTGGGTCGCCCCATTGAAGTTGTTGTTATGGTTGTACACGGGACTATCGCCAAGCGGCCGAGCCGTGCTCGTGCCGCAGGTAGAAAGAAACTATCGGAACCCGAAAGGAACCCCAGGAGATGACGCTGACGCTTCTTCGCAGACCGCGTAGTGCAAGACCGATTCGTCTAGGGAATACAAGTAGCAGAGATGCATGGCATGGGGGTCGTTTCATTTTAGTTTTAGCGTACGTGCGGGGTGCAATAATAGCAGGTCGGAAATTATTGAGCGCTGCCTGCAGGTGTCGCGTCCCTGCCCGCGCCTGTAGCCCGACCTCTAGCGCGCGCGCGCGGTCACTATCGTGGGCGCGCCTTCGTGGGCACGCACGCACGCGGTCTCGGCGGAACAGGGCGAGCGCTCGACGCCATGCTGATGCCGGTGTTGACGCGGGTGGGACGAACGAGCGAGGGAACAGAGCCGGGCCACAGCAGCCGCGCGGACGGTGGCTGCGGCGGGCGTACGACTCGGCAAACGGGCCAGGGGCTGAGCTCAGCTCAGGTCGGCAGCAAAACGCATGGGGCACGGCGGCTAAGGGGCTAGCGTGTGTTTTTTTTACTATTATTTATGCTTCGGCCTTGTGTGTGTATTTTTCTAAAAACCTGTAAAAAAGTTTGGACGCCGATAAGTGCCACACGTGTGGGCGTTAGGGTGTCTGCCCACACATTTTGTGTGGTGTATAAGAAGAACAGTCCACACACCTACGTGTGGGCAAAACAAGTAACGCCCACACACATCCCTTTTTTCCCTCCCGATCCCTCTCACACGCGTACGTGTGGGCGAAATAGATAACGCCCACACGCCCCGTACGTCAGGCCTCGTACCTCGTGGTCCCGCACGCCCCGCGTGACAGTCACCGCGCGTCCGGCAGTTGCCATGGTCCAGACCCTCGTCCATGTTCCTTTAACTGCAGTTGCCATCTCGCTGAACTTCGGTTGCCATGTCGGACAACTACAGTTGCCATGGTTGCTCAACTGCAGTTGCCATGTATGGTCTGGTCTACTGCAGTTGCCATGATTCAAAACTTTAGGAGTTGCCACCACTAATACTAGGCAGTTGCCATGTAGCACTACAAAAAGGCATGGAAAAAAACATGTTCGGGTAAAAGAGAGAGTTGTCATGTGCTCACAAGCACGCTAGGGCAGTTGCCATGTAAAGAGAAAGAGTTGTCATCTGCTTACGTGCATGCTAGGGCAGTTGCCATGTACCATGCAAAAACACATGGCAACTCGAGTAAAAGAGAGTTGCCATCTGCTTACGAGCAAAGCTAGGGCAGTTGCCATGTACCCTGCAAAAACACATGACAACTGCCAGCTTGGGTGTGAGCGAGGAGACGGGTGTGTGGGCGAAGTGATAAACGCCCACACACCAGCCTCATCTGCGTGCGTGAAAACTGGTGTGTGGGCGAATTGCTAAACGCCCACACACCAGCCCCCGTGTGGTGAAAAAGGACGTGTGGGCCACCGGATGAATGCCCGCACACCAGCTTAGTCCTACGTGGCACACAAAAACTGTTAGAACGCGCCAAGATTCGTGCAGAATTGGTTGGACGAGGATCCATACATGTCGGCGAGTTGCCAGACGCCCACACGTGTGGGCGTTAGTGTTTTCGAAAAGTTTATGTACTGGTCAAATCTGAAGACGGTTAGGAAAACTCATGGAGGTAGTTACGATCCAACTTAACATCTACAAAGAGTTAGCAAAAACCTGTACAAAGAGTTGTGGTAGGAAACTTTAAAAATCATTAGTTTAGGGTATACCTAGCCATCTGTCGGGACTGGCCGGGCTTCAGGCCGGGCCTACCAAAGTCTGAGGCAGAAAACCTAGGCCCGAGTCTGGCCCGGCCGTCGGGCCTAGTTTTTGGGCCCAAGCCTGGCCTGAAAGTGATAAAGCCTGTCGGGCCTCGGGCCGCGGGCAGGGCCCCTTCCTTAAAACGCGAAAATGCCAAGCCCAGGCTCGGCCCAACATGTGCTTCGGGCCCAAATCTCAGGCCCAGGCCCGACCCATGGGCAGCATCGGGTCAGGTCGGCCAGGCCGGGTAACCGATGGCCAGGTCTAGTTTAGGGTACCCCTTGCAAAGGTCACCGCACCATCTCAGGCGCATGTGCGCCATTTGTCACAATCTGATTGTTTTCCTTTTTACTCATAAATAATAAGTGTCACACGTGTGACACGAAACAACATGGTCCAAACATCACTATTATCATTCTTTTTGCCAGATCAAATAGATGGTATCAACGTAATCTTTTTGGTTTTTCAGACTTAAAAATGTTTTATCTTCTAAATAAAATCTGACTAAATATCTCTTTTCATCATTAAATCCGTCCCGATGAGCTCTTCAAAACTAGATACCATATTAATATGTTTCGACGACTATTTTTTGGACCAAAAGTTACCATGATGTTTACACTAAAGTTGCCATAGTGTTTACATACAGTTGACATGATATGTTTCATCTATTTTTCTTCTAGATTTTTTAAAGCTACCACTGTATTTCAACTACTTTACTGTGGAAATTCTTAGTAATTAACCATGACAAATTTAATTCATGGATCATGAAAACTTTTTAGTAATTCATCATGGGAATTTAGTTTATAGATCAAGACAATTTTAGTTTGCAGATCATCGCAATTTTTTATTTTGACCATGACAATTTTAGTATTTTGTCCATGGAAATTAGTTTTTGGATGAACTATGGCAAAATTTAGTGCATATATCGTTGCAAATTTAAGTAGTTCACCTTTGCAGTTTTAGTGTATGGTCATGGCAAATTTGAGTCATTGATCACGCATTTTTAAAGTAATTGAGGACAGTTTTCTTTTTTAATTATGAACCATGTCAAAATTATTATATGGGTCCTGGCAAATTTTAGTAATTCATCACGCAAGTTTATTTTCTTAATTTCCTTTTTTGTAACATGTCAAAATTTACTTTAAATGTACAAAAAAATCGTTGAAACATATAATGGTAAGAGCATCTCCAGCCGTTGCCCCCCCAGGAGGCATAAAAATCGCCCCTGGGGGCGAGCCGGCGATACAATCGGCGCTGGGGGTGGTTGGGCATCCAGCCGTCGCCCCCAGGCACCGATATTGGCCCAGTTTCGGCCCACTTTCGGCGATTAAAGGGCCCATATGGGCGAGAATAGGCCCATATTCGGCGTGGTTCGTCGTGGCTCGATGTTCAATTATCAACATAATTTTTTTATCACATAGTTCATCACAGAAAATCAAATAGTTCAACTAAATAGTGCAATAACAAATAGTTCAATACAAATTATATAGTTCAACAAATAAAAACTCATATTTCATCACACGTCACGCCCGGCGTCGCCCTTGAGCCTCCATAGGTGCTCCACCAGATCCTGCTGCAGTTGATGATGCACCTGTGGGTCTCGGATCTCCTGACGCATACTGAGGTAGGCAGTCCAGGTTGCCGGTAGCTGGTGATCAACTTTGGCTAGAGGACCCTGCCTGTAGTATGGTTCAGTGTCAAACACTGGCTCTTCTTGCTCGCTCTCGATGATCATGTTGTGCAAGATGACACAGCAAGTCATGATCTCCCACATTTGATCTTTCGACCAGGTCTGAGCAGGGTACCGGACAACAGCAAATCGAGATTGGAGCACACCAAATGCCCGCTCGACATCCTTCCGGCAAGCCTCATGCACCTTGGCAAAGTGGGACTTCTTGCCTCCTGGCACAGCGTCTGAGATAGTCTTCACAAATGTAGACCATCTCGGATAGATGCCATCAGCTAGGTAGTACCCCTTGTTGTAGTACCGCCCATTGACCTCGAAGTTCACCGGAGGAGAATGACCTTCAACAAGTTTGGCAAAGACAGGGAAGCACTACAGCACGCTGATGTCATTGTGAGTTCCTGGCATACCAAAGAAGGAGTGCCAAATCCAAAGGTCATGTGTGGCCACCGCCTCAAGTACCACACTGCAACCGCCTTTCGCGCCTTTGTACATCCCCTGCCAAGCAAATGGGCATTTCTTCCATTTCCAATGCATGCAATCGATGCTTCCAAGCATCCCAGGAAATCCTCTTGCTGCATTCTGTGCTAGGATCCGAGCAGTGTCTTCCGCATTGGGTGTTCTCAAGTATTGTGGTCCAAACACTGCCACCACTGCCCGACAAAACTTGTAGAAACACTCAATGGTGATGGACTCGGCCATGCGCCCATAGTCGTCGAGTGAATCACCGGGAGCTCCGTATGCAAGCATCCTCATCGCTGTCGTGCAGTTCTGGATCGAGGTGAATCCAAGTTTGCCGGTGCAATCCATCTTGCACTTGAAGTAGTTGTCGAACTCCCAGATGGAATTCACAATCCTGAGGAAGAGCTTTCATCTCATCCGATAACGGCGCCGAAATGTTTTGTCGCCGTGAAGTGGAGCATCGGCGAAGTAGTCGGAGTAGAGCATGTCGTAACCTTCGAGACGATGCTGATTCTTTGCTTTCATCCGCCCCGGCGCCGAGCCACCTTGCCGCGGCTTTTCATTGCTCGCCAGCAGCTGGGCGAGGGCGGCGGGCACCATGAGATGCTCTTCTTCCTGGACATCGGCCTCGGCTTCCTCTTCCAGCAGTGCGGCGAGCGCTTCCTCGTTGTCCGAGTCCATCGCCGAGGCAGGCAAATCGCCGAACACCTTGCGCCCGGTGGGCGTGTACTGCTACCTCTTGAGCACTGCGTTGGTTTTCCCTTGAAGAGAAATCATCAAAATCATGGAAACCTAGCAAATCACACAAAGTCTTTGGGATCGTGGAAACACTAGCACCCAAATCACACAAAGCATAGCATTCATGATCTTTAATTTTAATTTTAATAGTAGGTTCCCACTCATCATAAAGTTTTCTAGGGATAGAAACTTCCAACTCAAGTTTTTCTTCATAAGATTGCATCAAAGCATCAACGATATGTTTGGTAAGGCTTTATTTTGACTATAGGCATGTGGAGAATTTAGCACGGATTGCAACAAGGAAATACAATCTATCAAAGAGCAATTATCATAATTAAATTCCTTGAAATCCAAAATAGTGGGTTCATTAATATCTAGAGTTTTGATATCTTCAATCCCACTTTTACCAATTTTTGCATCAAGATCTAAAAACTCCGAATTTTTGGAACGCCTTCTAGGTAAAGGTGGATCATATTCAGTCCCATCATTATCAAGATTCATATTGCAAAACAAAGATTTAATAGGGGACACATCAATAACTTTTAGATCTTCATCTTTATTTTCCCAAAAAAAATCCGGCTTAGCGGCCATCTTATTAACTAAGGTGGCCTGCTTATCCGAAACTTCAGCTATTAACTTCTCAAGATGAGCAATCTGAGATTTCAAACCATCAAATTCTTTAGACATATCATCGAGCTCTTTATTCATATAACCCATAAAGCTTTTTTGTTCCTTAAGCTCGTTTCTAAAGAAATTATTATGCTCACATTGTAAGACCATAAAACTCCTGACGTTGCTTTCGATCTCTTCTAACCTTTTAAGGTGAAGATCACCAAATCTAGGTAGAGCCATCGTGATAAGCAAGCAATCCAACACACGAGCAAACAAGAAGCAAGCGAAAAAGAGGCGAACGGAAAAGAGAGGGCGAATAAAACGGCAAGGGTGAAGTGGGGGAGAGGAAAACGAGAGGAAAATGGCAAATAATGTAATGCGGGAGATAAGGGTTTGTGATGGGTACTTGGTATGTTGACTTTTGCGTAGACTCCCCGGGAACGGCGCCAGAAATCCTTCTTGCTACCTCTTGAGCACTGCGTTGGTTTTCCCTTGAAGAGGAAAGGGTGATGCAGTAAAGCAGCGTAAGTATTTCCCTCAGTTTTTGAGAACCAAGGTATCAATCCAGTAGGAGGCCATGCACGAGTCCCTCGCATGTACACAAACAAATAAATCCTCGCAATCAACGCAATAAAGGGGTTGTCAATCCCTTCACGGTCACTTACGAGTGTGAGATCTGATAGATATGATAAGATAATATTTTTGGAATTTTTATGATAAAGATGCAAAGTAAAGAAAGCAAAATAAAAACGGCGCCAGAAATAGCCTGTTGTCGGGAGATTAAATATGATGGAAAATAGACCCGGGGGCCATAGGTTTCACTAGTGGCTTCTCTCGAGAGCATAAGTATTACGGTGGGTAAACAAATTATTGTTGAGCAATTGACAGAATTGAGCATAGTTATGAGAATATCTAGGTATGATCATGTATATAGGCATCACGTCCGCGACAAGTAGACCGACTCCTGCATGCATCTAGAGTATTAAATTCAACAGAAAAGAGTAACGCTTTAAGTAAGATGACATGATGTAGAGGGATAAACTCATGCAATATGAAATAAACCCCATCTTGTTATCCTCGATGGGAACAATACAATACGTGCCTTGCTGCCCCTACTGTCACTGGGAAAGGACACCGCAAGATTGAACCCAAAGCTAAGCACTTCTCCCATTGCAAGAAAGGTCAATCTAGTAGGCCAAACCAAACTGATAATTTGAAGAGACTTGCAAAGATAACCAATCATACATAAAAGAATTCAGAGAAAATTCAAATATTGTTCATAGATAAACTTGATCATAAACCCACAATTCGTCGGTCTCAACAAACACACCGCAAAAGAAGATTACATCGGATAGATCTCCACAAGAGAGGGGGAGAACATTGTATTGAGATCCAAAAAGAGAGAAGAAGCCATCTAGCTAATAACTATGGACCCGAAGATCTGAAGTAAACTACTCACACATCATCGGAGAGGCTATGGTGTTGATGTAGAATCCCTCCGTGATCGATGCCCCCTCCGGCGGAGCTCCGGAAAAGGCCCCAAGATGGGATCTCACGGGTACACAAGGTTGCGGCGGTGGAATTAGGTTTTTGGCTCTGTATCTGGTAGTTTGGGGGTACGTAGGTATATATAGGAGGAAGAAATATGTCGGTGGAGCAACGTGGGGCCCACGAGGGTGGAGGGCGCACGCAGGGGGTAGGCGCGCCCCCCTACCTCGTGCCTTCCTGGTAGCTTTCTTGACGTAGGGTCCAAGTCCTCTGGTTCACGTTCGTTCCGAAAATCACGTTCCCGAAGGTTTCATTCCGTTTGGACTCCGTTTGATATTCTTTTTCTGCGAAACTCTGAAATAGGCAAAAAAAACAGCAATTCTGGGCTGGGCCTCCGGTTAATAGGTTAGTCCCAAAAATAATATAGAAGTGTATAATAAAGCCCAATAATGTCCAAAACAGAATATAATGTAGCATGGAACAATAAAAATTATAGATACGTTGGAGACGTATCAAGCATCCCCAAGCTTAATTCCTGCTCGTCCTCGAGTAGGTAAATGATAAAAACAAAAAATTTGATGTGGAATGCTACTTGGCATAATTTCAATGTAATTCTCTTAATTGTGGTATGAATATTCAGATCCGAAAGATTCAAGACAAAAGTTTAATATTGACATAAAAATAATAATACTTCAAGCATACCAACTAAGCAATTATGTCTTCTCAAAATAACATGGCCAAAGAAAGTTATCCCTACAAAATCATATAGTCTGGCTATGCTCTATCTTCACCACACAAAGTATTTAAATCATGCACAACCCCGATGACAAGCCAAGCAATTGTTTCATACTTTTGATGTTCTCAAACCTTTTCAATCTTCACGCAATACATGAGCGTGAGCCATGGACATAGCACTATATGTGGAATAGAATGGTGGTTGTGGAGAAGACAAAAAGGGAGAAGATAGTCTCACATCAACTAGGCGTATCAACGGGCTATGGAGATGCCCATTAATAGATATCAATGTGAGTGAGTAGGGATTGCCATGCAACGGATGCACTAGAGCTATAAGTATATGAAAGCTCAACAAAAGGAACTAAGTGGGTGTGCATCCAACTCGCTTGCTCATGAAGACCTAGGGCATTTTGAGGAAGCCCATCATTGGAATATACAAGCCAAGTTCTATAATCAAAATTTCCCACTAGTATATGAAAGTGATATCATAGGAGACTCTCTATCATGAAGATCATGGTGCTACTTTGAAGCACAAGTGTGGTAAAAGGATAGTAACATTGTCCCTTCTCTTTTTTTCTCTCTTTTTTTCTCTTTTTTTATTTTTTTATTTGGGCCTTTTCTCTTTCTTTTTATGGCCTCTTTTTTTTCGTCCGGAGTCTCATCCCGACTTGTGGGGGAATCATAGTCTCCATCATCCTTTCCTCACTTGGGACAATGCTCTAAAAAATGATGATCATCATACTTTTATTTACTTACAACTCAACAATTACAACTCAATACTTAGAACAAAATATGACTCTATATGAATGCCTCCGGCGGTGTACCAGGATATGCAATGAATCAAGAGTGACATGTATGAAAGAATTATGAACAGTGGCTTTGCCACAAATATGATGTCAACTACATGATCATGCGAAGCAATATGACAATAATGGAGCATGTCATAGTAAACGAAACAGTGGTAAGTTGCATGGCAATATATCTCGGAATGGCTATGGAAATGCCATGATAGGTAGGTATGGTGGCTGTTTTGAGGAAGGTATATGGTGGGTGTATGATACCGGCAAAAAGTGCGCAGTATTAGAGAGGCTAGCAATGGTGGAAGGAAGAAAAGTGCGTATAATCCGTGGACTCAACATTAGTCATAAAGAACTCATATACTTATTGAAAAAATCTACAAGTTATCAAAGCAAAGTATTACATGCATGCTCCTAGGGGGATAGATTGGTAGGAAAAGACCATCGCTCGTCCCCGACCACCACTCATAAGGAAGACAATCAATAAATAAATCATGCTCCGACTTCATCACATAACGGTTCACCATACGTGCATGCTGCGGGAATCACAAACTTTAACACAAGTATTTCTCAAATTCACAACTACTAGACTAGCATGAATCTAATATCATCATCTCCATATCTCAAAACAATTATCAAGCATCTAACTTCTCATAGTATTCAACACACTCATAAGAATTTTTTTACTAATCTTGAATGCCTATCATAATTAAAGCAAATTACCATGCTGTTTTGTAGGACTCTCAAAATAATCTAAGTGAAGCATGAGAGAACAATAGTTTCTATAAAACAAATCCACCACCGTGCTCTAAAAGATATAAGTGAAGCACTAGAGCAAAAACTATATAACTCAAAAGATATAAGTGAAGCACATAGAGTATTCTAACAATTTCCGAATCATGTGTGTCTCTCTCAAAAGGTGTGTACAGCAAGGATGATTGTGGCAAACCAACAAACAAAGACTCTAATAATATAAGACGCTCCAAGCAAAACACATATCATGTGGTGAATAAAAATATAGCTCCAAGTAAAGTTACCTATGGAAGTAGACAAAAGAGGGGATGCCCTCCGGGGCATCCCCAAGCTTTGGCTTTTAGGTGTCCTTAGATTATCTTGGGGTGCCATGGGCATCCCCAAGCTTAGGCTCTTGCCACTCCTTGTTCCATAATCCATGAAATCTTTCACCCGAAACTTGAAAACTTCACAACACAAAACTCAGCAGAAAATCTCGTGAGCTCCGTTAGCGAAAGAAAACAAAACACCACTTCAAGGTACTTGTCGGTGTCAAAACCGGCGGATCTCGGGTAGGGGGTCCCGAACTGTGCGTCTAAGGCGGATGGTAACAGGAGGCGGGGGACACGATGTTTACCCAGGTTCGGGCCCTCTCGATGGAGGTAATACCCTACTTCCTGCTTGATTGATCTTGATGATATGAGTATTAAAAGAGTTGATCTACCACGAGATCGTAGAGGCTAAAACCCTAGAAGCTAGCCTATGGTATGATCGTTGTTGTTGCCCTACGGACTAAACCCTTCGGTTTATATAGACACCGGAGGGGGCTAGGGTTACACAGAGTCGGTTACAAGGGAGGAGATCTACATATCCGTATTGCCTAACTTGCCTCCCACGCCAAGGAGAGTCCCATCCGGACACGGGTCGAAGTCTTCAATCTTGTATCTTCATAGTCCAACAGTCCAGCTAAAGTATATAGTCCAGCCGTCCGAGGACCCCCTAATCCAGGACTCCCTCAGTAGCCCCTGAACCAGGCTTCAATGACGATGAGTCCGGCGCGCAGATTTGTCTTTGGCATTGCAAGGCGGGTTCCTCCTCCGAATACTCCATAGAAGATTTTGAACACAAGGATAGTGTCCGGCTCTGCAAAACAAATTCCACATACCACCGTAGAGAGAATAATATTTCCACAAATCCAATATGTCGACAGCTTTTCATAATGTGACGTACTGCCGTGGTCTGGTCATGACGAACCGTTTTTCCGAGCCTGCCACTGCACGTGTTGCGAGGCGGTTTTTATTGGCACGTCCTGTCGAAGCAGAGATCGTGTCCCTTTTTTCACGGGATTCTCATTAATACGGGTATGGGTAACCCAATCGTGCCTGTTGGTATGACTCCTCAATTTTAGGTCCCAAACGGCCACGCGGAGGACGCTTGATATTCATCCTCTTTATAAAGAGGCCCAGGCATGTCCCCTTCTTCTCGCGCTCAATCGAATCCTTCCCCCACCTCGAGTTCCAACACCCAAGGCTCAGGCTAGGCGCTTCGGACCTACAATCATGTCCGGATCCAACCTTCAAGGTCGGTGGGTGCCCTCCTCCGTCACAGAGGAGGACATCAAGAAGCTAAGAGAAGCTAGGTATTTGACCGGCGAAATCTCGCACAGGCTGCCTGCTCGAGGGCAGGTCATTCCCACTCTCGAACCTGGCGAGAGTGTTGTATTCGTCTCCCACTTCCTCTGAGGGCTAGGTTTCAGTCTAGATCCCGTTGTCAGAGGGCTCATGTTCTACTACGGGCTCGATTTCCACGATCTGGCTCCGGATTCCATCCTTCACATCTCGTTGTTCATCGTCGTGTGTGAAGCCTTCCTCCGCATTACCCCACACTTCGGCTTATGGCTCAAGACCTTCAATGTGAAGCCGAAGATGTTTGAGGGGCGACACGCAGAGTGCGGAGGTGTCGTAATAAGCAAAGGCGCCGATGTTCCATGGCCAAAGGGTTCCTTCCCGGAGGTGTCCAGTTTATGGCAACGGGAGTGGTTTTATATCGCAGCTCCCCGGGGTACTAAGTGGGTAGCCGCCCCTGCCTTCCGCTCGGGCCCCCCGCCACAACTGGCGTCATGCGTCAACAAGGGGCTGGACTGGGGGCCAGTAAATGATGTGTCGACATTGCAGAGTCGCATCCGAGATCTCCACGAGAGAGATGTCAGCCTTGTTAAGGTAATGCAAGTTATGCTAGTTCATCGAGCCCTGCCTTGCAAACGTCGACCTCTCCGTATGTGGGAGTTCAACCCGGAAGGACCGCGAACTATTCAGCACTTCTTCGGCGTGACGCTCGAAGAGATGTATAGATCGTTCTTCGGATCACAAATAGAGTGTCCGGACACCTCCGAGGATGCGGGTCTGAACTGCAATCGCCCAGACACTCAAGTAAGTAATTCCGTGGCCGAACACATTGTCTTTTAATTTATCACAACATCATTCTGAAAAGTCGCCTTTTCACCAGGACTGGATAAAAAAGGCGAAGATGATCAGGTGTCCGGCCCCCCTTCCCGAGGGCTCACCGGATCCTGTACTAGCCAGGATGCTTGAGCTTGCGCCTTATCAAGCGCCATCAGGGGAAAGTAAAGGGAGGAACAAAGAGGCCGAGAGCGAGCCTCACTCACTATTCATCCAAACCGGGGGAGTTAGTGCCTCCGCGAAGGAGGATAACCGGGGGGAAAGAATCTAAAATTCCCTCTCCCCAGGGAAGGAAGAGGACCGCCTCTGAAGACTTGGAAGTAATGGTCTCCAAGCAAGGGAAGAATCCTTTGTCGGAGGGTCCTACCCCGGAGGGCATCCTTACCGCACAGTACCCGCAAGGGGACTAGCCCTCTACCGAGCTGTAAGTAAACGAAAGTACTTTATAGTAAATATATCCTGCTTCGTTTCCGAGAACGTAACCGAGGCGTGCGTCTTGTAGTTTGGATTGTAGCCCTTCTCGACAGAGTTCGTCTTCGGGGGATCTTCTTCCGGAGATGATGGAGAGCGAAACACCTCCCCGTGCCTCCCCGCCTCGTGAAGCGGGCAACCCTGAGGTGTCGTCATGGAGGATTTCTCCTGATCTGCCAAGGCCAGAAGGTAAACCTTCGGCCGACCGAAGTCCAGGGTATTCGGCTCCTAAGGAGAGCCACAGAAAGAGTCCGGAACCATCCGGTGTGCGATCGGATGCACTGATGAATCTTCTGGAGCAAGCGGCTGTCTCGGAAACGCATCGTGCTCTAATGGGCACGGTGGTTGAGAGGATTTCATCCGCCGAAAGCGGGTTGCATGAAGCTTTTATGACTCTGCTGAAAGGCTTTGAGGTACGTGAAGTAATATATATTTTTTGGACGATGCCGCACACGCTAGGTGTGGCCTATGCAGATAGTAGCCCCTGAGACTCTGGTTGCTGTCGAAAAAGACGGCAAATAGAGGATCATAGTCCCAGGTAATAACCGTGCTGCTTTCATGTGCAGGTGGCTGCGGGTCCGGTGGCTGGCCGGACTAGTGAGTTTGCCGAATTGAAGCGGCAACTTGATGCGGCAGATGCCGACATCGTGCTTGTAAACAAGCGGCTTGATGAGGCACAGGGTATGTATTCTCCTAGGATCAATACATATTAAGAGGAGCATGATGCTAGTATCTGTAATATGTTGTGACTGCAGATGGAGCTGTCGCCGTGGAGACCCTTCGGGCCGAACTTGCCCGAGCCAAGGAACAATCCAGGAAGAATGATGCGGCCGCCCTAAAGGTGGTCGAAGAGCTAAGAGCCGAACAGGCTGCCCATTGCCAGAGCAAAGAGAAAAATAGCCAAGATGGCTATTGAGCTGAAAGATGCTGCCGGCCGATATGAGCTTCTTGAAAAGGAAAGCCAAGCGAAGGCGGTGGAACTGAAGGAGGCCATGGAAGCGGCCAAGGAAACCCGCTCGCAAATCAGAGCGGTGAAGGAGGAACTCCGTCAAGCCGGAGATATTGCGGCTGGGAAGCCCTTCTTATTGCGGGCGAGGTTTGGAGACCCTAAGTATGCCCCTCTGGATAAATTATGGAGTTCTGCATACGCGTACTTGGATTTAGCAGCGAGTGCCGCTGATGCGACCAAGTTTTTCAAAGATCAGAAGGATCATGTAGTGGAAGGGTTGTTCTGGTCACAATTCCGCACTCCAACGCGTCCGCTGCTGTTAAATGAACAAATGGCCGAGTGGGCCGAGCTCCATAGGTTGTCCGGACTTGCCATGAGGTCCGTCGTGGATCACCTTTGGCTGGAGAGACCGAGGCCGAATAGTTATTTTGGCCTAGTGCAACAATTCCTTGGTGTTGTGCCGCATATCGACGCTGTGAAGAGGTCGGCGTGCATAGAGGGTGCGCGGATGGCTCTTGCCCGTGTCAAGACGTACTGGGCAGAGATGGAAGCCACCACTATTGCATCCCAGAGTTCGGCGGTAGGCCGGGTATCAGCCGAGCACTATTTTGAGGAAGTCTTAGAAGGCGCTCGTGTAATAGAGGCTCAGTGCTCGAAGCATATCATGTTCTAGTGACATGTATCTCAATTGTAAGAACAATGTTATTTGGATTATAAAGGCTGTGTTTATACTTTTGCCTGAAAGTATTATTATGCCTCCTGCGCGGTCGTTTATGTGTGTGTGTGTGTGTGTGTGTATCCTGAAAGTTTGCAGTCGTCGGCTTCAGCCCCCACACATATAATGCGGGGGTGTTCGCAAAAGCGTGTCTTCACACTTGATCCAACGTCTTGGTCCATTAAGGAGGTGGTAGCACGGCGAACGAGGCAATCGGACTATAGTGCTTTAACACTTTCACTTAACCATAGGAGTTTGACAGTGGGGCTACTATATAGCCCCTGGTATTTCCGCGGCTATCCGAACACGGTGTGCGTACATACATGGCCGGGAAAACCGGCCCTTCGTTAATGCGGAGGAACCCCGAAGATTCCGCTAGGTCATCGAGTGGTTGACCAGTCTCGCGCTTTATCATGACAGCCAGTTTACGACTTTCTCTACTGAGGTGCTCATCAGGATGAACCAGGGCACAGTCGCAGTAGTTCTCCCAGTGCCACCTTAGCCGATAGAGCGGAACGTAAGGTAGCAAAACGCGGGAGCCGGGCAAACCCAACATTTGACCAAAGACATGATTCGGAGCTGATGCATATAAGGCCAAACTCGTGACGCCGAACAGTCCCTAAGGTATTCGGTCTTTACGACATGTACCGGGCTGGGCAACGCCCTTGATAATGAACCCCGAGTGTCCAGGTACGTGCATTTTTCTGACGTGGCGAAATGCCAATAACGTTAGCATCCTTCTTGGTTATACTGAGTATCCGGAGGATGTGAACAACAAGAGACAGTAAAAAAGGTTTACACAGGGTCTTAATCTAAAAAGAAACCTTTGAGTGGGTCCCTGCTGCACGTCTGCGCCTGTGTCTCTGTTGTGCCGTATCCTGGAAGGGTGTAGCACGATTGTCATCTGTAAAAGAGAGGAACTTAGGTGAAAGTTGTCGTGCGAAAAATTGGTTATTCTCAATAAACTATGAAAATTCAAGATAAGTAAGGTTGAGCCGAACTAGCCCTGTTTACACGCGGGAAGCCCCTGGTACCGCCTATGGGGGTATAATCATCAAACCAATCTCGGGTTTATCTAAGCTGTTATAGCTAGTAATGCGCCGAACTCGTCTAGCCGTGTCCGCGGTCTTGACGACCGATCATTTATTCTGGTTGGAGAGGTCGTTTAGTGTTCGGCTGTTAAAGCCGCCGCACATTCTTCCGCACGTAAGGAACGTTCAATATTTCCGCTAATTGTGATGATGCCACATGGACCGGGCATCTTGAGCTTGAGAGAAGCGTAATGCGGTACTGCATTAAAACGAGCAAAAGCTGCTCTTTCGAGTAGTGCTTGATAGCCACTTTGGAATGGAGCGATGTCGAAGGTTAACTTTTCGCTTCGGAAGTTGTCGGGAGAACCGAATACAATCTCTAGTACTAGAGAGCCCGTGCAGCGGGCCTCTGGGCCTGGTATTACTCCCTTGAAGGTAGTATTACTGTGGCTGATTTTTGTCGGGTCTATCCCCATTTTGCGGACTGTGTCCTGATATATCAGATTAAGACTACTGCCGCCGTCCATAAGGACTCGTGTGAGATGGTATCCGTTTATTATTGGGTCTAAGATGAAGGCAGCCGATCCTCCGTGCCGGATACTTGTCAGGTGATCCCTGCGATCAAAAGTGATCGGGCGGGCCAACCAGGGGTTGAACTTAGGGGTGACGGGCTCTACGGCGCGTGTGTCTTGGAGTGCTTGTTTGCTTCTCCTCTTCGTCACGTGGATCATGTTCACTGTTTTGACCTCCGGTGGGAATTTTTTCTGTCCCCCAGTGCTTTGCTGGCGAGGCTCGTCCTCGTCTTCACTTGGTGTCTCCCTCCCCTTGTGTTCGACGTTTAGCTTACCGGCCTGCTTGAAGACCCAGCATTCTCTGTGGGTGTGATTTGCAGGTTTATCAGGGGTGCCATGAATCTGACATGATTTGTCTAGAATCTTGTTTAGGCTGGACGGTCCATCTCTGCTGCCTTTGAAAGGCTTTTTCCGCTGACCCGGTCGAGAGCCCCTGAATCCGGCGTTTACCGCCGTGTTATCTGGGCTGTCTTCTTTATTTCGACGCTTGCTTTTACTGCGTCGTGGTTTTCCATTGCCATCCCTGACTTCGGATGTGCCTGGGTCGCTGGTGCTACTACGGGCTAGCCAGCTATCTTCGCCCGCGCAAAAGCGGATCATGAGGCTTGTCAGGGTTGTCATTGTTCTCGGCTTTTCTTGGCCGAGGTGTCTGGCGAGCCATTCGTCTCGGACGCTGTGTTTGAAAGATGCTAAGGCTTCGGCGTCCGGGCAGTCGACGATTTGGTTCTTCTTAGTGAGAAATCTGTTCCAAAGCTTTCGGGCTGACTCTCCGGGCTGTTGAATTATATGACTTAAATCGTCTGCATCCGGAGGTCGGACATAGGTCCCTTGAAAATTAGCCCTAAAAGCATCCTCAAGCTCCTCCCAACTTCCAATTGAGTTTTCGAGGAGGCTCTTCAGCCAGTGCCGAGCTGGTCCTTTCAGCTTGAGGGGCAAGTACTTGATGGCGTGGGGATCGTCTCCGCGAGCCATATGGATATGGAGGATAAAGTCCTCAATCCAGACCCCAGGGTCTGTGGTTCCGTCGTACGCCTCTATGTTCACTGGTTTGAATCCTTCTGGAAATTCGTGGTCCAGCACCTCATCGGTGAAACATAGGGGGTGTGCGGCACCCCTGTATTTGGATGTGTCATGGCGTTCTGACGGTTGTATTGTTCGGTTTTGGTTATGCACTGGAGCGCGTTTCCTTGATCCGTAGATGGATCTGGTCACGCCCGATCTTCTGATGCAAGTCCTCACGTGAATCGTGTGCTGACTTATGTGCGGCCTTGTTAGCCACTCTATTACGGCCACGAGGTGGTTGATCTGACCGGTCGGCCGTTTTGTTTTTCGGCTGTGTGGGCTCTAAGGCCTCATCATCAAATTCAGGCAACAGCTTTCGTTTTGGATAGCTCTTTGTGTGGTAACTACCACCATACTTTTCTTCATTGTCGAGCACTTTGTTCCATCTACTGTTGAGCGTATTCTGCGCGGCCTTAAGCCTTTGTTTCTGCTTCTTCAGACTCCTCGCAGTGGCAATAAGCCTTCCGCGGAGGTTCTCTTGTTCCAAGTGCCTTTCCGGGATGATGTGTGCATCCTCGTCCGGACTGTTTTCCTCTCCGGAGGGAGGTTGATGAGCTTTATCCTCGGCGTCGCCGTGTTCGGACAGTGGATCTGTACTATGTTCGCCATTTGCTGGTTCATCCTGCTCTATCGCTGGGTCAATGTGGTCGTCGTTTCCTCTGGAGTCGACCGGGGTGTTATTTTCTCTTGCGCTGTTATCGCTGTTTTTGCCGAGGCGGGATTTGGAGCGGCGCCTACGCCGATGCTTTGGTTGCTTCTCGAGGGAGCTATCCTTCGCTGCATCCTTCCGTTACTCGCCATTGTTTTCTTTGGGTGTATCCGCCATGTATATGTCATGTGATGAAGTGGTTGTCCAGCGCCCTGTGGGCGATGGTTCCTGTTCCTCTCCTGCATCGTCATCCATGCCGTCGATGTCTTCGGAGTCGAAATCGAGCATGTCGGTTAAATCGTCGACAGTGGGTACTAAGTGGGTGGTGGGTGGGTCGCGAATTTCTTCGTCGTCTGCATCCCATTCTAGCCGGACATAGTTCGGCCAAGGGTCTCCTGACAGGGAGAGAGACTTCAATGAGTTTAATATGTCGCCAAAAGGCGAGTGCTGAAAGATATCCGCGGAGGTAAACTCCATGATCAGTGCCCAATCAGATTTGATGGGCACGGACACAAGCGGCTCGGAGTCCATGGCCGGGGACGAATCCGACGGTTCGGCAACACGGGTCTCGTAGGAGATGAAGCCAGTATTCGGCGCTATTGCCACTGAGTGTGCGTCCTCTGTGGCGGGGTCCATCCGCCCGTCCACAGATGGCGCAATTTGTTCCGGATTGAGGGCCGGAGTAGTTGGAGGTGTGATCTCCCGAACACAGTCCGACGGCAGAGCTAAATCATGCTCGTCGTGATCGTGCGGCGCACCTGACATGGGCTCGAATCCGCCGAAGATCAAGTCTCCGCGGATGTCGGCAGCGTAGTTCAAGTTTCCAAATCTGACCTGATGCCCAGGGGCGTAGCTTTCGATTTGCTCCAGATGGCCGAGCGAATTGGCCCGCAGTACGAAGCCGTCGAATACGAAGATCTGTCTAGGGAGGAAAACCTCACCCTGGATCGCATCGTTGCCGATGATTGAAGGAGCCATCAAGCCTTACGGTGACGGCATAGTGGAACTCTCAACGAAAGCACCAATGTCGGTGTCAAAACCGGCAGATCTCGGGTAGGGGGTCCCGAACTGTGCGTCTAAGGCGGATGGTAACAAGAGGCGGGGGACACGATGTTTACCCAGGTTCGGGCCCTCTCGATGGAGGTAATACCCTACTTCCTGCTTGATTGATCTTGATGATATGAGTATTACAAGAGTTGATCTACCACGAGATCATAGAGGCTAAAACCCTAGAAGCTAGCCTATGGTATGATCGTTGTTGTTGCCCTACGGACTAAACCCTTCGGTTTATATAGACACCGGAGGGGGCTAGGGTTAACAGAGTCGGTTACAAGGGAGGAGATCTACATATCCATATTGCCTAACTTGCCTTCCATGCCAAGGAGAGTCCCATCCGGACACGGGTCGAAGTCTTCAATCTTGTATCTTCATAGTCCAACAGTCCGGCTAAAGTATATAGTCCGGCCGTCCGAGGACCCCCTAATCCAGGACTCCCTCAGTACTGTAATGAACTCATTCTATATTTATATTGGTGTTAAACCTACTGTATTCCAACTTCTCTATGGTTTATAAACTATTTCATTAGCCATAGATTCATCAAAATAAGCAAACAACACACGAAAAACAGAATCTGTCAAAAACAGAACAGTCTGTAGTAATTTGTAACTAACGCAAACTTCTGGAAATCCAAAAATTCAGCCAAAATAGGACGACCTAGAAAATTTGTTTATTGATCAGTATCAATTGGATTCAATATTTTATCACGTTCTGGTGATTTTTAACAATTATTTTCGTGAACAGAAAGTTTCTGAAATTTTCAGCAAGATCAAATAACTATCATCCAAGAAGATCCTATAGGTTAAACTTGGCACAAACACTAATTAAAACATAAAAACACATCTAACCAGAGGCTAGATCAAATATTTATTCGTAAACAGAAGCAAAAAGCAAAAAACTAAAAATAAAATTGGGTTGCCTCCCAACAAGCGCTATCGTTTAACGCCCCTAGCTAGGCATAATAGCAAGGACAGATCTAGGTATTGCCATCTTTGGTAGGCAATCCATAAGTGGCTCTCATAATAGCTTCATAAGGTAATTTTATTTTCTTTCTAGGGAAGTGTTCCATGCGTTTCCTTAACAGAAATTGGAATCTAATATTTCCTTCCTTCATATCAATAATTGCACCAATCATTCTAAGGAAAGGTCTACCAAGAATAATAGGACATGAAGGATTGCAATCTATATCAAGAACAATAAAATCTACGGGCACATAATTCCTATTTGCAACAATAAGAACATCATTAATTCTTCCCATAGGTTTCTTAATGATGGAATCCGCAAGGTGCAAGTTTAAAGAGAAATCATCAAAATCATGGAAACCTAGCAAATCACACAAAGTCTTTGGGATCGTGGAAACACTAGCACCCAAATCACACAAAGCATAGCATTCATGATCTTTAATTTTAATTTTAATAGTAGGTTCCCACTCATCATAAAGTTTTCTAGGGATAGAAACTTCCAACTCAAGTTTTTCTTCATAAGATTGCATCAAAGCATCAACGATATGTTTGGTAAAGGCTTTATTTTGACTATAGGCATGTGGAGAATTTAGCACGGATTGCAACAAGGAAATACAATCTATCAAAGAGCAATTATCATAATTAAATTCCTTGAAATCCAAAATAGTGGGTTCATTAATATCTAGAGTTTTGATATCTTCAATCCCACTTTTACCAATTTTTGCATCAAGATCTAAAAACTCCGAATTTTTGGAACGCCTTCTAGGTAAAGGTGGATCATATTCAGTCCCATCATTATCAAGATTCATATTGCAAAACAAAGATTTAATAGGGGACACATCAATAACTTTTAGATCTTCATCTTTATTTTTCCAAAAAAATCCGGCTTAGCGGCCATCTTATTAACTAAGGTGGCCTGCTTATCCGAAACTTCAGCTATTAACTTCTCAAGATGAGCAATCTGAGATTTCAAACCATCAAATTCTTTAGACATATCATCGAGCTCTTTATTCATATAACCCATAAAGCTTTTTTGTTCCTTAAGCTCGTTTCTAAAGAAATTATTATGCTCACATTGTAAGACCATAAAACTCCTGACGTTGCTTTCGATCTCTTCTAACCTTTTAAGGTGAAGATCACCAAATCTAGGTAGAGCCATCGTGATAAGCAAGCAATCCAACACACGAGCAAACAAGAAGCAAGCGAAAAAGAGGCGAACGGAAAAGAGAGGGCGAATAAAACGGCAAGGGTGAAGTGGGGGAGAGGAAAACGAGAGGAAAATGGCAAATAATGTAATGCGGGAGATAAGGGTTTGTGATGGGTACTTGGTATGTTGACTTTGCGTAGACTCCCCGGGAACGGCGCCAGAAATCCTTCTTGCTACCTCTTGAGCACTGCGTTGGTTTTCCCTTGAAGAGGAAAGGGTGATGCAGTAAAGCAGCGTAAGTATTTCCCTCAGTTTTTGAGAACCAAGGTATCAATCCAGTAGGAGGCCACGCACGAGTCCCTCGCACCTACACAAACAAATAAATCCTCGCAACCAACGCAATAAAGGGGTTGTCAATCCCTTCACGGTCACTTACGAGAGTGAGATCTGATAGATATGATAAGATAATATTTTTGGTATTTTTATGATAAAGATGCAAAGTAAAGAAAGCAAAATAAAAACGGCGCCAGAAATAGCTTGTTGTCAGGAGATTAAATATGATGGAAAATAGACCCGGGGCCATAGGTTTCACTAGTGGCTTCTCTCGAGAGCATAAGTATTACGGTGGGTAAACAAATTACTGTTGAGCAATTGACAGAACTGAGCATATTTATGAGAATATCTAGGTATGATCATGTATATAGGCATCACGTCTGCGACAAGTAGACCGACTCCTGCCTGCATCTACTACTATTACTCTACACATCGATCGCTATCCAGCATGCATCTAGAATATTAAGTTCAAAAGAACAGAGTAACGCTTTAAGTAAGATGACATGATGTAGAGGGATAAACTCATGCAATATGAAATAAACCCCATCTTGTTATCCTCGATGGCAACAATACAATACGTGCCTTTCTGCCCCTACTGTCACTGGGAAAGGACACCGCAAGATTGAACCCAAAGCTAAGCACTTCTCCCATTGCAAGAAAGATCAATCTAGTAGGCCAAACCAAACTGATAATTTGAAGAGACTTGCAAAGATAACCAATCATACATAAAAGAATTCAGAGAAGATGTTCATAGATAAACTTGATCATAAACCCACAATTCATCGGTCTCAACAAACACATCGCAAAAGAAGATTACATCGAATAGATCTCCACAAGAGAGGGGGAGAACATTGTATTGAGATCCAAAAAGAGAGAAGAAGCCATCTAGCTAATAACTATGGACCCGAAGGTCTGAAGTAAACTACTCACACATCATCGGAGAGGCTATGGTGTTGATGTAGAAGCCCTCCGTGATCGATGCCTCCTCCGGCGGAGCTCCGGAAAAGGCCCCAAGATGGGATCTCACGGGTACAGAAGGTTGCGGCGGTGGAATTAGGTTTTTGGCTCCGTATCTGGTAGTTTGGGGGTACGTAGGTATATATAGGAGGAAAAAGTACGTCGGTGGAGCAACGTGGGGCCCACGAGGGTGGAGGGCGCGCCCAGGGGGGTAGGCGCGACCCCCTACCTCGTGCCTTCCTGGTAGCTTTCTTGACGTAGGGTCCAAGTCCTCTGGTTCATGTTCGTTCCGAAAATCACGTTCCCGAAGGTTTCATTCCGTTTGGACTCCGTTTGATTTTTTTTTCTGCGAAACTCTGAAATAGGCAAAAAACAGCAATTCTGGGTTGGGCCTCCGGTTAATAGGTTAGTCCCAAAAATAATATAAAAATGTATAATAAAGCCCAATAATCTCCAAAACAGAATATAATATAGCATGGAACAATAAAAAATTATAGATACGTTGGAGACGTATCATGTACCCGCCGTAAACTGCCCCTCCGCGGCCGGAAACGGTGGCAAAAACGCCCAGCTGCTGGTGGAGGGGCTGCCTCAGCGAACCTCTGCTCTTTTTCCGGCGAGGATTGGCTATCTAGCGAAGAAGGGCGGCGGGCGGCGCCGGGATACAACTAATGGCGGCCGAGGGCATGAGGGGTGGGAGGCGAGTAGGGGAAGAAAAACTTGACTTTTCACCTGACGGTGTGGGCCAGCCGCGCTTTTCCCTTGCGCCGGAGCCCCCGATCGCCCCCCAGTGCGCCGGGTTCGGCCTGCGATCGCCGGGCCCAAAAACGGGCCGAACCGGCGATTTTCGGCGTCCTGGGGGAGCAACTGGGGCGTTTTTTTGGCGCCGGCGCCGAAAAAGTGGCCTGGGGGGCCTGTTGGGGGCGCGGCTGGAGATGCTCTAACTTCAGTGTAAACACCATGGCAACTTATGTGCAATAGACATGGCAACTTTTAACAAAAAAAGTCGTCGAAACATCTCGATATGATATCTCGTTCCGAAGATCTCGTCGCGACAGATGTAACGGTGAAAATAGTTTGTCAATCAAATTTCTCATTTAAGAGATAACACATTGTAAAAATTGAAAAGCCAAAAGATTCCCACTGACATCATCAGTTTCATCAGTTGTGCATGCATGCGGTAAGCTGGTAACGTGGCGCAATCTATGGTCATGGGGGCGTTCAGGCTAAGCTCCAAGCCACCGCACGTCAAGCACTTATCCCGGTCCTTTTTAGTAGATATATTCGTTTATTCAAAAGATTTATCTGTTCAAAAATGCGTTCAAATCACGAACCGTCTTCGCTGTTAGATTTCTCGTGTCAAGATTTTTGAAACTAGATCCCAAGTTAATAAGTTCGACAAACTTCTTTTTATGGAAAACCAGAAGTCAAAAGACAAAAAACCAGTTCGGCAAAAAAACAAAAAAGAAGAAGGAAAAAACCGGAGCTCGGAAGCGCGGTTGTGATTTTTCTTTTTTCTTTTCTTACTTCCACGAGAACAAATCTGTGATTCTTGTGGGAGCACTGATATTTTTTCCTCGAGAAGCACAGCTTTGCTTCTTGTAGAAGCAAATTTGTGCTTCCACGAGAAGCAAATCTGCGCTTTTCGTGTCACATAGTTTTTTCTCTTTTTCGATGTGCTTCTCACATAACTAAATTTGTGCTTTGCGTGGAAGCACAATTTTTTTGCACAACTTTTTTTCTTCAAAACTAGGCGAAATGGACCAAAAAAACCATTAAAACCCATCCAAAACGAGGAACTCGTATAAAAAAGCGAAGAAAATGAAATCGAAAAAAGGCACCCAACATGCGACATCTGACGGCAGTTGGACGCACCATCTGACGTGCTCTCGGGCCACCAAAACTGAACTTTGAAGGTCACCCGCGAGGAGTAACCTCCAGTAAGCTGCTCCTAGAAACTACACGTATCCACGCAAAAAAAAAAAAACTACACGTAGGAATAGGATTTTCGTTTTAGTAACAATGAAAAAGTATAAACCTGGGAGGGAATTAATTGCCTGAGTCGGTTGGGCTCCCAATTTATGTCATACTATCGTGGACTTTGAAATTTCAAACTTTGGACTTTGAACTATTAGCCGCAGTGTACGTACCTAGTTTTGACTGGGCAGGACCTCCTATTCCCCGACCTATACACAGGAAACGCGCGACCGTCCTAGCTTTGGCTGGCCCATATGTGCAGCCATGTCCTAGCTTTGGCGGATCCTATACACAGGAAAATTGTCGATCTATAGCAAATATCTGCAAACTTGAAAAAAATGTTCCAAATTTTATAAAATGTTTGCAAATTTGAAAAGGCTCATAATTTTGAATGCTGTTCATGAATTTGAAAGATATTTCCAGATTTAAAAAATTATTAATGTGTTCACAAACTATGTTCACAATTTCAAAAAATGTTCACAAATCCAAAATTGTTAGTGATTCACAAATTCAAAAAATATTAAAAAATTTCCTATAATGTTGAGAAATTTTAAAATACTTCACGAATTCCAAAAAAAATCGCAAAATTTAAAAAAATGTATGCTGATTCAAGAAATATTAATAAGTTTCTTCATAAAAGTTTGCGGGTTCAATTAAAGGTCCACAAATTCATAAAAATGTTCTCGAGTTCCAAAAAATGGTATTGAATTCTAGAAAATGTTCACGAATTTCAAAATATTGTCAACAATTTTCAAAATTGTTCTCAAATTTCATTTTTCCCCTAAATATCATAGAATGTTTAGAATTTGAAAATAAAAAATAAAAGGATAAAAGAGAAGAATACGGAAACAGAAAGAAGAAAGTAAAAAACCCGGTTTTGGTAAGGTTGGGAAGCAGGTGTGGAGGAAAACCTGAAGGGTTGGCCCATATAGCACAAGGGCACTTGGATATCACCTCACACGGTGCGTATTTCATCTCTATCCCCTGCAGTACGTGGAGAATTAGATCCGCCGCTGGGGTCATCTTCATCATTTTGTCGTGCTCTCGTGAAGATAATGAAGATGCTGATATTTGTTCTCAGAAAAAATGATCGGAGGGGAGGACCCTCTTTCCCTCAAAAAGAAAGAAAAAAATTGTAAACATTGATCCCAATTGCTATATGCCACTCCAGTGCAGGCAATAAGAAGGAATCAGCCTTAGAGGCCCAAGCATGGTTGAGCGGAGCATGCGGTTTTTATACGGACTCCACTATGCGCGGCACCTGTTTTGCGCAGCTATGATGGGCCTTTCCATATTGCCAACTGATGTCACACATACATTAGGATCAAGCACATTCACGCCCGCAAACATAAATCCAACGGAGATTTTTGTGAGGGGTTCTAACAAAGATTACTCCACTGCAAACATGGCTGTAGGTAGAACATGTGCTCCCTAAAATTGTTATTATCTCCATGGTACCAATTTATTTTTGTGATCCTTTCTAGTTTCCTCGAGTTTGGCTCTGTTTTTTCTGTATTTATTTATTTTTTTCTTTTTTTCCCTTTTATTTATTCTACTTTTGCTTTTATTTCATTTTTCCTCTTTGTCCTGTCTCTAATTTTTTTATGTCTTTCTTTTTTATATTTCCCTCTTTTATTAAGAAATATTATGTAACTAACATAATTTTCTAAACGAAGTTCAAAACATGTCAAACTTTTTTTAGAAAATTCATAAGCATTTAAAAAAATGATGACACTTACTTTTAAATGTATGATCATTTTTTATCAAATGCAAGAACACCTTTTTTAATTATGCAAACAATTTTTTGAATTGTGTTTAAAATTTCATGAATATTTTTTCATTTGCTTTCCTTCTTTTCCTTATTAATAATTTGAAGAACATAATTTTAGACATAGAAATAAATATATTTTTACAACTACGGGAGGATTTTTCATATTTATTAAATAATTTATTAAAATACATGAATATTTTAAAAAGTATTGAACGCCATATTTTTAATTATGTGAACCTGGCAAAGCCGATCAAGGAGAGCGACCGACAAAGGCCTGCAGACGCATCTAGGAGCATAAGGCCGCGAGACTCATGGTGCCAGAGGAGGGGCATACCATTGATATCTCCTTGGCCTCAATCCTGGCTCCGCATGATTGTGGGTGCAATCTTCAAGGCCCTTGCTAAACGAAGGAACACAATCTATAACTACTAATAAAGGACGGTGCGTTTCTCCAAATTTTTTGTCCATTCATCCCTTAGTGGTAAAAAATTGTTTTGTTTATATATAGGAAAAATTCTTCGTACGTTGTCGCTTGGCTGGGCCTCAACCTGGGCCATGTAAGTCACTCGGTTGGGCCTCCACCTGACACGAGCTCCTCTGACTCGCATGCCAAAAGATAAAATTCATTTATCAATTAATAATCCCACCTCACTTATTTAAACCAAAGTTCACCAATTTATATACACCTATGAGTAATGAGAATCAACAAGTTAAGCCATCAACAGACAGAGGATGCGGTGTGGGTTTCTTTTACTTGAGTGAAACGAAGAAATTAAATTCGCCTGTGTGTGGCTAGGGAAACCAAGAAATTAAATTTGCAGGTGGCTAATAGTATGTGCCAATAAGAGATTTCATGGGAATCTAACCTGAGAAAAAGCATGCGCATGAATTGCTTCAAAGTGAAATAAACTAGCAGACATGAAAAGTATACATGACGCATGCATAATAATCAAAGAGGTGCAAGCATTAACACCCTAGCCTCGATGGACGAAAGCTAGGAGTACATACATGATCCAGTTCGGCGACCATTTTGAAAAACCCATCCACTGTCGTTCGAGGCCAAGGCCATCTCACTTGAGAAAAACACTATGGTTGCCGCGCGGCTTCCTTGCGACTTAATAAATCCTTTCGGGGTCCAAACAAACTAACAAATTTATCTTTAAAGTTAATTCTTCCAAAGTTTTTGTTTTTTTACGAGAAAAAGAAGTCTAGATATTGGTGTAGCCTACTCGCCGGCTGCCAAATTTGTCTTTAAAAGTAATTCCTTTAGAGTCTAAGAGTTGGATTATCAATTCAATTTCTGATTTTTTGCAAGAAAAATAAGACTACATCTCGGAATCCGCCTACCTGCCATCGTCTGGTGTATAACACGCTGATGAACATTTTGACGGACACGCTAAATTTCTTTCCCGTAGCAACGCACGGGCATTTGTGCTAGTATAAAATAACATAGGTACACATAGTGCGCATGTATTATGAGACGTTGAGTGCAGAGCGGCGTCGGATCCGCTCCGCTTCTAGGCAAAATTGGTTTAGGGTAGCTATGATTGCCCCACTCTTACTTGGTTCAATTTGAACTAATCCTATATTTATGCGGGACGCCCGCTCTCATCCCTAATGATGAGGTCTTGGTCTCACTCAACAGGCGGCAGTTGAAGAAAACCGGTCGGTCCCCCTTGATGGGCCCAGCCCAGCAGCCAGCGTAATGTAACGCATGTGAGTGATGTACCGCTACTGTGCAGTGCAGGTGGCGTAAATGGCCGCGGTGCCTCCCGAAGAGGGAGCCCGTATAACGTACGAACCTTCCCTCCCTCGCTCCTCTGTTTCCATCTCGCTCATTTCCCAGTCCATCGGTCAGTGTAACAGTTGAGCTCGTCCTGTGTCCGTCCCAGGGGAATTTGACCTCCACTAAGCACATGCAGTCACTGTGCGGCTGTGTGCGCATGGGGCGAAATTAATCACAACTTCGAAAGCACGGGGGCTTCTTCCTGCGCCTGATTGTCAACCCGAAAAACAACTCCCTTGGACAAATTGGTCACGCGACCACTGCCTCTCTCGTTAGTGGCTAGTGGTTGCCCGTGCACGTACCGCATACGGCGCGTACGGCACTTGTGCTGTGCAAAATGTGCTCCTTTCTTCTTCACCTACTCAACTGCCGCCCATATAGACGCGAGACTGCAAGGGCCGCCCGTGCCTCAAATACGTACCGGGTCGTGCGATCGCGAGCGTTCAACCTCGACCCCGTGCATCCCCAGACAAGCACCACACCTCTGTAGCGGAACCTCACGCTTCGCTCGCTCGCTGCACCGTGCTGTTGCGCCATCGGTTGTCTGTCAGTACTCGGTGCAGAGAGCCGCTCCACGTCTCCCTCGGCCTTCTCTTTCCGCCTTTAACTGTATCCGTCCGACCGGATAGCGAGGTCGGGCGAGAGCGCGCGCAAGCCAGCCAGCCAGCTACCTACAAGATGAGCTCGGCATCGCCATTCCCGCCCCCCTCGCCGCCGCCGTCGTCGTCGTCGAGCGCGAGCGTCCCGATGGTGGTGATCACCGTGGTGGGGATACTCGCGGCGTTCGCGCTGCTGGCGGGCTACTACGCGTTCGTCACCAGGTGCCAGCCGCTCCGCGCGCTGCTCTCGCGCGGCGGCCCGGCGACGGTGAGCCCCGGCGCCGCCCCGCTGGCGGCGGCCGAGGAGAAGCGGGGCCTCGGGCTGCCGCTCATCCGCATGCTCCCCGTCGTCAGGTTCACGGCGGCGGAGGACGCGATGGCGCCGAGGATCTCCGTGTCGGAGTGCGCCGTGTGCCTGAGCGACTTCGCGGAGCGGGAGCGCGTCCGGCTGCTGCCCGGCTGCTCCCACGCCTTCCACATCGACTGCATCGACACCTGGCTGCAGGGCAGCGCCCGGTGCCCCTTCTGCCGGAGGGACGTCACCCTGCCGGCCCCGCACCCGCACTACCATCGGCCGCCGCCGGCCTTTTGCCGTCGGGACGAGCAGCTCCCGACCAGCGGCAACGACGACGACGGCGGCGGCGGCAGCATCGTGATCGAGGTCAGAGGGGAGCGCGAGACCTGGTCCGACGGCAGGAGGGGCCGGAAGAAGAAGGCGGAGAGCGTGGGCGACGAGGCCGTGGGCACGAGGAAGAACGAGGAGTTCGCGGCGGTGCAGCCGATGCGGCGGTCGCTCTCCATGGACTCGTGCGACGCCAAGCAGCGGCAGCTCTACGTGTCCGTCGTCCGGGAGTTCCTCGAGCAGAGCTAGGCGAGTGCCACAGTATGACAGTAGTACATTCATACCCATTCTTTCTTCGATTCGATCGATCGATTGTACATTGGCCTTCGTACGTTGCTGTAGCGGTGGTAGGCCTACGTACCTACGTACGTGTAAATCCGCTCCTCGGCCGCGTCTAGATGCATGGCATGGCGGTCGACTCTAATTTTTTGTAGGCAGTCCATATGTACGCTGGCAATTAAGCAAGTAGTAGTAAGTTGTAGTAGAAGCAGCACCGGAGCATTTTTCGCAACCGAGTGCAGACTTTTCGTGGGAGCTCGGTATTTCTAAAAGAACAAAAGGCATATTTAAAAGTTTAGAAAACAAATCCGAAAAAAAATCCATGGAAACATATATGTGTTATGCACGAACGTGTGAAATTTTGATTAAAAATATTGTGATTTGTAGGCTGAAAACAAAAATAAAGGGCCCATTTTGAAAATACGCATTTGTCTTTTTTATGTACCTGGGTGTGAAAGTATAATGTTGTGAAATTTTGCACATACATAGTATACATGTGTCTGTGTGCTCACAAAAAAAACAATTTTTTTCCGCTGTTGAAATTTGAATTTTGAAAGCGAGCTCCGTATAGCTCGAGCGCAGTTGGCATTTTTCGCAACGATGCATGACTATTCACGGGGGAGAAACAACGGATGATAGTATCTACTACATACTACTGTAGCATCCTAGCTATGTTGGGTGTGGTTGTGCGGCGTACGTACGTGTTGTGGCCGGTGGACAGCCGAGCCGTGCGCGCTAGCTTGCTAGGCGCGGCGTTGTTTGCACGTCTCTTTCGTATGGATCTTGCGCTTTACAGTTGGAGGGTGGATGGATGGATCGATCGCATGCCTCTCCTCCGTGGGACCTTAATTCGCCCATGATACATGACCCAGCCGTCTTCTTCAAGATTCTGTCACCGGCGTGAATCAACCTGTAGTTGGGATGGTTAGGTGGACAGTGGTATCCTCAGCCCACCAGGATTCAAATCCAGATGCTCGCATTTATCCTAGATTTTTTTCCGGTGATACGCTTTCAGTGGGAGGAGATGTTCCCGTCGATTACGAGGCGTCTATAGTGATTTCGTATAATCTTAAGATGATATGCCGGCTCAGTCTCTCGGAGGTGCTCATAGGTGTAGGGTGTGCGTGTGTGCGTTCATAGCTAGGGATGAGTGTATGCGCGTTTATATTAGCGCTTGCGTCTGTACTGTATTGAAATTCAGTATGCATATGTGCAGAAATTCATTTGATGTTGTGCCATATACAGTATAAAACAAACGTTTCGCCAGTGAAATTGGAGCCTAAGATTCAGTACAAACCATGATGGACGGGCGGAGTAAAATTTGTCTGCAGGCACATCACTGACACCGAGGTCAGTACCAATACATATGCACGGCCGGCCGGGTGGTTAACGCGCGGATTGGACGTCTCCGGCCGGGGAGCCGCGGCGCACGCTGCCTAGCTAGCTAGCCTATGCACGCCACTCACAGTGGTACGCCTGCACGTAGTACAGGGGCATAAAAGGTGGTGGCGCCTGGGACGAGAAAGGGTTTTTGTTTTTGTATCAGGCCATCATGCTGGCGGTGGCATGCATCCGTCCGTCGATCGTGCGTGCGTGCGTGCGTGCGTGCGTGCGCTGGCTTGATTGCATGGCATGGCATGGCATGGAGGCAGCTTTGTATACGGACGAACGGACGGACAGCGCGACGGGTTCGTGCCTGACAGTGGAGACCGGGAGTTGTCCAATCCATCACCATGCACAGACACGCTAGAGCGGGAAGCTAGCGAGCTAGCTAGCTACCTCGCCGGCCCCGGCCCCGGCCGGCCGGCCGTGCCGTGCCCTGTGGCGGGCGTGCGCCACCTGCCATGCATGCATCACGCATGTGCCGCTGCCGGGCGGCGGCATCGTCGTCGGCTGGGCGCGCGCGTACGCCCAAAATGGCGGGCAGCTCCAACGACAACCGCACGTACGCGCGGCCCCTCGCTATGCAACAGTTTTTTCTGCTTGTGTGCGGGTGCGGCCTCTTTGGGAGCTTCAACTTCAACTAAACCATTTATACAAAAACATATATCAAAAAGTAAGGGCATAATGTGCGTGCGCATCTTCATAGGGGTGAGTGTATGCGTGTATGATGAGCATCTGCGTCGTGTTAAAAAAACAAACTAAAACACGTGTCAGTCCATGAAAAAAACATGCGTCTCGCACTTTTTATGAAACACGGTAGCTACATGTAGGTTGAACTGAATTTGCAATTTGGATAAGCGAAATTTTGTGTGAGGAAGAAGAGAAAAGGACGGTCATTTGATCTTAAACTAACGACCCTCAGCTCTGTGAAATGGCAGCGAAAGGTCAATGCTATTTTAGTACTCTAGTTAGTTATGTAAAGTAAACCTTTTACAGGTGATATCACGCGGGCGCACGATGGAGCCGAGTCGGGCTAGCTCTATAGCTGGGGTAGATTCGGTTAGCTGGTCCGTCCGGCACATCAGTACGTATAAGGGTGTCACAATCATATGTATAGAGTGGGGGGCTGCTAACGGAGGGTGAGATGTCAACGTTGCGGCGTGCTTTCGGGCACCGGACACCACACTCCGGCCAGCGGTGCCTCCCTCCTCTCTCATAGCCGGCCAGCCCTAGCCCCCATGCATGGCCATGGGGGACCAAGGAAACCTACCCGGTCGAATAATTGGGAAATGGCATCTCGCCTCGCCTCCATGTATCGACGATGATACTGATACAACGCCCCGGCCGTGCGGTGCGAATGGACGGGCACGGATGTAAGCCCGACGGCGGGGAAAACGTTGGGCCTGCACGCGTTTTGGATGTTGTGACCGGAACCACCACCTATTCGGAGGACGGTGGGTGGGGGTATATCTGGCCATGGGCCGGGCCGGGCTGGGCTTGGGCCAGGCCTGAAAAAGCCCATGGCAGAAAACTGAGGCCCAGGCCCTCCCAGGCCCTACCATCGGGCCTATTTTTCAAGCCCAAGCCCGGCCCATCTGGTAAAAAGCCCAGAAAAGCCCTTGGGCCGAGCCTCTTCCTTAAAATGCCAATATGCCAAGCCCAAGCCCGTCCAGGCCCTGCTGGTGGGCTCAAAACTCAGGCCCAAGCCCGGCCCATGGGCAAGCCCATCGGGCCTAGGCCCTGGATTTTAGGGCCGGGCCTGGGTGGGCCGACAGGGCCGGGCCTGAGATGGCCAGGACTAGGTGGGGGTAGGGCGGCCGCCCTTTCGGCTGCTGGAACTGCAGCTAGGCAAAATGGTTTGGAAGGCTTGGGCCCCCCAAAAGTCAAGTTCTTCGCTTGGTTGGCGCTACAAGACAGAATTTGGACTGCCGATCGTTTGGCAAAACGTGGGTGGCCCAAGTGTGGTCTCTGCCCTCTCTGCATGAGAGTGCAGGAATGTGGGCCTCACCTCTTCTACAAATGCCGCTACACACGAAGGCTTTGGTCTTTGATCATTGACAAATACCATATTCTCGGTCTTCACACCAACGGTTGGCCCCTGTTCGACTTAGTTAAGGCTTGGTGGGCAAGTACCTGCGACAACGCCAACGCCAAACCGCCAAGCTAAGGCGTCCCTCACCATGCTTGTTTCGTGGACTGTCTAGAATGAGCGAAACGCAAGGGTCTTCAAGCACAAGAGCGCTCCTCCAACTATTTTGCTTGCCTTCATAGAGACCGAGGCCAACCTTTGGGTCATCGCCGGTGCCAAAAAATTAGGGTCCATTATTTCGCGAGAGTGATCTCATGCCGTGTATTGAGTGACTTGTAACAAACTCTATTCTCTCTTATTTAATGGATGAGGCAAAGCTTTTGCCTCCGTTTCAAAAAAAAAGGTTTTCTTTCACGTGCTGCTTTACCTTCACTCCAGGGATTCCTGGGAGCCGTGGATTCATCGATTTTTCTCTATCTTCCTGAGTAAACAGAGGAAATCTAGGCTGCGTTCGTTGAGATCTTGTATGGAGTATCAGGTTGTTACCCGCAAAAAAAAACTCTGTTTGATTTTATTTGTTTAGAAGATCTCTGCTTGATGTATATATCGTGTGCAGGCGCGTCAGATCCGATCGGCAACGGCGATGGACGTGGCGCGGCGGCGGCGGAGGCGGCGCAGGCTGCGGGCGCGGTGGCCAGCCCTGTTCGGGCGGCGGCGACGGCGTGGAGGGCTGGTGGTCGTCGGCGGCACCGCCGGTCAGTTCTATTCTGACCGGTGGAGTCGGCGGTGGTGGCCATCTCTTCCGTCAGAGGTGATCGGCCCGCGGCTGGGTGGTCGGATCTTGAGATTCGTCATCTAGTCTCGGCTATGAGTCGGAGAGACGTATATAGTTGCTGGTGAAAACCGAGCCGTTGGCTGGCGATGACGGCGTTTTGCGCCGTTACCTTGATGAAGGCATCGTCGTGTAACTGTTGTCGACCCAGTCATGCTGCTTCGGAGGAGATCCTAGGATCTGGTCTTCCAGATCAGGCGATGGCGGTACTACGATGCCGTTTCTCTCTTGGGAGCATCGTTTGTGGAGCAGCGCTGGTACACAGAGGCAGGAGGTGGAGCGGCTTTGTTTTGCATGGAGCTTTGGTGGAGCTGTCAAATCATGCCTGGCCAACAGGTGCTACGCTGAGTCATGCCTGGTTGGCAGGTGCTACACACGACAGATCTTCTTTCGCGCTCTCTTCGACTTTTGTTTTTCATTTTTATTTTCTCGCAAGCGTTTTCGGATATTTAGATGGTTTTTTCGAAGATTTTTGGCTTTTCGGTTTTTCACCGGTCTTTCTTAACTTTTGGACAAAAAAATTGCGCGAAGAAACGCGTTTTTTTTTGCTTCGGCAAGAGGCACGGATTTGGGCACGGCCGTGCCTCTCGAAAACGAAAAAAATGCCATTTTCTTCTTTCGCGAGAGGCACGGTTTTGCTTCAGCGAGAAGCACGGTTATGCCTCTCGGAAACGGGGAAAAACATGTTTTCTTTTTTTTCCTTATGCGAGAGCACGGACTTGCTTCTCATGGAGGCATGGGTTTGCTCCTCTTTTTGGAAACGAAAAAAAATGGTCCCGGTTCAGTTTTTTCATCCGGTTTTTTCGTGAAAAATAAAGTTCCGTCAAAACCTATCAACATGGGATCTAGTTTTGAAGATCTTGACATGAGGAATCCAATGCTGAAACGGTTCAAAATTTTGACGCATGGTTTAAAAGATAAAACATTTTGAATAAACGGATCCACAAAAAAAATCTCTTTGCAACCTGGAGAGGTGGGAGTGACCTTTACAAACAATGCTTCTTAATTAGTGATTTCAACAATAATAACACTGGCTTACTTCTTTGCTCTATTGTATATATAGCACTTCATCTTTAGCAAGTGATTTTATTTTTATAAACATGGTCAGACTTAAGCAACTTAACTTAAGGGCATTTCTAGTAGTCCTCAAAAATATAACTCTGCTTCCTCTAAACCGCAACGTTCTGCCTAGTTTTAGTCTGGACGCGCGACTTCTTAGGACATTTACGCGGCCACTCGATCTACCTCGTGGCACCGACCTGCCCCCTGCCGTTGCGTCGCCGACCCCTCGGCGGTGGAATTGGATCACGCCGACATCCCACAATTCTGCCGCTCTCTCCCGCACCTTTTCCTCACTAGACGACGCCAAAATCGGCTTTTTCGCTACCGACGAACCCGCCGTTGTGTAGCTCACATGATCCCCACCTGTGGTCAACCCGGAGTCGATCCGAGCGACCTTGGAGATGGCATAGAAAACTCAAGCGCAAACCCTAATCGGTCGACGGCACCAGAACTGGAGAAGTCGATTGCTGTCGCCGCCCCTATTACCCAGACCCGTTCGTCACCTCCACACCCGGGAAGCTCTTGTGTGGCCACCTAGGCAGCGTTGGTGGTGTTCTCCGCCGTCTTGGGGCCCTAGCCGGAGCTGCATCGCTGGCCGCTATCACTCCGACCCCGTCCGCCATAAGGTGTTTGTCGAATTGTCTCTATGTTTTTTCATCAAAGGAAGATCTAAAAAATGGATCAGTAAAGTCTTCTATGTTTAGATGAAGAGGTTGTGCGAGATGATCGTCGATGATTCATCGTCGGAGTAGGAAGCGAGAGATGTTTAATTCAAGTTGATGCTGTGGTCGCTATGGAGGAGGATTTTAGGAGACGAGGGTGTGATTCTTAGTTTGGTCGAAGGTTGTTTCTTCGAGATAAGAGTCATGGGTCATGATGGTCCATTGAGGGATTACATTTGCGCCGAACGCAGTATACCCTTCTTAATATTTTCGGCGCCGATTCCGGATGCAGTGATCTCTCTTCAACACCATTGCAGAAGTTGTGGAGAAACATGGTCCTTGATTTCAACCAAGAAGCTAGGAATGTAGCAGGGCAACAAGTGCAAGTCAATTGTTGAAGATTACAACCACCATGCGAGTCCTTGCTTATGGATGCCCCATCGACCATCGCATTGGAGAAGATCTCATCCTCGAGTGTGTAAGACGATTCTGCGTAGGTGTGATCCAGATCTATGGACTGGAGTACTTGAGAGCACCCAGTGAAGAAGATACCGAGAGACGGAAGAAAAATGAAGAGAGACATTGGTGAGGGATGCCTGGATTCATTGACTCTATGCATTATATTGGACATGACAGAGTTTGGCTGGTTTGAGAAACCCGGCTGTACATGCATGCTAGCAAATGCGTAAGGGCGTGTTTGGTTGCCCGCATTAGGCCCAGCCTAGCCCGCGCGGGAAGAAAGTGGCCCGTTTGGTCGTCTGCTTTCACTGTGCGGCCCGCATCGCACGGAACTTAAAGCACGTCCAGGACAGGCCCAGGGGAAATGCCCGAATCGGCAGTAGCTCGCGAGCCTGGCTCGTGCGAGGCAGGGGAGGGCGACGCGCTTCTCCCCTCGTGCGAGCAGGGGAGATGGCGCGAGCTCGCCCGCGTCGCCGAAAAATCGGCGGGAGGATTTCGGCTTACCTCCCGCCGAGTCCACCCCTATTTAGCCCCTCCCTCACCGCCCCAACTCCCGCCACCATTCTCCCTCCGTTCGAGCTTTCCAGCCGACGCGCATCAGCACCGACGAGCAGGTAAGCGGCGCATCTTCATGGGCCGGCGGTCCACGGCGTCGGCGCTCCTTCACCGGCCGGCGTTGATCTTCCACGACCGTCCCCCTCGTCCTCAAGCTACAGCCATGGCCTCTGTGAGTTCAATCCCCTTTCTCTCTGTTCCTTCTAGCTAGATCTGAGCTGCAGCTAGGGTTTGATCTAGATGCATGGTTGATTAGTGGTCAGATCTGTGAGCTGCTATGGTTGATTGCTATGCTGTGGTTGCAATTTGTGGTAAGGCTAGATGTTCAAGCATGTGGTAGGCTAGATTAGTAGTAGAGTTTGAAGTTGAACCTTGTGCTTGTGTTGAATCATGCTTAGATATGTGATTTGTAGCTATTGGTTGTCCATTTGTAGCATGCTGTTTGTTGTAGTTGTATGTTCCTGCTCATAGATTGTCCGGTATGCTTGGTATGATAGCGATGAAGCATGTGCTTACTATGATAGTGATGAGCCGTGTACATGTATGCTTCTGCTTTCATCGATTGTCCGGTATGTTGTGTGCTATGCTTACTGTCAATGCGTGCTACGATTGTAGGACATGACCACGCAGACGCAAGATCTTAGTCAGGCCCTTGTCGTGTCCGACAGCCAGCTTGCTCCATCGTTTGTCGAGGACTCGCAGCCTATGTCCCAGATGGAACCTGATTCAGAGGTGTTCGCCTCTAACTCCCTCTAGGTGCCAGTAGTGCTCGTTGAGCCAACTACTGCTCTTGCTGTTGCTGCCGCTGCACTCAAGCTAGCAGCAGCAAAGGCAAAGAAGGATGGTAGGTCGAACAACATGAAGTGGCAGCCGTTCATGTCCACGTTCGTGCTGAACAAGATGTGTGAGCTCATCTCTAGTGGAGTTAGGACTGACAAGGGCTTCAAGGAGGTGCACTTGAACACCGTTGCGAAGCAGGTGTTCGAGTTCTGTGGGCAAGAGGTGTCTGCCACCCAGGTGTACAACCACCTGAGGAAGTGGAGAAGTCGATGGATCCAAGTGTCCAGGCTGAGAGACCTTAGCGGTGCCTCATGGGATGAGAACACTTGCTGCATAGTTCTGGAGGCAGAGCACTACGCCGGCCATGTCGCGGTTAGCTCACAGCCCTCTTCCTTTTCATACTGTCCACCATTGCCTACTCCTAATCGCAACTAACAACACTTGGGTTTCATTCTTAGGACCACCCAAGGGACGCTGAGTTCCTCAACACACCCATACAGAACTACAACCAGATGCAGCACATCTTCTCCTTCGGGCTGGCAATTGGGAAGCATGCCATGGGCTCGGGGGAGCCTCTTGGTTCTCCCATGCCAGATTTCCCTCCTCGATGGCCCTGACAAGCCCGCTGCGAAGCCCTTCGACAAGCCATTTGACCCCGTCCATGATAGGAAGAAGAAGAGAGGAGGCCTGATGGAGGAGGAGATCAATGTCTTCTGCAGCATGACTGAGGCGGTGAAGGAGGTGGCAACAGCCATCAGGGAGTGCAAGCCCCTCGACGTCCACCCTGACCTGTATGGCACTGTCATGCACCAGGGTGGCTTCAGCGACGAGGCTCTCATGGCAGCTCCCAGCCACTTGCTTGACAACAAGGCCCAGGGTGTTGGGTTTGTTGCCATGGCCGACGCTCACAGGGTGCTATGGCTCAGGAGCTAGCTGGGCAAGCACTACTACTAGAGTAGTGCTGCCTGTGAGCGTGCATGATCCCCGACGGCGATGGCGGTGGTGGCGACGACGACGATGACGATGACGACGTACATTTTGTGTAGCTAGGGCTTAAAAACTATTTGATGGTCTGTATATTTTGATGAGGTGGTATATACTAACCCCTCACGCTGATGGTGAACTTGCGGTGGTAGGACGACACCCTCTTTTGGATGTGGTGGTAGATTCAGCCAGCCAGCCAGACACCTCTTTTGGATGTGGTGGTAGGTTCAGCCAGCCACTTACAAACGGCAACCAAACACGCCCTAAACCTTTCAGATTCAGCCAGCCACCCATGGACCAGGACTCATTGGCAAGATGGCCGGCGCAGTTTTGTCGGCATGCAGTGAGCCGTTTAACTAATTTGGCCGTGGATTTTCTGGCAATTCGGCAAAGAGAGGATCAAGCTCGAGATTGCCACTGGGACGTGCATCTTTCCTCTGGCTGGCTGGCTGGCTGGCTGGCCACTCCCTGTAGCTCATGTGTCAGCTTATCACGGGTCCTCCTCTTGACGGCATGCAGAGGCCCTCCTGCTGCCATGGAGGTTTAACTGTTTGATGCCTGCCAACGCGTAAGCGCCAAGACGACGACATTGACCACCGGCCATCAGAAGGACCTCAGTCTTGGTCTATCGCTGCTGGAGGGTGAGACCTTCACAAGCCAACAACTGCCGGTACTGTGCTGTATGTATGACTCACTGGTAGTGGTAGTGAACACGTACTGTGTGTTACTAGTACGACGCACGTGCAGTGCACGTGGTGTCCCGGTCGAACTGCAAATACGATATCTGTTCCTTCATTAAAAAAATCTATGTTTACACAATAGGTACTACAAAAGCCAGCCATAGAAGATCTTGAATGAGAAAATTTCTAGTCACCATCACGTGAGGATGCAAGGTGTGCAGGTAGCCGTGCAGTGTCTCGATCGGTCCAGAAAAATCCCGCCCACCTCGTTTTGGCGGGCGACTGGATGGAGCGAATCCCGGTAACTACAGCCGTTGGATCACTCGAGTTTGCTATGATAAACGACAAGGATTCACTCCATAGAGGGAATCAACGGCTAAGAAGTGCCTCTGCTCAGGATGGATGGCTCCCAAGTTTAAAATTTCTTGTACTATAGTAGTAGAGAAAATGACATTCACTAGCAGCCAACTAGCCAAGCCCCTGAACGTGAGCTTTTGGGCAAAAATGCAAAATGCCCTGCTCTGAAGCTGCAATGCTAGTCCTTTCCCCCCCTTTGCTCGGGTAGAGACTACATACTAGAGGGACGTATACTACTACAGTAGTGGTCACTGTGATGGGTCGACATATTGCAATCTCGTGCAGTATTTCGTACGTACCACATTGTTCGCCTAGCAGCTGTTGGTGGTACGACTGCACTGTGTGCACTACTCCCTCCGTTCCTAAATGTAAGTTTTTTTAGAGATCTCAATATGGACTACACATACTGAGCGAAATGAGTGAACCTACACCAAAATATATTCATACTGAGAGATCTAAACTATATTCATCCGTATCTGGTCCATACTGAACCACACCGAAATTTAGGAACGGAGGTTTTTTTTCGGAAACAAAATAATTTCGAACCACACCAAAATATGCGAAACTTTGGAAATTGTTTCGGGTTTTGATATGTCCAATTTCACTTTATTTTAATGAATTTTAGCATAATTTAAATTTATTTTAAAATCAGTTTGAATCTGCATCGAAATTTTGGGGTTAAAAATATTTCGGACCCCACTGAAATATGTGAAATTTCGGAAGTTTAACTGAAATTTCGTTGAGATTTTTAACCTTTCTTTGGTACTAGGAAAAAGACAGGCTGACTGGAACCGAGGGCCAACAGTGTTTGTTGTTGTTGCTGCGTGAAAACGTTGGGAGAAGAAAGAAGGTAACGTTGAAGGTGCGACGGCGACGGGGACCAATGCATGCCCCGACCTCGAGAGTTGAAGCCCAAACAGCAGCAGCAGCATGGAGAGACTGTTTGTGACCAGAGGGACAAGAAGCAAGCCCCTCATCCGTACGTAACAGTGTCACAGTGTGCCACATAGCTAGTGCATGCAAGGGCTCGCTCACAAGAAGGAAGGTGGTGGTAGTGGGCATCGCTGCGCCGCATGCATGCATGCATGGTCACCACGCGCTACCATTTTCACTTGCGCGGGACAAGGCACTGCGACGGATGGTTGCCTCACCATGCTCCGTGTCGTCGCCGGCTGATGGAACTACAAGGACACCGCAATCATGCCCAGTCCAGTCTCTTTCATAATCAATGCCCACCGATGCGTTCCATGTACTCCCTCCGTCCCATAACATAAGAACGCTTTTAACTGGTGTAAAAAACGCTCTTGTATTATACTCCCTTCGTTCCTAAATATTTGCTTTCTAGATATTTCAATAAGTGACTACATACCGAGCAAAATGAGTGAATTTACACTCTAAAATATGTCTATATACATCCGTATGTGATAGTCCATTTGAAATCTCTAAAAAGACGAATATTTAGAAACAAAGGGAGTAGGACGGAGGGAGTGGCACGGAAGACGACAGAACAGACAGACGCAGAAGAGAGAGTGAACGCAACTGTTGAAGTAACAGCGTGATGGATGCGGGGCGTCTCGGGGGGCAAATTTGACAAATTTGACCTATAGACGAAATCAAATCACAGAATGAACTATCCGTGAAACTATTTCACGCGGCTGACCTTTTTGTGTGACGCCCGACACGAAGGCGCCACACTACACTGTGCAACGCCTCACAGATAGGCGCTACACGGCCAGCGTCGCATCCGTGTGATCAGAAAATTACTAAGTCAGTGTGCAGCGCCTAGCTCCTAGGCGTTGCACTAGTGCAGCGCCTAGCTCCCAGACGTTGCACTAGTGCAGCGCCTGAGAGCTAGGCGCCACGGGTCAGCCGCGTGAAATAGTTTCACGGACAGTTCATTCTATGATTTGATTTCGTCTATAGGTCAAATTTGTCAAATTTGGCGTCTCGGGGTGAATGGAATGGCGAGACCACCGAGTACGGCGGCCGGCGCAGTGGTCTCTGGGACGACTGGTGTTATACTGGCCGGCCGGAGCGGAGCGGGAGAACGGTCAACCGGAGCTGCTTCAGCAGGCGCCATTAACAAACTACCAGCGCGCCGTACCATCCATCCCTGTTGCATACGCATCATCATCTGCGTGCAGGCCGCTGAGCTCACCAACAGGAACGCGCCAGCGCAGATTCCCGGCCGGGATAACGAACACCTCTGGACTGCTTACCTTCCTGTCTGTCCGCCGGCATCGGCCCGAGATACTACTCCGGAGTAGAGTAGTATGTATCCAACGTGTGACTGGTTACCAACTTGTCCTACTACCAGCAATCACATAGCTCGAATCTTAGCGGATGCACATGCTGGGGATTAATGGGATTCTTTCTGTTCCTGCCTTTGTCCTTTGCCCAGTCCCACCATTGCAAGGATTGTGCACTCATTTGGCATTCCCAAGAGAAGAGAGCATTGCTGCCTGGATAGCGGAACTGCGAAAGATCATGATCAATAATAGGGTGGGTCACCGCAAAACTGTAGGCAGTCCCACACCCACCTGACATCTCCAACTTGCACACACATCCAGTTTTGCGGTGATGAATACACCTCCAAGTAGTATCGATTTGCAAAGCGCCAAAGTGCGGCAACCCAGATTTCCAATGCACGAACAATGTGCCGCACTGCCTGCAAAAGCCAAAAGTCATCCAAGATCTACCAAGTTTCGTAGGAACATTGTTGTGTGAAGCATACTAGTGATCCCATTCCCATGGAATGTTCAAATAACAGCAATAAGTAAAACCTTCTATAAAAGACAAGCTACATGGGTGAATTTGGCGCATCTGGTTACAATGCGGAGTAGTACTAAAATGGATGGCCATATTGGGTATCGCATATGAGCTTCAACTGAGGAGAATCAAAATTATAATGCGGGCCTCATATATGTACATGTGAGTGAAAGGAAAAAAATGCATTTACCTACCAAACTATTTGGGTATAGAAACATTGCCAGCACTGTTAGTGCGGGGACCTTTTATAGGACCTTGCTTTGTTATTTCCATCTACTCAGGAGGGGAGGAAAAACTCCTGACTTGGACCCTATTGTACATGTAACTCAGCATCCAGAGGACAAAAGTGTCATTTTCCAGATGATCATCAATAAAACAGAATCTCGACGCTCAGCAGCAAATAGTGAAAGCACCACAAGAATCAAACAGTCCTCACTTTCCCAAGGGAGATTACATGAACAAAAAATGTAGATAGCTGGGCACAGCGAATCAACATGTGTGATGCACAACCTAATACACAACCGCACTCCTGCAGGCAATAGTTGTATTGCCATTTGGAACTTGGCAGGTATGCTTGAAATGACAGAAAATTCACAGGGCAGATGTGAACGATATAGTCACAGCACCCAACCTAGCCCGTGAGTGATGTTTATCTGCCACTTTCATGAGATACTCTTTTATATTTACTTGTTCGGCAAAGTAGTTAATGGCAGCTGATTCAACCACAATGGTCAGAATAGTAGCTAAATATTGTCAATCCAGTCCAACCAGAAATAATTGTGGCAAGATCCCCATGAAATCAGAAAATACATGGAAACATTCTTCAAGTAATATTGATGATGAAAACTGTGTACAACCATACATGCTACCTATAATCTGAAGGTGGGTAATCTGCATGCTCTGTCTTCCCAAATACTAGAACACATGACGTGATCACATCTAATTCCATTGGTAAGTATAAATGAACCATATAATGACATTGGGCGCCAAAATAGTAGTTAAAAGACCTGAGAGGGTCGCTGATGAAATCTTAGTTTACCACTGAGTCGTCTTCATCTAACAGATGCCAGGAGAGGCATTATCGGTTTTCAGGAAGCACGGGCAGTGAATTTGCAGGAAATACTGCAGAAGGTGACCCTTCCGCCTTCTTCCTTATCTGCTCTAGAAGCCTATGAGCTTCTCTTATCTCATAGGCCGAACCAGGGCCACAGCTTTCATAAGCATCTATAACTCGTTGTTGAAAATCCATGGCATACTTGTAGCTGCAATAAGAAGCAGTATCGAATGTAAAATAGCGACAGGGGTATCCACGACATATATAAGAGGTGCTTTACTATAAATCGATAGAACATGGTCAGAAAATTGCATCCAGTTGTTCCATAACAGATATAACCCACAAAACATAAATTTAAGTCAGCAATCAAATAACCGACTGCTCAACAGCGCATATGCTAATTAATGCAGCATCTGCTTTTTACCATGTACATGCGCCAAACTAGGGGGGAGTTCAATTCGGCAAAATGCTGACAGCATCACACAAACCAACAGAACAAGCATTACCTACAGATAGTTCAACTTGGATATAGTTTCGGATTCATTCATTAGTCATAAAGGCATAAAGCACCAAACATGGGATCTTCATTTTTTCATACAAGAGTGTTACATTTGCTAATTAATGGGAAATCCATCCATATCTGCAGGTAGGCATGGAGTGTGCTCGAGAAAGATCACTTATAATTATAATAGTATATATTACAATTCTTAAGCTGTCACGACTCGTACCTTTTCTGCCCTTAGTAAGTACTAGCAGATTAGCACTACATCCCTACTTGGCCAAGCTTAAGTTTACACTTTCGGGTTTATAAGGTTAAACTGTGCTGTAAGCAGGATTTCCCTTCTAATTGTGTACAGTTACTTTCTATCTCAATGTAGGGCTGTCCCTTGCTGTATTAGGAAACAACTAAGCATTTTTTTCTTCCTATATTTCATCTATGAGACCACCAGAACGATATGGAAACAAAAAGTCTGCAGGCAAAGTTTATTATTGTTGTTGTTGTTGTTGTTATTTTGCAAGCACCAACAGCAGGACTTCCGGAGACTCTTCTATGCAAACAACAACTGCAGCAGTGGTTGCATAATGACCTACTAATCATAATTGGCAATAGACCATATAGTTGCTCAATTACTTCATATAGGAAAAGCAAATGAAATACTATTGAATGTGCTACACAACATAACACATATAGAATGTTGACGATATTTCTGACACTAACTCAAAATCGCTCAGTCAGTTTCTACGACGGCAGAGCGGGAGTATAGTACTTCAACTGAGACATTTTCCATGCTGCCTTCAGTTCCATAGATAAACTCTGGATAATTTAATAGCCTACAGGTAACTGTACAGGATAGCAGCATCTTTATTTCAAAGACTAGTAAAATATGAACAGGGCAAAATAAATTACCTCCCCATCAGTCCATACGCATTTGCAATGCACTGAATGATCTCAATGGAATCCTCATGTTTCGGCCCAAATGCAGCATTAATGATGTCACTTGCAAGACCAAAGAACTTAAGAGATGATTCCGGCTGACCCATTTCAATATAAGCCTCGCCCAGATGCTTGTAAGCAAATCCTAACCCAAAATGCAGTGGTCCAAAGCAGTTCTTCAACTTCTCAATAGCTTTCTCCAGAAAAGGAACAGACTCATCAATTCGTTTTGTCAGCAGGAGGAGAAAACCCATCCTTGCAGAGATGCTCCCCTGAATGTGCTGCATCCCTGAGGCACCCTCGAGAAACGCAAGTGTTTTCTTCATCAAACACAAAGACATCTCGAATTCATTCATTGACTCATACAACATCGATATCTCGGTGTATGCCCCAGCGACCCGCTCAGTGTTTACGGAACGCTTTGCATCAAGAGTCTCACGAGCAATCTCCAAGCACCGTGTAGAGTCACTGGACCTATCCTCGGAGCACAAAATCTTCGCCATCGCGACAAATGCTAGTGCACGCTCCTCGCTCTCCTTGCTAGCCCGCTTCATCACCTTCTTAAGGTCATTCATCGCGTCCTCTGTCCTCCCCAACAGAATACGCAGGCTGGCCCCGTCGATTTCAACCAGAGAAAGCTCTGCATCCAGCCCCAACCTCTCATACTCCATCCTAACAAGCTCATTCTGCTCCAACGCCTCCTCGTTCCGACCCATCCCAGTATAAGCAACCACGAGGATCCTCCGGACCTTGGCCGCCTCCGCGGATCCCTCACCGGACCGCTTCTCGGCAATCTCCAACGCCTTCAGACACAACGGCAGCGCCTTATCAAAGCAGAGCACCCCCTCGTAGGCCTCCGCGGCGTCCCTGTAAGCATCGCCCAACTCCGCACTCCCTGCATTCAGGAACCGGCACTTCAGCTCCAGCGCGCGCTGGAAGCTGGCCACCGCGTCCCACCGGCGGCCGATGGCCGTCTTGGTGCGCGCGAGCTGCTCGTGCACGGCGGCGCCGACGGTGGCGGCCTCGGCGCCCCCGCCCTGCAGGGAACCGACGATCTCGGCGGCGGCCTCGAGGGAGTCGAGGCTGTCGGTGAGGGAGCCGAGGCGGCAGGCCGCGGCGCCCGCGAGGCGGAGCGCGCGCGCGACCGGGAGCGACCAGCCGCCGCGGGACTCCTGCAGGGGCCCGAGCACCTTGAGGGCGAGGTCGAGGGCCTTCTGGTGGTCGCCCGAGGACTCCTGGCGCTCGGCGGCCTCGAGGGCGGCGAGGGCGTCGGCGGCGGGCTGGGCGGTTGGCGCCGCATCGGGGGGAGGGGGCGTGGGTAGGGCTGCGGTGGAGAAGGGGAGAGGGCGGTGCGGGCGGGGAGGCGGGGGCCGGTGGAGAGGGAGAGGGGGAGGGGGTCGGTGGCGGGCGAGGGGGCTGGAGCGGGCGGCGAGGAGGAGGGATCTGTGGAGGCGCCGCATCTCCGCTGGGTTTAGCGGCTGTGGGGCGGCGAGGGGTCGAGGAGGAGGAGGGTTTAAGCCGGGGAACGTCGAGCGGCCGGTGCGGCGGCGCCGGCGGGTAGTCCGAGTGAGCAGCGACCCTTCGCGGAGGCGCACCGTTCGGCTCTGCCCGCTCCGCTGGGCTTGGGCGCTGTTGGGTTGGGGCCGAGATGTGCCCGGTCGAATGGCCCATTGGACTCGGGTTAGCAGGCCACTGCGTCACTCCATCCACGCTGTGATCCTCGGGGAATCCTATTTGGGAGACCTCCTCGCCAGAGCTCTCGGCGCCCGATCGTGTTGCTGGCGCCTACACGCACGAACAATTGGGCAGGCTCGTTAAAAAAGCACAGCATCGATCTCCTCGATTTGCACACGCTCGAAAAGAAAAAAAATCACTGTCGATCACGCACAGGTACCTTCGCTCTCCATCGAGCTTCCTCAAAAAGTTTTTCTTGCGAAACTCCCTCAAAAAAGTATATCAAATTTGAAGAAAATCAAAAATATGATCCAAGTTCATTGATTTTTGAAAGAAAAAGATCATCGATTTGAAAAAAGGTTAATCGATTCTGAAAAGAGTTCATCGATTTTGAAAATAAACTTGTCGATTTTGAAGAAAAAAATCATCGGTTTCGAAAAAAGTTCATTGATTTTGAAAGAGTTCATCAAGTTTGAAAAAAAGTTCATAGAGTTTAAAAAGAAGTTCATCGAGTTTAAAAAAGTTCATCAACTTTAGAAAAAAAGTTCATTGAATTTGAGAAAGTTCATCAATTTGAAAAACAGTTCGCCGAATTTGAAAAAAGTTCATCTAATTTGAAAAAACTTTCACTGATTTTGCAAAAATTTCGCCACCTTTGAAAAATTTCACGAATTTAAGGGAAAAAAATAAAAAGAAAAGAAAAAGGAAAGGAAACAGGGAAAACTGCTGCCATTTTTGCATTTATATAAAGAAGAGAAAAAAAGGGAAGTAGCACATGGGGTCATGCTATCCAACTGGTTGGTGCATTTGCTTCTTTAACAAACGAACGGGTTTTGAGTCACAGCTTACACACCTTTTTTGGTCTTTAAAACAGGAAAAGCAGAACAGCAGAAGGAAGTGGGCCGGCCCGCTATATAACCGAGTGCCGGTTTTTGCATGGGCCGGCCCATTTTTTCGAAATTGTGACTTACTTTCTGCAAATTCCTGAACATTCTTGTAAATCGTGAAGATTTTTTGAAATCATGAACATCTTTTAAATTCTTGAACACTTTTCAAAATAGTGAACGTTTCTTAAATTCGTAAACATTTTTTCAATTTGCAATTTGTTTTTACAAATTTGTGAACATTCTCTTCAACCGTGAACATCTTTTGAATTCATGAACTTTTCTTTAAATCATGAACATTTTTTAAACTTCATGGACATATTTCACAAATTCATGAACATTCTCTTAAACCATGAACATTTTTTGAATTTCTGAATAATGTATTTGAAATAGTGAAAGTTTTTTGAATTCATGAATATCTTTTAAGTCCGCAAACATTTCATAATTTCTTGATATTTTTTTTCAAAATGCACATTTTCTTAAAAGAAATGGAACTTTTTGTAATCCTGAATTATTTAAATAGAAAAAATAAAACAGAAAATTAAAAATTAAAAAACAGAGAGCGCGCGGGGGGAGCTAGGGGTGCATGTTGCCGCTCCTCCCAGCGCGTACCGCGTCGTATAGGAGCTCCCGTTATTCTTTCTCGGCTGGCTTTTCAACTTAAAGAATATGTGCGAAATTTCTCTCAAAGAAAAGGCTGCACGAAATTTCTTTCAAAGAAAAGGCAGTGCGAAATTTTGCCATAGTTTGTTTTTCTTTGGGGGGCTGAGGGGGGATTGTGGCCAATTTTTTGTCAAAACTGTAGGCATGCATACAACCATGACCCAAAGTAGCACCATATAAAAACGATGTGCAACAACTGTGTGATATATTCTCTCTCTTCAGGACCAACTCAAAGCCGGGAAGAAGAGATTCAACAGCTAAAAAAACCCCTGCCGCCCTAAGATTTGGTTCTGTGACGCCACGAAAGAAGAAAGAGGAAATTAATGAAGTGTGGCACATGGAAGGTACCTACCTGAATACCATGTTCAACTGACCCACTATTTCTAGGCAGCAGCTGCCATCCGCTGCCTCCCTTCTCCATTTTCGACGTGCCTTTGCCCGTTGAACAGCTCATCAACTCCCTTGCGGAGCTGGCCTCAGACTAGGACGAACAGACACGCAGCCGAGAGAAAGGCGTATAAAGAAACAAAAAAAACACTGTCACCTCCACATGAAAACATACTACGATTCCAACGGTCACGTAATTTGGCTGAGCAATAAAAAAACTTTCAGTTGAAATTCTACCTATCTGTTTATCACATAATACATGGTTCTATTTTAGGACAATCTATGCCATCAAAATTATTTGATTGTTTGATCTATTATTAGCAGATCGGATTTAATGAGAGATCCGTACGTATATAAGCATGTAACCCCATTTGATGGGAGTCAATATTACTGGAGATTATTTCAAAAAAAAATATTACTGGAGATTGTGCTGTACACGAAGGTAGATTGCAAATCCAAAGCTGACTGTTAGTATCTTCAATCAATCTGGATGTGACAAACGTGAGGATGCACGGCTCTTGCAAGGCTAGGACGTGGCGGGGGGAAACAGGCTAGGCATACACTTACTCCTATGAATGCACACACGTACACCCTATCCTTATAAGCACCTTCAAATGATTGAGTCAACATATCATCTTAAAATTTACGAAGTCACCGTAGGCATCTCGTCGTCGATGGGAACGTCTCCTCCCACATAATTGAGTTATGCATACGTACATATGAGTGTTCTAATATGTCAAAGACAACCATGTCATCAATTAGAGTATTTAAAGAAAATCGTTGGGGAGTGAACTCAGAAAACTACTAAAACCTTTCTCTCATGTGCACGTCTCATTCTCAATTCATTAGAAAAAAATCTCACTCTTCCTCTTATGTCCACATCTTGTTCTCATTTCATTAAAAACAACATCTCATTCTATGAGAGAAAAACCTTGAATTTCACACGCTCTTGTAAGAACACAATTTATTCGTTTGATGGAAGTCCATATTGTCGGAGATTGTGACGTATACGGAGGTAGATTGCAAATCCAAAGCTGACCGATAGTATCTTCAACTGCGATGTGACTTTTTTTAACACAGTACAGACGCAGACGCTCATACATACGCACCTACATTTACCTTTATGAACACGTGCACGCACACCTTACTCCTATTAGCACCTCTGTAGGGACGTGACTTCTCTTGTAAGTCTAGGACATGGTAGGGAAAATGTGGTAGGCATAATGTATAAATTGGTTTAGGCGAGTACTAGGCCCCAGCGCGCCGGCCCAACAGTTCGGCCGGTCGCACCCTAGCCACCCGATCCAGTTCCCGCTGACATTCGATCGCAGCTGACTTCGTCGTCTATCTCGCTAAGCGCCTCGCAAAAAAGAGAGGGGAAAATCCTCGCGCGTGGATCGCGCTCATCGATTACCTCGCGACAGCAGCCCGTTCGCGGATCCATAGCTCGCGCCATCGCCGGTAGCGTCTTCCTCGTCGTGCTGGTCCCCCGCCCCAACGCTCCTCTGTGGAATCAATGGCGACGATGCCGCATCCAAACGGCAGTGGCAGCAAAAAATGTAAATGGTTCTAGCAAACCCAAAAACGATGGTAGCAAAAAATACAAATTGAACATTGTTCCAGCAAATCAAAAATGCTGGTGGTAGCAAAAAATGAAGCTCGTTCCAGCAAATCAAAATGCCTATGGTAACAAAAATGCAAAATCGAGCGCTAGTTCTAGGAAACCCAAAGCGCCGGTGGTAACATAAAATGGTGTTGGTTCCAGCAAAAAAATGAACGGTTGTAGCAAAAAATGCAAAACTAGGTGGTGGTTGCAGCTTTCTCCGGCGGTGGTTGCAGCTTCCGGTGCTACGGTTCCAGCTCCGTGCGGAGGTGGTTGCTACTTTAGGCATCGATGGTCGCCGTGGCCGGCCTCGAAGAGCTCTAGCAGCTGTGACAGCAGTAGTAGCAGGGTGCTACGCCGGTTGCAGCATCACGCGACCTGTTTGTAGCATCGCGCGAGCCGGTGGTCGCAGGATGTTGTGCCGCTTGGAGCAGCTCTCATGGCCAGGGACGGCTCATAGCAGCGCCCCCATGGCCTCGGCCTCGTAGCATGCCTCGCCCTGCAACCTCACTGCTCCCTGCCGCCACTTCCAACGCAGATGCACCTGAGCAGGATGTGGAGAGAAGAGATGGTGCTAGCTGGGAGGAGCTCGGGCAAGGAAGATGATGGTGGGGAATTTGGTGGGGGCGAGCGACAGGATAAGGATGCATGGTAGCAACTAGATAAGGGAAGAGATGGATGCATCCGTGCAAAGAGATAAAGAAAGAGTGGTCCACAGCTAGCACGAGGCGACACGAGTGCGAGGCACCGGCCCAATTTCTAGCCAGTCGTCCGGCGTTAGACGTTTCCCATTGGTTTATGCATACACGCCTATGAGTGTACTAATATATCGAAAGACAGCCATATCATCAATTAGAATATATATAAAAAAGTTGATAGGAACTTTAAAACATCCACTAAAACCTCCCCCTGATGTCTGCATGTCTCATTCTCGTTTCCTTCAAAAAACGTCTCATTCTCATTCCTCCACTCATGTCTACACAAGTCATTCTCATTTCAGTAAAATCACATCTCCAAAAACAATCATCTGGCCGTACATGTGTGCACCCGTAATTCTGGAAATAAAATCAACAGTTTAAATCTAACTCATAGAAGGAAATGGAGTATATATATACTAAAGGCACAATATAGGGTTGTTTTTGAGGCCTCACACTGATCCACATCACCAAATTATTTTGATTGTTCGGTTTATAATTATTGGCTCAGATAGTGAGAGATCCACACTTATACAAGCATGTAATTCGACTTGATGGAAGTCTGTATTGTTGGAGATCGTGTCGTATACGGAGGTGGGTTGCAAATCCAAAGTTGGTCAGTGGTATCTTCAATCCAGATGTGAGACAAGTAATCCTCAAAAAAAAAAAAAAGAAGAAGAAGAAGAAGATGTGAGACAAGTGAGGATGCGTCTCTTTCAAGGCTAGGACGTCACGGGAAAAACGTGCTACGCATAATGTATAAATTGATTTATGCATACATACCTGTGAGTGTACTAATAGATTAAAATGGAACCATGTCAACCATTAGAATATATAAAGAAAATTGATATGAACTTAAAACAACTACTAAAATTTTCCGCTCATGTCTACACATCTCACTCTCATTTCATTAAAAAAATGTCTCATTCTTATTCTTCATGTCTACACATGTCATTCTCATTTCAATAAAAAGTCCTCTCATTATCATTCTTATGAGAGAAAAACCTTGAATTTCACATGCTTATGTAAGAGCACAAGAAAAATCTCCACGGACTCCAAGAATAGTCAAAAAAATAATTGTAAAAGCTCCATTGTTTGACATATGGTATGTGTGGAAAAGAAGGGTAAGCTTAAAATTCTCACAACAAAACAATATATCTGATCAGCAAGTGAACCCCATTTTTAATCACTATACATCACAACCAATAGATATTTACAATGTACTATCTATCTTACATACTAATAAAAACACGATATGGAGGAGAATAACGAGATGTGCTAGACAATCGCACACAAAAAAGCAAAACATCTTGCCTTGCAATGCGTATAAAAACAAAATCAACTGTTTAGATCTAACTCATAGGAGGAAATGGACTGTGTCACATGATCCTCCACACATCTTTAGATGAGCGACGGTGGTTTTTTTTTTAGCGCAAGATAGTCATCCGCTTTTTACCTACAAAATCAATGGTTGCTCTTGCTTCGTCCCGGGCCGTCACGTGCTGACTCGCTTTCCCTCTACCTGATATGTCTCCAACGTATCTATAATTTTTTATTGTTCCATGCTATTATATTATCAATCTTGGATGTTTTATATACACCTTCAAGCAATTATATATCATTTTTTGGGACTAACCTATTAACTTAGTGCCCAGTGCCAGTTGCTGTTTTTTGCTTGTTTTTGGTTTTGCTGAATATCAGTACCAAACGAAGTCCAAATGCCACGAAACTTTTTGAAGATTTATTTTGGCAACAAGAGACCCTGGAAGCTTCGGGAGGGGACGAGAAGATGGAGCAGTGGCCCATGAGGCACCAGGGCGCGCCCAGGGGGTGGGGCGCGCCCTGGTGGCTCTTGGGGCCCACATGGCTCCGTTTGACCTAACTCCGCCTCTATAAATTCTCTAAAATTGTGAAACTAATAGGGGAGCTCAAGAAATACTTTTTCCATCGCTGCAGGTTCCAGAACCATGAGATCCCATCTGGAGGCCTTTTCCGCACTCTGCCGGAGGGGGATTCGATCACGGAGGGGCTCTACATCATCCTTGCTGCCTTCCGATGATGCGTGAGTAGTTTACCACATACCTTTGGGTCCATAGTTAGTAGCTAGATGTCTTCGTCTCTCTATTTGATCTTCAATACAATATTCTCCTTGATGTTTTGGAGATCTATTCGATGTAATCACTTTTTGTGGTGTGTTTGTTGGGATATGATGAATTATGAGTTTATGATCAGATCTATCCATAAAAACTATTTGAGTTTTTCGTCTCTGAACTCTTTTATGCGTGATTAATATAGCTTCGTATTTCTCTCCGGCTATTTATTTGGTCTGGCCAACTAGATTGATTTTTCTTGCAATGGGAGAGGTGCTTTGTAATGGGTTTGATCTTACGGTGCTCAATCCCAGTGACAGAAGGGGACATGGCACGTATTGTATCGTTGCTATTAAGGGTAAAAAGATGGGATTTATTCATATGTGAGTTTATCTTGTCTACATCATGTCATCTTTCTTAAGGTGTTACTCCGTTTTTCCATGAACTTAATACACTAGATGCATGCTGGATAGCGGTCAATGTGTGGATTAATAGTAGTAGATGCAGAATCGTCTCGGTCTACTATTCTCGGACATCATGCCTATATATGATCATTGCCTTGGATATCATCATAATTATTTGCTTTTTTATCAATTGCCCAATAGTAATTTGTTTACCCACCGCATGCTATTTTCAAGAGAGAAGCCTCTAGTGAAAACTATGGCCCTTGGGTCTCTTTTGTCATATATTAAAACCAAAAATACCTTGGTATGTTTTTCTTTTATTTCTTTTATTTTGTATTTTTGTCTGATCTATCAATCAAATACCATACAATTTAATCTTGCTCGTGACCATCAAGGGATTAACAACCCCTTATTCGCGTTGGGTTGCAAGGATTTGTTGTTTGTGTGCAGGTGCTGCTAACGAGTTTTTGCTTGCTTCTCCTACTGGATTGATAACCTTGGTTCTTAACTAAGGGAAATACTTATCTCTACTGTACTGCATCATCCTCTCCTCTTCGGGGAAATCCCAACACAATTCACAAGTAGCACTACCCCATTGTGAACCCTCCTTCTATTTGGTTGTGTCTTAGATCATCACTGATCATTGCACATATCCGTTTGTGACACCACCCACCTTCTCTTTTCCATCTCAGTGTCCTCTTCATAGATCATAGACCTCCTTGCTATCAGAAGCGTTGCAGCCAAGAACTCGTGCGAACATGGCAGTTGTTTGAACTATTAAAACCTTATAAGAAAGAATGGTAAATTCACCCAGTTTCAAATACTAAAACTTAAACCCTAAACAAAAACTTAATATTACGAATTGAGTTGATTCATATGAAAACTTGGTAAAACTTAGTGAAACTTGGCAAAAACTTAATATCACGATTATCAAGTTTTAGTATTTGAAACTAGTTAAGTTTTAAAACTATCAAAGAGGTTACAAGAGTGTTCTTGTTTCAAAGCCCTCACCACAAAAAGCAAAAAAATGTAAATGAAACCTAAATTAAACTTTTGATGCAAAAGATACAATAAATTTAAATTTGGAAGGCGAATAAATAGGCATGAAAGTTGGGGCAGGTGAAGCATGCAATCCCCGACAAAAGTATGCATGCAATGGGCACCAAAATAATCAAAGCCTAACTAATTGCAGGGGACTAAGAGCAAGTACAATAAGTCCTAGTCAGCTGGGTATAAGATGTTCCACATCAGCACCTCAAAATCTTATATGGAGGATTGAGAAAGCAGGAGAGAGAAGAAAACCGACGCTTCATCCATCGCCGAGCGATAACACAAGCTACGATAAAATTAACCGTGCATGCAGCCGGCGCGCACGGCAGAGCATGCAGCCAACCAATCACTGTTCCTTTCCTTGCATTTCTCTCCATGCAAGCATTAAAGACTACAACTAACCTACAACCAATTTATTATATGCGTTGGCTATATAGCTGATGTGGTACTAGTATGCTCTAACCACCTTTCTGAATCCCAAGAAAAATGTGTGGCCGGCCAACAGCGTGTGCGGGCCGCTGGCTGCGTGCCCCTTTGAATTGAATTTATAGGATATCACATAGTATCCGATCTGTACGTTTCTCTACTGCTATTTCCATGGGCGCCGCATCTTTCTTCGTACAACGCCGATTTCATGACGGACAACGAACATAGACGCTATATGCATATTCCACAACCAAATGAATCGATTCATTAGCCCCAATGGCCTATCATCACAAAACAAAACATTGTGCAACAACTGTGCAATATATTCGCTCTGTTCACAACACCAAATAAGTGCAGGGAGGAACAGATTCATCTGCCTTAGGATTGGTTTTAACGAGATGTGGCACAGGGAGGGAGCCTACCTGGATGCCACACCCAACTAACCCACCACTACTAGGTACAAGTAGGTAGTAGCATCTCTCGCGACCACAGATGGTGCGTCTGCACACACAAAAGCTATGCCAACAATCAATTGCATTTCTAGCCCTGACGATCCAATTGAGGGGGAGCTAACTGATGTGGTTTTGATTAGTCGTGATCGATTACGGAATCCCTTCCTGCAATGGAAAGAGAAGGTGGAAAGTGAGTAGTGACTAGAGAGAGCAAGATAAGGTTAGCATAATGGGGTTTGAGTAGTGGGTGCCCCATTGAAGCTCACTCTGGGTGTTTTGTAGCAATCAATTGAAGAATGGTACTCTCTCTGTCTCTAGTGTCAAAAGACGTCTTACATTTTGAGACAGCGGGAGTACTAGATTACAGGGGGCTCGAGTTTTACGCAGCTGATTTACCCCTTTGTCATGCACCGATGAGGATGAGCATTTGACACGAAAGGATTTCCTTTTCCTTTTTTTGGGGCCCTGCTATTTAATGTTTTCGCTTTATTACGGTTTACTTTGTTTTTTGTACTTTTGGGGTCATTAGGCACTTGCGGGATTCTCCTGTCCACTAGTTAAATTATGTTCTCGATCAGCCATTTGAGATCAGCATATGGTGCTCTCCTTGGAAAGAGAAAGGGAAAGGGGCTGCCATGATTTGATTTCAAGGCGATCCTATTTTCCGTGACACCTGAACAGACAAGAAGGAAAACCTCAGACTGCCTCGATCATGAGTCCTTTTCATCCGGTGTGCGAGAAACGTGTCACAGATGGTAGGTTAAGTAGCACGACTATTTCTGCACGCGACAACTCTCTCTCTCTCTCTCTCTCTCTCTCTCTCTCTCTCTCTCTCTCTCTGCATTTCATACACTAACATCTCTAATGATTGGCATGTCACATTGCACTACTGTTTTGTTTTGCTTGTGTTGTGTTCTGAAACAAGAGAGCTCATCACTTAATTCTGATTCCATCTAGCAGCATTGTTAACCATTCTTTTTGGGCACTGACAGCCAAAGTTCTGACCAAAACCGACAGCATCGGTACTGCCACTGTTCTTGGTGCAAATCTAGCAGGAAGCAACACCCATGCTACATAGTAAGTACGTACATACACTTGTGTGGATTCAGAGCCGCACAGGTGCATGTCAAATTGCACGCGCCACTGCTGCTCAGGTGGAGCTGTCTCAGACGGATATGTAGGAGTACACTGTATTATCACAGTGACATCCCCATGCATCAGGTGCTAGCTGCTGCTTCACCATCACCACAGCTATATAACCTACGGCACCACCGCCTTTTATAAAGACAGGCTCTGCACTCGGCGTTCTTCTTCGATCCAGTTCAAACCGAGCGACACCGATCAACTTGGGCATGGCTGGAGGAGCTGCGACGGGGCTGCGAGGGTTGTGGAGGAGGTACGCACCGCACAACATGATGATCATGGTGCAGCTGTGCTACACCTTGATGTACTTCGTCACCGAGGCCGCCTTCAACCGGGGGCTCAACCCCTACGTCTACGTCACCTACCGCCACCTCCTCGTCGCCGTCCTCCTCTGGCCCTTCGCCTACTACCACGAGAAGTAATAAGCTCTTGCGTTCATCAATTACACCAGGAGATTCAGACTTTGGCGATATGATGATGAATATGTGTTCATTTTTGGGCGTCAGGAAGTTGAGGCCCAAGATGACCTGGATGCTGTTCCTGGAGATCTTCGTGCTCTCACTTCTAGGGTAAGAAGAAGAACCGCTGAGAAGAGTGCATATATACGTAGATGAACATTTGTCTAGTGATCCTGAGAGGAAGTCGGATTTTTGCAGGGTGAGCTTGACCCTGAACATGTACTTCGCGAGCCTCAAGTACACGTCCCCGACCTTCGTCACCTCCATGGTCAACACCGTGGCCTCCATCACATTCGTCATCGCCATCGCGCTCCGGATGGAGATCGTGGACCTGCGCAGCGCGCGGGGCCTCGCCAAGGTGGCCGGCACGGCGGTGTCCTTCGCGGGGGTCACCACCATGACGCTGTACAAGGGCGCGGCGATCGCGAGCCCCTGGAGGGCGCCGGTGCACATCCCCAGCGGCGGCGACGCCGCGCACAACGCCTGGCTCAAGGGGTCGCTCCTCGCCGTGGCCAGCTGCGTGTGCTGGTCCGTCTGGTACATCATGCAGGCCACGTCCGTGAAGCGGTACCCGGCGGAGCTGTCGCTGACGGCGTGGATGGCCACGGTGGGCGGGGTCCAGTCGCTGGCCTTCGCGGTGCTGCTGCAGCACGAGAGGCAGGACTGGCTCATCGGCTTCGGCCTCAAGTTCTGGTGCATCATCTACTCCGTACGCGCCTGCCCTTGTCTCTCTCAGATTATTACCGTCTTCTCCCCCGTCCTCCATGTCACTCGCCATGCATGTAGCCAGTGCTCATGAACTGCGCGCGTGCACGAACGTGCAGGGGCTCGCGTGCAGCGGGTTCACGGTGTTCGCGCAGCTGTGGTGCACAGAGAAGAAGGGCCCCGTGTTCGTCACCATGTTCAACCCGGTGTCCACCATCATGGTGGCCATCCTCGCCTACTTCATCTTCGGCGAGAACCTATACGTCGGAAGGTACGTAGTAGTACATGCGTGCGGTGCATGCTTGCCTCTGCTCAGCTCAACTAAATCGGTGCTCCATTCCGGCATGGCACGGCAACCTGGACACAACATGCGCATGAGCGCCCGTGCTCTGCTGCGTGCGTGCGTGCACCAACTATGTGTGTCTCACCAGCCTAATTACTGTTGCTAATGAACCAGCATAATCGGAGGAGTGGTGGTCATCCTGGGCCTCTACATGCTGCTCTGGGGCAAGGACAAGGACCAGGAGTACAACGCTGCAGGAGCGGCGACCGGCGAGGAGCAGGGCGGCTCGCCGGATCTGGACTGCGAGAAGCAGCAGCGGCAGGGGAAGAAGATGGTCGGCGTCTCCTTGGCGCGGGATGGCTCAGAAGAACAGACCAAGGCGATGAGATAAGAGGAGGGCTCAGAAGAACAGAAGAAGCGGCCTGCATCAATGGCTCTGCAGTTGTTCTACGTACTAGTACTTCTTTGTTCGAAAGAAACACAATTCTGTAGTTGATCGTGGCAAAATTCTTTGACATGGATCCACCAACGGGGCATCCATCTGAACTTTTGTTGCAGCATCAGTATGTGCACTGTTTAACCCGCAAAAAAAAGCATGTGCTATGTTTTTTGGCGAAATGCCGCGTATCTCCGGTACAAGCCCAAATCATGTATGACAAAACAGCATGAACATAAGCATTTCCTATTCGGACCTTCAGACGCCGGTTATAGTACAAACTAAAACCGGCACACACACACCCTCCTTCACTTGGGCTCGGCTCATTTCACTATTTTTCCTTCTTCGACAGCACAGCCTGAGCGAACGACCTGCGCGAGGCTGTTTGCATTTTTTTGGCCAATGACCAACCAGAATTGATGGAGATTCTATAAGCTTTTAAAGGATTATGACTCTTTTTTTCATGGTTTTTTGAATGGTTTTCATTTGGTTTTTTATTTTCATTTCCTTTTTTCTTTTTTTTTCTCAAATGCCTGAACTTTTTCAAATCGAGGTCTTTTTTCCAAAGCTGTGATTTTTCTTCACAATCCATGATTTTTTTCAAATTTGGTAACCTTTTTTTTTCAAAATTGATGAACCTTTTATAGATTTGATGATTCTTTTAAAAAACGACGATTTTTTCAAAATTGAAGAACTTTTTAGAAATTTGGTAACTTTTCTACAAAAATGAAATTCTTGAACATTTTTTAAACTTTGTGTTTTTTGAGGGGGTAAAGCAAATTTATTCATCAAAATCCACAGAGAGTGGGATACAATTAGGGTTGTGGGGCTGGCCTAGCCAAGTATGCCGCCCCGGGCCTCTACCAATAGCAAATCTAGCTAAGCTATGTGCTTCCTTATTTGCTGCACGACCTTCAAAAGTAAATTTACAAAGAAAATCACTTGACCGGGTAATAATCTCCCTAACTATTGAACCATTATTTCCCATGCTAGCATTGTTGATGTCCAATATAGCCCGTTTGGAATCAAACGCAATTAGCACATTACGTATATTTAGGTCTTCCGCTAGGGCAAGAGCCTCTATGCATGCGATAGTTTCCAATATTAATGGATCATCCAGACCGGCTATAACCAGCGCTGAGCTTCCCAGATAAGCACCATTGTGATCTCGGCAAACAGCCGCTGCCGAGCCTCCCCTGCCCGCTCTGACTCCGGCATCGACATGAATTTTCGCGTAACCCATCGGCGGGGCCTTCTGGCGTGTGGCCAGGGTAGAGGTGCGCCCCCCTGCAGCCCCTCCTGTAATGGTGGTGGCTCCATTCTTGGACAGGACCGAAAGCTCCTGTATGAAGCTTATTACGAACAAATGAGTAGCTCGAGGGGTTTGAAAGATATGCTCATGAATGGCTTTGCGTCTAGCTGTCCAAATTGCCCAGAGTGTGACCGCCACCATTATGAACTGATCATGCGATAAGCAATCAATGAGTGTAAACAACCACTGTTTTGCCTTGGTCTCATTGGTATTCACTAGTTGACTGGCTAGCTCGTCATCGACCAGTGCCCAGGTGCACCTTGAGGTTGTGCAGTTGATTAGGGAGTGTTTCCAAGAGTCTGGGGCGCCACACATTCCGCACAGAGGTGAATCCGCCATGTGTCGATGCGCTCGAACATCTTCAGTTGGCAGCGACTACTTTGAGAGTCTCCAAAGAAACATTCTGACTTTCCCGGGAACTTTAATCTTCCACAGATTCTTCCATTGCGGCTCGTCGCCTACCCCTGTTGATGGTCCGGTGACATTCTCCAGCCATGCCTCTCTATGCTGATGGGTCACTACCAGCATACGATAAGCAGACTTGACCGAGAAGATTCCATTCCTTTCGAAGTTCCAACTCCAGAAATCGCTAGCATTGTGTGTGCAGATAGGAATCCTCATGATGGTTTGCACGTCCATGGGCAAGAGAACTTGCCTGATCCGCTGTGCATCCCATGTTGCACTCGTGTGATCGATAATCTCGAAAACCAGGGTCGGCAGATTGTTTACTAAGCATCCGTATGGTCGCAACATCTCATCTCTAGGCAGCCATGTATCCTCCCAAATGGATGTAGTCTCTCCATTGACAATTCTATGAATGAGGCCTTGTTTTAGTGTGTCTCTTCCTTCAATAACTACCCTGCAGATTTGGCTGGGATGACCACCCAACGTGGCCTGAGTGCCTCCGTTAGGATACGAGCGCTGAGTGCCTCCGGGTTCTACAGGATGCGCCATGCTTGGCGGGCTAACATGGCGAGATTGAAAAGCTCGAAATCCTTAAACCCTAGGCCTCCCATCCCTTTCGGTTGTGTCATGGCTTTCCACGAGACCCAGTGGGGCTTTCTTTTTCCATCTTTGCAGCCCCACCAAAATTTCCTTATGAGCATATTGAGGTGTTCACATAAAACCCTTGGAAGCTTGAAGCAAGACATAGAGAAAACCGGGACAACCTGAGCAACGGCCTTCACCAAGACTTCTTTACCTGCTGATGACATTGTGTTTTCTATCCACCCTTGCACCTTGCTCCATAATCGATCTTTCAAATATTTAAATGAACCATTTTTTGAGTTTCCCACATCTGAGGGCATCCCTAGATACTTCTCATTCAATGTTTCATTTGGGACATTCAATATATTCTTAATCTCCATTCTAACATTTTTGGGAACCCCTTTGCTAAAATATATAGAAGATTTTGCAAAGTTGATTCGCTGACCCGACGCTTGGCAATAACTATCCAGTACCAGGTTCACCTCATTAGCTCCATTACTATTTGCCTTATAGAACAGCAGGCTGTCATCAGCAAATAAAAGATGGCTCACCGGTGGCGCCGACGGTGCCACTTGCAAACCACCAAGATTGGATGACTCACTCTTTGATTTTAACAGGCACGACAGGCCCTCTACTGCTAGCAAGAACAAGTATGGAGATATGGGGTCCCCTTGTCTGATTCCTCGTGATGGCTCAAACTCTTCCAATTTCTTCCCATTGAACATGACTGAAAATTTGACGGTTGTAACCAATGACATTACTATATTCACCCACCTTTCACTGAAACCAAGTTTGATCATGATGGCCTAGAGATAAGGCCATTCGATCCTGTCATAGGCCTTCGTCATATCAAGTTTCAGTGCGTATGACTGGTGCTTCTTTGCCCTATTTCTCTTCATGAAGTGGAGACATTCATAAGTTGTGATAATATTATCTGTTATCAACCTGCCTGGGACAAAGGCGGATTGCTCTTCGGATATTATGCCAGGGAGTATCAGCTTCAACCAGTTAGATATCACCTTTGATGCAATCTTGTAAAGAACATTACACAAACTAATTGGTCGGAATTGGGATAACAGAGTAGGATTTTTTACCTTGGGTATCAATACCAAGACTATTTCGTTAATGCATGCGGCCGACTCTGTGCCTTCCACAATCTTGATTACCACTTTAGTGATCTCCTCCCCACAAATATCCCAATGACGCTGAAAAAAGTGAGCTGGGTAGCCGTCAGGGCCCGGCGCCTTTGTTGGGAACATTTGGAATAAGGCAACCTTCACCTCTTCTCTGCTATATGGAGCGTTCAATGCTGTGTTCATCTCTTGAGTGACTTTGCGTGGTACGGTGTCCAGGACTTGTTCCATCTCCGTCACCCCCTCGGTGGTATACAACTCCTTGTAGAAGGCTGTTGTCATCATCTCCATCTCATCTGTATTATCAGTGAGTTGTCCATCTGGCCGTTGCAAGGCTCTAATCTGATTCTTCCTTCTCCTCCGGCTAGCACGCAGGTGGAAGAAATATGTGTTTTTATCGCCATAAAGTAACCATTCAACTCTTTCTCTCTGCCTCCACAGAATCTCTTCACGGTGAAAGAGCTCGATTAGGCGATCATTGATCTTGATTTCTTGCCGAGGCGGTCCAGATTGACCTGCTGCTGCACATAGTGCTTCGATCTCAATCTTTAAAGCCCTAATTTCCTACCGGACGTTACCAAACTGCACTCGGTCCCATGTAGCAAGGTCTCCCGACAACGAGTCGAGTTTTGTGTGTATCTGCTCCACGGTATCCGCTGATGCATGCGTCCAGCCATTGCTAATCACCGATGGGAGGGTTGGGTCCCTTTCCCAAGCTACCTCATATTTGAAAGGTCTAGGGCCCCTTCTTCGTACGTGCTCATTCTGCATCCGTAGCAGCAAAGGTATATGATCTGAACTCGCCGCTGTTAAGTGCTTCAGGGATGCCGCTGGGAACGCCAAGAGCCAATCGTGCTGGCCACTCCTCGATCTAGCCTCACTCTAATATAGGATCCTCCCACTACCTTCTTCTCAAAGGTCCAACTGAGGCCCTCGTAGCCTATGTCTGAGAGGCCGCAAGTATCTAGGGCGTCGCGAAATGCATCCATTTGAGCTTGGCTCCTCGAACCAATTCCGTCATGTTCATGCGCATGGAGGACCTCGTTGAAATCGCCTATGACCACCCATGGAAGGTTGCTCGTACCAGCTATACCACGTAAAGTGTCCCAGGTTTTATACCTCTCTTGGGTCTGTGCTTCACCATAGATAAACGTGATTCTAGTCTGGGTTTCTGTTAGCTCTTTCACATCAACATCAATATGGTAATCAGAGTAGCCAATAATTTCTAGCTTTATTTCTTCTTTCCAAAATATTCCAATGCCACCGCTCCTCCCGGAGCAGCTTACAAGAAAGCTTTTATCATAGCCCAGAGTACCAACTAGATTTTCTACTCGCGAACCCTCTATTTGAGTTTCAAGGATACAAACAATAGAGGGGGCATGTTTCTTCGAGAGGTCCCGAAGCTTCGAACTGTCGCGGGTTTGCCAGCCCCGCGACAGTTCCAAACTAGGCAACTCATTACGCTAGGCGTGACCCACCATTGGGGCCCGCCAAACACGCATCAGTGTGTGTAGTCGCAACCTAGTTCTTGTTGTCGTTCTTGTCTAGAGGGTTGGAGGTTGTTCTTGGCTTCTCTGGTCTTGCTTAGACGGGGAGCTTGCAGGGGCCACTCCCGTCGCTACCGCTGATTGATCATTCTGCGGGTTTGACGCATCCGGAGTTGTGAGGAGAGGAATAGTTACTCCTCTCTTTCTGTTCATGTTCGCTTCTCCCATCTCCAAGTCAGCCGCTGATTCTGGGTTGACCTGCATCTCCCCTTCATGATTTTGACTACACTGACCCAGACCGCGTCCACCGCGGCCTCCTTTGGAGTTGCCTCTGCCACCTGCACCTCTGCCTCCTCGGCCAGCCTTGCCCTCCCCCGGACCTTGCCCAGGACCGCGGAACCAAGAGGCACGTAGATCTTTGAAAACTAGGGCTTTGGGGTCATGGACGCCATCACCACATTCTTTGTGCATGTGACCCAAGTGACCGCAAACCGCGCACCAATCCGGCAATCTCTCATATTTAACTCGGAAGATCTCTTTTTTTTTTCTTGACCAGCGAGACTGCATTCTTGAGCGGCTCGGTGACGTTTATCTTTAGCGGACACGCACAAAATTGCCTTCGAAGTCTTGAGACCTTGGCTCATGGTAAATATATTCACCAATGGTCGCTGCCAGGGATTTGATCAAGGGGAAATAACCATCAGGGAAGTCATGGATTTTGTGACGCCCCCCATTCAATCGTACACTAATCATACACGCAAACGTGTGCGATCAAGATCAGGGACTCACGGGAAGATATCACAACACAACTCTAAAAATAAAATAAGTCATACAAGCATCATAATACAAGCCAGGGGCCTCGAGGGCTCGAATACAAGTGCTGGATTATAGATGAGTCAGCGGAAGCAAAAATATCTGAGTACAGACATAAGTTAAACAAGTTTGCCTTAAGAAGGCTAGCACAAACTGGGATACAAATCGAAAGAGGCGCAGGCGTCCTGCCTGGGATCCTCCTAAACTACTCCTGGTCGTTGTCAGCAGCCTGCACGTAGTAGGCACCTCCAGTGTAGAAGGAGTCGTCATCGACGGTGGCGTCTGGCTCCTGGGCTCCAGCATCTGGTTGCGACAACCGAGAGGAAAGGAAAGGGGGAAAAGAGGGAGAAAAGCAACCGTGAGTACTCATCCAAAGTACTCGCAAGCAAGGATCTACGCTACATATGCATGGGTATCTGTGTAAAGGGGCAATATCGGTGGACTGAACTGCAGAATGCCAGAATAAGAGGGGGATAGCTAGTCTTGTCGAAGACTACGCTTCTGGCAGCCTCCATCTTGCAGCATGTAGAAGAGAGTAGATGGTAAGTTCACCAAGTATCAGCGCATAGCATAATCCTACCCGGCGATCCTCCCCTCGTCGCCCTGTGTGAGAGCGATCACCGGGTTATATCTGGCACTTGGAAGGGTGTGTTTTATTAAGTATCTGGTTCTAGTTGTCATAAGGTCAAGGTACAACTCCAAGTCGTCCTATTACCGAAGATCACGGCTATTCGAATAGATAAACTTCCCTGCAGGGGTGCACCACATAACCCAACACGCTCGATCCCCTTTGGCCGGACACACTTTCCTGGGTCATGCCCGGCCTCGGAAGATCAACACGTCGCAGCCCCACCTAGGCACAACAGAGAGGTCAGCACGCCGGTCTAAATCCTATGGCGCAGGTTCTGGGCCCATCGCCCATTGCACACCTGCACGTTGCAAGGGCGGCCAGAAGCAGACCTAGCCCCCTTAATACAAGAGCAGGTTTACGGGCCAATCCAGCGCACGCCGCTCAGTCGCTGACGTCAAGAAGGCTTCGGCTGATACCACGACGTCGAGTGCCCATAACTGTTCCCGTGTAGTTGGTTAGTGCGTATAGGCCAGTGGCGAGACTTAGATCAAAAACCAAGATCTCGTTAAGCGTGTTATTATGAAGTAACCGCGAACGCCGACCAGGGCCAGGCCCACCTCTCGCCTAGGTGGTCTCAACCTGCCCTGTTGCTCCGCCACAAAGTAACAGTCGGGGGCCGTCGGGAACCCAGGACCACCTCTACTGGGATGGAGCCACCTACCCCTTCAGCCCCCATCTCTTAACAGTATCATAAGTAATGTAACAGTATAAAGTATATAACATATGCCTGTGATCACCTCCCGGTGTGATCACGGCCCGGTAGTATAGCATGGCAGACGGACAAGAGTGTAGGACCACTGATGGAACACCAGCATCCTATACTAAGCAGTAGGATACCAGGTAAGGGTAACAACTGTAGCAACAATGACAGGCTATGCATCAGAATAGGATTAACCGAAAGCAGTAACATGCTACACTACTCTAATGCAAGCAGTAGAGAGAAGGAATAGGCGATATCTGGTGATCAAGGGGGGGGGGCTTGCCTGGTTGCTCTGGCAAGAGAGAGGGGTCGTCGGTGACGTAGTCGTACTCAGTGGCATCAATGCCGGTCTCGAGGTCTACCGGAGAAGAGGAGGGGGAAGAAACAGTAACTATGGGCAAACAAAGCATCACAAAATATAATAAGGCAATACGCGGTGCCAGGGTGATCTAATGCAGGGATAGGTGACACCGGCGAAGGGGGAAAACATCCGGGAAAGTATTCCCGGTGTTTTGCATTTTCGGACAGATGAAACAGAGGGGGTGGTTGCAGGTTCGCTATGCTAGGGACACGTGATGGACGAACAGACTGCGTATTCGGGTTCGTCTTGCCATTCTGAGCAACTTTCATGTACAAAGTATTTTCATCCGAGTTACAGATTATTTTATATTAATTTTCAAAGTTTTAAATGATTTTTTAATTTCTAGATTTAATTTAATTCGAAATTATATTAGTATTTAAATTCTATGGGTACACAGGAAGTGTACCCAGAAGTGTGCACCTAGGCTGACAGGTGGGGACTGTTGACTAAGTCAACTGCCAAGTCAGCAGAGGCTGACGGGTGGGCTAGGGGATGCTGACTCAGCGGTCAATAGGTCAACATTGACCAGTCAAACAGGCAGGTGGTGGGCCACCTGTCAGTGACACATGTATTTAACAGGTATTTCTCTTAAAGTTTCTCTAATTAGTTGGCGGGGCCCACATGTCATACTATAGTTTATTAATAGGTTTATATTCAAAACAGTGTTAGTTTAGTGGGTGGGCCCCTGGCGTCAGTGAGTGATTAGGGGGGAATTACTGGCTAATGATAGCCACGTCACCGGATTAGCGCCGGCGACGAGCTACAGAGCGGCGGCGGTGCTGGATCTCACCGGAAACGGCGCACAGGGGACCGTTCATCGCGCGGGTGGGCTCCATGGAACGGCCGTAGTGCGGCGCGTCCGGCGGTGGCGGTGGCGTGGCCGGAGATGCCCGGTAGCGTCGGTGGCGAGGTCTGCGGCGACGGGGCTCGGGTAGCTGCGGCAATGGCAGAGCGGGCGTGGGGCGCGCAAGGGGAGGGGCGAGCGGCTGGCTGCGGGCGCTGGCTTGGCCGCGGCCGGAGGCGGAGCAGAGAGGGGGGGGGGGGAGCAGGGGCGTGACGGCTGCGGTCGCCGGCGGCAGCGGCGAGGGAGGAGAAGCAGGGGGTGCGCGAGAGTGGGTGCGGGGGAGGCCAGGACGGGCGCGACGGGCGCAGGGTGTGGCCGGGCGCGGCAGGCCCCGCGGCCAGGGCGCAACGGGCGGCCGGCAGCAGCGCAGCGGCGGGCGAGGGAACAGCCGCGAGCAACAGTAGGGGTAGGCAGCAGTGCGCAGGGGGAAGGCAAGGAGAGCGCTAGTGCGGGCGATGGCGCGGGTGAGCAGGGGCCCAGTCGCAGCGAACGGCGGCAACGGTGCAGCAAGCAGTAGCAGCGCGGGCGCACACTGGAGCGAAGCTCCCGTCCATGGTGGCCTCAGCGAGCGTAGGTGGGTACAACGACGGATTCACGAGCAGGAACGGAAAGGGGAGGTGGGGAGGCAGCTCACTGTGGATGCAGAGGAGTGGCTCAGGGCAGCCGGAGGGGGTCGAGGCGCTGCGAATCAACGGCGACGCCGTGTGGTCGCCGAAGAAGAAGACCGAGATGATGGGGATGAAGTAGATCGCTCCAGCTCGAATCGCTCCTCGCATACGACGTAGGCGACGGTGGCGCAGCTACCGGACGCCCTTGCAAGGCCCGGGGAACACGATCCCGCGGCGCATCGGCGGCAGTGTCGGGTGACGAAGAAATCAAAGGGGGCGAGCGAAGGAGGGGAGGAGTGGCGATCTAGGGTTTGCCAGGGGGTCGAGGGGATCTTGTAGGTCACTGGGGATGCGGCGGATGGCTGCCCCGTGGTCGATCTGAGCCATGGACGTCGCACGGGCGTCCACCGTGTCACCGGTGAGCAGTAGGAAGGGGAAGACCTCCCGGTGGGCTCGGCCGGCACTGTGGACTTAGGCCCAGTCCATAGTAGCTTTCCCTATTTCTTTTCCTTTTGTTTTGTTTTCATTTATCTTTCTTTTGTGTTTCCCTTTATTTAGCAAATAGTTTTACAAAAATATAACCCCTACTCCTAAATTAGCATAATAACATATACCACTACCTCAACAAGCTTGGTGACCAAATGAACTAGTTTAATATTTGTTTAGTATTTAAAAGCTTTTAAATAATTATTTTGTCGCTGTTTTATCTACTATTGTGCATTTAAATATTTTATTTAGATATGGGTCCTTCACCATAATTGCTTATGATTTATTTTACACCTCCCGAACATTTTAGTTTTAACATTGAAAACCTTTGTTGTTTGCCTGATTTTGAATTTTGAATTCGAACCGGTTTTGAATTAACGTGAGATTAGCAACAGTAATCGAGGTGACGTGCCATCGTTAGCAGAGGTTCACTGTTGCTTAAATATCCGGGTGTCACAATTCTCCTCCACTACAAGAAATCTTGTCCCGTGATTTTAAGAGGTGGAGTAAGGGGGAAAGACTAGGTTACGAAATTCTAACGGATCTTCTCGGTCTTGGTTGCTCTTCTCGAACAGGTCGATCCATTACATTAACGTCTTCATTACTCTGCTTCCAGCCATCATGATGAAGTCGGCATCCTTTCTTCAAGAACTCCATCGTACTTAGGGAAAGTTAAGTGGAAAAACTCAGGAAGGACGGAGTTCAACACATGTTAGGTACCTAGGGGCTATCTCGGTGAATGAGGTATAGAGGCATCTCTCGAGTTGACATTCAAGAAAGTCATCGAGAGTAGAGTAAGAAGGTGTAATAAGAAGTTCCAAGCAGATAGGCAATCGTTCGTTGCCTCAATCGGAAGGTGAGAGTGGTTAAGACATATGGGAATAAGTGTTGTGTCTGATAACAGAATTGATGATCTCATGGAAGGTGGCTCATGAATTACTTACGAGGCCACGTGCGAGGAACAACCTTGGGAATAGGGGGTTTACAGTGGAGTCAGGTTTCGATCCTATGGAACTGTGGGTTATGGGCCCACCATGTGGGTTAAAAGTTGGAAGGGTGGAGATGTCTTGCGTGATCATGCAAGCAAGGCATGTCAGAGGGTAGCCTGTCGATTATGTCGGCAACAACGTCGGTACCAAGGGCGAGGGGCGAAGAGAACCATTTTCCTGCTCGTTGAACGAGGCGGACCAATAGGCAAAGCTCTCGTCCATCGGTGGCCATCGGAATGTCATCAACAATAGTAACATGGTCTTACTAATAGAGTTGTACACCGAGGTGTTTACATAAGCAGGAGAATATTACTGCTTAGATCATATAGATCACAAGAAACGTTAAACCAACCAATGGAAAGGAAAATACGATTATCAGATTAAACAGAACCATGGAAAGGAAAATGTGTTTAAACACATATTTCAGGGGTATACCCTTCCCAAGGACAAGCAGGGCATGATATCCATGAGAGGATATAACATAGAAAACCCTTTAGGTAAGAGGAGAGAAATTTCATGACATTACCCATACAATGGTGTTTGGATAATTGATAAGAAAAATTTAGCATTGTGCTTCAAATGTTCTTGTTGAATAACGGAGTACCATAGACATGCTTCGAGATAGCATTGACATGGTCTTCAAGCAAAGGTCGTACTTTGGATACACGAAGGATTCATCAAGAACAACTTGTAGAATAAGTCTTGCAGTTTCCTCATGGAAGAATGGATAACATTGCTAAATGGGAACTATAACAATAGGGCCTCCGGACAGGTGGGCTAGGTATGACACCACCTTACCGGGTCATATAAAGACCAAAGTTATAATTCTTGGAAAAATGTTCCAACCATCATATCTGAGCGAGATTCAGATCTGATCGGTGTTAGGATACCTCAGACTCAGGATGCCCGATGAGAAAAGGTGCAACAATAGTTGACGCAAAGACATTTTAAGGTTCTCGGGAAATGAACGATGGTAGCAAGTTCCGAAACCAGAGTTCAGCATTAAACCAAGGAGAGGATGAGGAGGTGGCTGATGGACTCAACGACATATCATCGAGATTTCCAAAAAGATGGATTTCCACAATTATGTGAACAAGGAGATAACATTTGTCATATCAAATGATATAATGATGTATGCTAGAGGAAAAACATACACAATTAAACATTGGCTGAAAGGTGCACCCAAAATATGGGCTTAGGTAGTACGATCAATCTTAGAATGGTGATTCGATAACCAATGGCCTAAGAATGTAATGTCGACCATTAACTTCAAAGCAATAGGGTTAATACGACTTTTGACTTCGCACATCATAGTTCAATTGTCGGTTTTCCAGTTAGAAACAACACGGGGACCAAGATATGAACGGAGATGGCAAGAAGTATCACCTGTATCAAGAATTCTTGAAGAGGTGGAACAATTCTCATAACATCCTCGACATACAGATGGTAATATTTCAAGGTAGAACACAATGTAAGCTAGATAGCAAGGAAATCAAGGTACCACACAAAACATGAACAAGTTTGTGTTGGTGGGAAGGCAATAAAGTGGTCCATGATAACACAATCCTCGAGGGGCAAGGATGGTATTTCTCATCATGAATTCGATTGATATCCTGTAAGAGCTCAGAATGTTGATGATGATCATGACACAATTGTCGAGAGATTTCATGAAGATGTAATCGATGGCGATGACATCAAGTCAAACGAATTATGAAGCGAAAGGTTATTGCAACCATGGGTACGACACAAACTCAAAATCCAGTTTGATGTTCAAGGAGAAATGATATGACAAGGAAGATCGACATAAGATTAGCTTACCGTCGAAATTTGTGCTCCGGGAAGAAGGACCAGGTAGCACCGTTAAAATTTAGCACAATAATGATATAGCCGATTAGGCTAGGAATGACTTGAAGGATTATTAAACTCATAAGCAACGAAAATTACTTGGGGTTATCGAACCGGAATGCGGAATCGGTTCACATATTGGTGTTCTCGGTTGACGACAACCCAGAACCTAGGAAAATTGGAATCGGTGAGAAATAACAGTTGGATAAGAACCCATAAGAAGTTATGCAGTTCCATGATCTTTTCGAGATACCAGAGTGTAATACTCGACGGTAGATCAAAGTAAAGGTTGGACAGGTGCAAAGATCTGCAGAAGACAAGTACTTCAACTTGTCCGAGAAATGGTATTTAAAGGAGAACATGGCCGGAACCACGATTGCAAAGGGGTCAATTCACAGATACCATATGATATTATATCAAGGAAATAATTATTATTACAAGAAGCTTCCATGATAGGATCTACATCATGTCCATGGGCATGAACACAAAGTTCAAGGTCGACTCCCACTTCTCCAATGCATAACCTTTCATTTACTGCTCTACTAAAAATGATTTGAGTGTGAAGATCTACCTGGTGAATTACCAGAGGAGAACCTTCGGGTTCACACAGATTAAGGAATGCATACGTTCAACCCATCGGGGCATCTTAGAAACATATACCACAAGCTTCGAGAGTAATTATCAGCAGCTCGAAGGCAGAGCATGGTTGACCAATCCGAGAATAGGATTTACCTATGGCATTTTGTATCAGGGAAAGAACTTCTCAAGGTTTTTGTATACGAAGGACTCTGTCGGATGATATTTCAACAAAGGATCCGATCCATAACGGAGCTGATGTGAGCATCGGCACACAACCAGAGGAAGAAACAATGCAAGGGCATTGGATTATAGAAGCAACTGACTAATTCAGAGCTCAAATGCAAAGGAATTATGATTTTTCAAATCAAGGGATCCGTAGCAACGCTCTGATTAGGGCTGGATAAGTTGAATAGCCTTAGAAGTACAATTGATGATGCTTTGATTGGTTGAGACCAGCTCCAGTTCAAAATGACGTCTGAGCTGGAAGGATGAATCATAGGATCTGACTGAGGATTGCGAGCATTGACAACTTATTGAATAAATGGACTCAAAATGATAGTGACAAAGGATACTAAATGAATATTGCTGGTCTTAAGGAACGCAACCAAAATGCAAGCACACAATTGCAGAGCAATAGCGGGTAGAGGATTACCGAAAGATCAGATAACCTCTCAATGTATCTTGTGAATCATATGAACAACGAGGGAAGCACGGATACTCGGTAAGTGTGAGGAATTATCCGTAGGGGGTATTCATCTGGCAAAGAACTGCAAGGTAGTAAGCTCAAGGATTCTTAAAAAGTTTGGAGAATAATTCGATGCATCTTGTAATAACAAGAGCAACTGGGAATGAAAGTAAGACGATAGGTGCATGTAATTCTCCATAGGGATAACGGTTGTAGAGAATTGCAAAAGCAACGGGTACAAGGTCTCGAGTGAACACTGGAGAGTATATTCTGAATCTTCTGGTGTAGTTGGCGATCATCTGGACTGAAGGGGCTCTCCGGGAGAAAATATTATCGAGAACCTAGAGTCAGAGTTAGTAAAATCGTTTAACCCGAATAGAAGAGATGTCAGAGTCCCAGAGTATAGGTCGAGGAATAAAAGATCCTACTACCACCCAATGGCGACGTGGGCCCATAAGGCACACAGCCATTTAGTAAAAGTTTTGTAATGTCTAGACTCAACTTCGGCCAAGGAGTTTGGAAGGGGGATTCCTACAGGCAGTCGGCTCTGATACCAACTTGTGACGTCCCCGATTCAATCGAACACTAATCATACATGCAAACGTGTACGATCAAGATCAGGGACTCACGGGAAGATATCACAACACAACTCTAAAAATAAAATAAGTCATACAAGCATCATAATACAAGCCAGGGGCCTCGAGGGCTCGAATAGAAGTGCTGGATTATAGATGAGTCAGCGGAAGCAACAATATCTGAGTACAGACATAAGTTAAACAAGTTTGCCTTAAGAAGGCTAGCACAAACTGGGATACATATCGAAAGAGGCGCAGGCCTCCTGCCTGGGATCCTCCTAAACTACTCCTGGTCGTCGTCAGCAGCCTGCACGTAGTAGGCACCTCCAGTGTAGAAGGAGTCGTCATCGATGGTGGCGTCTGGCTCCTAGGCTCCAGCATCTGGTTGCGACAACCGAGAGGAAAGGAAAGGGGGAAAAGAGGGAGAAAAGCAACCGTGAGTACTCATCCAAAGTACTCGCAAGTAAGGATGTACGCTACATATGCATGGGTATCTGTGTAAAGGGGCAATATCGGTGGACCAAACTGCAGAATGCCAGAATAAGAGGGGGATAGCTAGTCCTGTCGAAGACTACGCTTCTGGCAGCCTCCATCTTGCAGCATGTAGAAGAGAGTAGATGGTAAGTTCACCAAGTATCAGCGCATAGCATAATCCTACCCGGCGATCCTCCCCTCGTCACCCTGTGTGAGAGCGATCACTGGGTTATATCTGGCACTTGGAAGGGTGTGTTTTATTAAGTATCCGGTTCTAGTTGTCATACGGTCAAGGTACAACTCCAAGTCGTCCTGTTACCGAAGATCACGGCTATTCGAATAGATAAACTTCCCTGCAGGGGTGCACCACATAACCCAACACGCTCAATCCCCTTTGGCCGGACACACTTTCCTGGGTCATGCCCGGCCTCGGAAGATTAACACGTCGCAGCCCCACCTAGGCACAAGAGAGAGGTCAGCACGCCGGTCTAAATCCTATGGCGCAGGGGTCTGGGCCCGTCGCCCATTGCACACCTGCACGTTGCGAGGGCGGCCGAAAGTAGACCTAGCCCCCTTAATACAAGAGCAGGCTTACGGTCCAATCCGGCGTGCGCCGCTCAGTCGCTGACGTCAAGAAGGCTTCGGCTGATACCACGACGTCGAGTGCCCATAACTGTTCCCGTGTAGTTGGTTAGTGCGTATAGGCCAGTGGCGAGACTCAGATCAAATACCAAGATCTCGTTAAGCGTGTTATTATGAAGTAACCGCGAACGCCGACCAGGCTAGGCCCACCTCTCGCCTAGGTGGTCTCAACCTGCCCTGTTGCTCCGCCACAAAGTAACAGTCGGGGGCCGTCGGGAACCCAGGACCACCTCTACTGGGATGGAGCCAGCTACCCCTTCAGCCCCCATCTCTTAACAGTATCATAAGTAATGTAACAGTATAAAGTATATACCATATGCCTGTGATCACCTCCCGGTGTGATCACGGCCCGGTAGTATAGCATGGCAGACGGACAAGAGTGTAGGACCACTGATGGAACACCAGCATCCTATACTAAGCAGTAGGATACCAGGTAAGGGTAACAACTGTAGCAACAATGACATGCTATGCATCAGAATAGGATTAACCGAAAGTAGTAACATGCTACACTACTCTAATGCAAGCAGTAGAGAGAAGGAATAGGCGATATCTGGTGATCAAGGGGGGGGGGCTTGCCTGGTTGCTCTGGCAAGAGAGAGGGGTCGTCGGTGACGTAGTCGTACTCAGTGGCATCAATGCCGGTCTCGAGGTCTACCGGAGAAGAAGAGGGGGAAATAACAGTAAATACGGAGCAAACAAAGCATCACAAAATATAATAAGGCAATACGCGGTGCTAGGGTGATCTAACGCAGGGATAGGTGACACCGGCGAAGGGGGAAAACATCCGGGAAAGTATTCCCGGTGTTTTGCATTTTCGGACAGATGAAACAGAGGGGGGTGGTTGCAGGTTCGCTATGCTAGGGACGCGTGATGGACGAACAGACTGCGTATTCGGGTTCGTCTCGCCATTATGAGCAACTTTCATGTACAAAGTATTTTCATCCGAGTTACAGATTATTTTATATTAATTTTCAAAGTTTTAAATGATTTTCTAATTTATAGATTTAATTTAATTCGAAATTATATTAGTATTTAAATTCTATGGGTACACAGGAAGTGTACCCAGAAGTGTGCACCTAGGCTGACAGGTGGGGACTGTTGACTAAGTCAACTGCCAAGTCAGCAGAGGCTGACGGGTGGGCTAGGGGATGCTGACTCAGCGGTCAATAGGTCAACATTGACCAGTCAAACAGGCAGGTGGTGGGCCACCTGTCAGTGACACATGTATTTAACAGGTATTTCTCTTAAAGTTTCTCTAATTAGCTGGCGGGGCCCACATGTCATACTCTAGTTTATTAATAGGTTTATTTTCAAAACAGTGTTAGTTTAGTGGGTGGGCCCCTGGCGTCAGTGAGTGATTAGGGGGGAAATTACTGGCTAATGATAGCCACGTCACCGGATTAGCGCCGACGACGAGCTACAGAGCGGCGGCGGTGCTGGATCTCAACGGAAACGACACACAGGGGACCGTTCATCGCGCGAGTGGGCTCCTTGGAACGGCCGCAATGCGGCGCGTCCGGCGGTGGCAGTGGCGTGGCCGGAGATGGCCGATAGCGTCGGTGGCGAGGTCTGCGCCGACGGGGCTCGGGTAGCTGCGGCGATGGCAGAGCGGGCGTGGGGCGCGCAAGGGGAGGGGCGAGCGGCAGGCTGCGGGCGCTGGCTTGGCTGCGGCCGGAGGCGGAGCAGAGCGGGGGGGAGGGAGCAGGGGCGTGACGGCTGCGGTCGCCGGCGGCAGCGGCGAGGGAGGAGAAGCAGGGGGTGAGCGAGAGGCCAGGCCAGGCGCGACGGGCGCGGGGTGTGGCCGGGCGCGGCAGGCCCCGCGGCCAGGGCGCAACGGGCGGTCGGCAACAACGCAGCGGCGAGCGAGGGAACAGCCGCGAGCAGCAGTAGGGGTAGGCAGCAGTGCGCACGGGGAAGGCAAGGAGAGCGCTAGTGCGGGCGATGGCGCGGGTGAGCAGGGGCGCAGTCGCAGCGAACGGCGGCAACGGTGCAGCAAGCAGTAGCAGCGCGGGCGCACAATGGAGCGAAGCTCCCGTCCATGGTGGCCTCGGCGAGCGTAGGTGGCTACAGCGACGGATTCACGAGCAGGAACGGAAAGGGGAGGTGGGGAGGCAGCTCACTGTGGATGCAGAGGAGTGGCTCGGGGCAGCCGGAGGGGGTCGAGGCGCTGCGAATCAACGGCGACGTCGTGTGGTCGCCGAAGAAGAAGACCGAGACGATGCGAATGAAGTAGATCGCTCAGTTCGAATCGCTCCTCGTAGACGACGTAGGCGACGGTGGCGCAGCTACCGGACGCCCTTGCGAGGCCCGGGGAACACGATGGCCGCGGGATCGACAGCGGCGCATCGGCGGCAGTGTCGGGTGACGAAGAAATCAAAGGGGGCGAGCGAAGGAGGAGAGGAGTGGCGATCTAGGGTTTGCCAGGGGGTCGAGGGGATCTTGTAGGTCACTGGGGATGCGGCGGATGGCTGCCCCGTGGTCGATCTGAGCCATGGACGTCGCACGGGCGTCCACCGCGTCGCCGGTGAGCAGTAGGAAGGGGAAGACCCCCCGGTGGGCTGGGCCGGCACTGTGGACTTAGGCCCAGTCCACAGTAGCTTTCCCTGTTTCTTTTCCTTTTGTTTTGTTTTCATTTATCTTTCTTTTGTGTTTCCCTTTATTTAGCAAATGGTTTTACAAAAATATAACCCCTACTCCTAAATTAGCATAATAACATATGCCACTACCTCAACAAGCTTGGTGACCAAATGAACTAGTTTAATATTTGTTTAGTATTTAAAAGCTTTTAAATAATTATTTTGTCACTGTTTTATCTACTATTGTGCATTTAAATATTTTATTTATATATGGGTCCTTCACCATAATTGCTTATGATTTATTTTACACCCCCCGAACATTTTAGTTTTAACATTTGAAAACCTTTGTTGTTTGCCTGATTTTGAATTTTGAATTCGAACCGGTTTCGAACTAACGTGAGATTAGCGACAGTAATCGAGGTGACGTGGCATTGTTAGCAGAGGTTCACTGTAGCTTAAATATCCGGGCGTCACAAATTTGAGCCGAGATTTCCACCTTGTCTAGAGCAACCGCCGACGGCTTGGTGAAACCATCATAGGGTCGACCACCACTGCTTTGCCTTTGTACTGCCAAGGACCCTCCTCCATAACTCTCTCCCAGTCTCCAAGGCACATGAACTGCATGGTGTATAGGTTATCCTCGAGGGGGCGGATCTTAACTTCTTGAGCGAGATCCCACGCCGCCCTCATATTCCGGTAGAACCAGTACTGGCTGTAAGCTTTGTCAGTGTGTACGCGGACGATCCCCATCCACCTGACAGCTTCCTGTGGCAGATCATCGTCCTCAACCATCACATCTTGAAGATTGCCTTCGTTCAAGCCAAGCTCTTCCATCATGGACTCCAGATCGGTCACCCCCGATCCTGAAGCCCCGGTCGCCATTAGATCTCTTGCCCGTGGAAAAGTCACGCGGGCGGGGTGCTCCCTACCGCCGACTCCACCCCCGTGTTGCCGGAGCACCGGGCTTCGATCAACGGTGGTAGGTACAGCGGAGAAGATCGGGTCTCAACGGGAGTAGCGATCGCCGTCGCCGCCCGAGAGGAGAGCGAACCCTGACTTGAGGGAACTTTGTGTTTTTCTGAATTTATGATCTTTTCCATGAATTTATGAATTTATCTAAACTTTTATGTAAAAGTTAACAGTCGACAACCTGGCCAATGGTCCATGGTCATGGTCAAAGGCCAGCTAGCAACTTTTATTAGACAAGTCAACCAACGATGGGGATCGAGCGAGCGCTGGTATAATGGGCCGGCCCAACTTCTATCCACGCGATAACCAGCTGGCTTACTAGCATAGAAGGCGCGGTATATGAGTCCCCCGTTCTTTCCGCAGCAACTATATAGCGCAATCAGCGAGAGGATAAGATGTCTCGCTGAATCGTTTACAGTTATCGGGCCAGCCCAGTCATGCAGTATAGTTAAGAAACATACAGAAGGAAAAGAGGGGACCTGCAAGGATCAAACCCTGGTCTATTAGGAAATCACATGCGCTCTAACCACTATGCCCATGTCCAGTCCAACGGTGTTCCAGGTCTTTTGTCTTTTTTTTTCATTTTTCATAGGATTTTCTTTGTTTTTTCTCGGTTTTGTTTGTTTCTTTCTAGTTTTCAACATTTTTCTTTGTTTACTTTTCTGTTTCATTATTTTTGATATAAATTTTTTAACACACGTTTATTTTTAAAATACTTGATTAACTTTTTTAAAATACCAAGTTAACATTTTCTAATACATGGTCAACACTTTTTCTATACATATTTAAAAATATATTTGAAATGCTGTATTAACATATTTGAAATACAAGTTACAAATTTTTTAATACATGCTCCACATTTTTCATATACAAAATTTTCAAATACAAGGTTAATATTTTTTAATACATGGTCAACAATTTTTAATATACACATTTTTTTAAATACAAGTTTCACATTTTTTTAATACATTGTCAACATTTTTTTAGTACACATTTAACATATTTCAAATACAAGGTTAATTTTTTTAGTATGGTCAATACTTTTACTACACACATTTAACATTTTTCAAATACAAGTTTCACATTTTTTTATTACATGTTCAACATTTTTTCTATACACATTTAACATTTTTCTGATACAAGGTTAACATTTTTTAAGACATGGTGAACATTTTTACTATACACATTTAACATTTTTGAAATACAAGTTTCACTTTTTCTGAATACATGGTCAACATTTTTTCTAGATACATTTAACATTTTTCAAATACAACAACAATAACAACAAATATTGTAGTCTCAGACAAGTTGGGGTATGCTAGAGGTGAAATCCATAAGATCTCGCGACCAAGTTATGGTTCTGGCACATGGATAGCAAGCTTCCACACACCCCTTGTCCATTTTTACTATACACATTTAACATTTTTCAAATACAAGTTTCATATTTTTTTAATATATGGTCAACATTTTTTCTATACACATTTAACATTTTTTAAAATGCAAGTTTAACATTTTCTTAATACATGGTCAACATTTGTTCTATACACATTTAACATTTAAAAATGCAATTTTAACACTTTAGTGCATGGTCAACATTTTTCCTATACACATTTAATCTTTTTAAAATGTTTGATTAACATTTCGAATACTTGTTTAATATTTTTTCAAAATCTTGATTAACATTTTTTTAAATACATGATCAACTTTTTCACACATTGTATTTTTGTTTACATTTTTCGTATACATTGTCAACATTTTCTCTGTACACATTTAACAATTTTCAAATGCATGATTAACATTGTACAAAACATTATGTAAAGTATATTTTTGTAATATATATATATTCATAATTTTCGGTAGTGTAAACAAAAGTAAAAGAAATGAAACAAAATACGTGAAAGAAAAACAGAAAACAGAAAAAAAATAACAAGCTGTGCCCTCCTGCGCACCTGGGCTAGCCCATCTGGAGCTGCCCTGACGATAGAGTTTCCCTAGGTCTCGCTTAAAGCAAGACATAGGGGCACCCCGTTCTTTCAGGGATGAGTGTTTTCTCCTTTTGCGCTCATGAGCAATTTGATGATGTATACGAAAATTGCCAAAACCGAATCAACAATATAGGGATTTTTTTGAAAAAACAATATAGGGAAATGGGAGTGCAGCCTTGAGCCAGCGTCCCAGCCCATTTGTACAGGTTGGGTCTTTCCCCGTCTTGTGCTGCTAGCGCTATGCCTGCGTTAAGGGCTGCTTTGCCATTAAACAGCGCCGCTGCGTGTGATTTTCGCACATTAGTTTTGAACATGCTTCTAGAAAGACTAATTGTGCTGCCCATGATTTAGTCAAACTAGCTAGAAGAAAGGTGTATGCGGGCTGAATGGAAGATCCACCCGTAGAGATTGTTGATACTCTTGTAAAGATAATACGGTGATCAACTTGCAATAAAAAGGTATTTTGATGTAAAGAAAACAATAACAGTGCTGGATCCGAGAATTTTTGGGAGTGGCTGCCGTAGTAGAGAGGATGTAACCCTCTTTGATGCTCATTGCGACTGGCCTGACCAGTAACTAGCTGCTACAATGATCGGTTTTTTCAAGCACTTTCTTAGTCAGTTCTTTATATTTGGTTTTTCTAGCACACTTGCATTTTAAGAAAATTTTGAATATTTTTCGAAAGGACATGGACAGTTTTTTTAAATACATTACTCCCTCTTTAAAACTTCCATGGATTTTTTTAAAAACTCAAACATTTTGAAATGTGAATATTTATTGAAATCAAAATGTTTTTTGAATTTTTTCATAAAGTAAAAAAATAAAATAAACGAATCAGACCTTCTAGAAAGCTCCCCAAACTAGATGATACCCCCGCGCGTTTCTGCGAGAATTGCTTGCTATATACTAAAACTTAAACTAAAACTATGTTATATGAACATGAATATTTGGATTAGCAATACAAGAACTAAAACTGAAACTACATGTAATTATGAATTATTTATTGAGTTTTAGTAGTGTAGTGACCCGACCTCAGACGGTCAAGTCTCTATGCTGAAGTGTCATCCCTGGATCGGTATGCTGACACGCACAGTACTCGAGGATTTATAACAGAGGTAAATCACATGTATAAAATAACATAAATACTATTATCTCAATCCAAATAGCGGAAGTAACAACAAGGTTGTGGATTCCCATCAACACCAACGGCAAAGTTGAGTGTAGAAATCGTAACCCTAACGTATCACTTACTCGTCGTAAGATTTCTTCAACATGAGACGTTGCAGCCACAAAGGGTCAGTACATTGAATGTACTGGAAAATTCACACCATAGGATAATGATGAATAAAAGCTATCACTACATGCACATTTGGCTGGTGCAAAGCTCTATGGTTAACATGTTTTTGCGAAAAGCCAATTTTTGCCTACATCAAAGGAATATTTTTTTAACTACAAAGTTGATTGATAAATATTGAGAAGGTTCCTCCAACTCAATCCCAAAATAATAATCAGTAACCCAATCAAATTAATTAAATAAAGTGCTGAGATCAACATGATAATCCAAGAACCAGATATTCAAGATGTCCATAACCGGGGACACGGCTAATCATGATAAGTTTGTACACTCTGCGGAGGTTTGCACACTTTTCCCCACAAGACTCGATCTCCTCCGTTGGATTTCTCGCACTACATGATGTTTGAGAAACGGATGACCGAGACACAGTCTTTCTGAAGAATTAACTCTCTACTCCGGGCAGACCGGTACACCTACAATCCCCCTACATCTGCTATTCCACCTCTTCAAAAGCTCACGCAACTTACTCAACTATGCCAGAGCCCATAATGGCTTGTGGCTGTACACGGAAGTTTCTAGCATGAATAATCTTATGATCCCTTTGAGCCTGGGTGGCATTCCATAGGGTGATCACACGGGTCCTCCGGGATCCCCTTAGGCAAGCACTGGGTTCTCCAGGTGCCCGGGCAAACCACTGGGTGCTCCAGGGTGCCCCAAGCATTCCACCCAGATGTGCATTAAAGTAGCCACCTTAAGTTAACCATTAATGATCACTCTCACATCTGTCATGAATACACTCAACCAATCCACGTCTACGAGCATAGCATAGAAGTATAAGCATGACGTACAAGTAAGTCCCAAGGTTTGAATGCAGGACAATAGGTTCCTACCTCATCAACTACTTCTCAATACCCACATGTTACCAATCCTACTCATGCAATGTTTGAGGGTTGAAACTAATGCATAAAAACTGGGTAATGAAAAGTATGATCAAAGTGTGAACTTGCCTCGTATTGTTGATGAAGATGATTCGCACTCATAACTCCTGATAGTTCTACTCGTCACACTCCGGTCAATCTAGCGTAAGCAAGCAATAGTAACCATATATAAGCAATCAAGCAAAAGTTCGGAAAGAACGAAGAAAACAATTCGGAAAACTTCAAAACCAAGCAAATAACTCTTGCAACATAAAACAATTTCTAATAGTACCAAAATTATGTGAATTTGGCCTTATCATAAAGTTTAGGTCAAGAGCTTTAATTTGCAAAAAGAATCAACTCAAACAGAGTTATAAAACTCAAGTTACGATCAAACGAAATTCAAATACAAATCTGTTTGAATTCAAATTTTAAAACTTTCAAAAGTATATTTAAGTTGATTATCTGGATAGAGGGGATCATAATGAATAAGTGGGCGGTGGTTTCGTTGGATTTGGATAAACGAGTAAAAAGTTACGAGCATTGCAAGATCAGGGACTAATTTGTAAAAAAAGATAAATTGCGAATAAGTCCCTGACGAGATTTTTTTTATACGGGCCGGTGGATCGGGCGTACCGGGCGGCGAACGACGGGGCGACAGGCGGCGCTGGGAGGCGACGACGAGGGAAAAAGGCCCGGGGGGGGGGGGGGGGCGTTATATAAAGGGGCAGGGGAGCCCCGACTTGGAGGAGGGTCCAAGGCGGCAAGGCGGGCTGGAAGCGGACTCTAGCCGGAGTCCGTCGAGTTTTTTTTTTCTTTTTTTTTGTTTACAGAGAAAAATTGTAAAGACAAAAATAATAATACTTTTATATAGCGTATTATATATCAAAATTTTCAGAAAACAATTTCCTACAACATGAACATTTTTCTAACGTCTAATATTGTCCACAAAAATTCAAATAAAATAAACAGTGCTACAGCTCTAGTAAAATCCAATAAAAATCATTTTAACAATACCAAAATAATTTCAAATTTATTTTTCTCCAATTTTCTATTGTAGGGAATCATTTTACCCTAATTTCCATATGTTTTATTTTTGAAGAGAAATAATTTGAATAAAACCCAAATAACTCCAAATTGAAAATAATTTTAATGGGACTTTAAATTTGATCCTTTTTAAACTCCCAACTCATATTTCATATGTTTTGAAGAAGTCATTTTATCTTCTCTCATGAAAATCATTGAGTTGCTTAAAGTTTCTGAATTTTAAATATTTCCAAGTGAAATTCAAATATTTTCGAAAACCCTTTTCATTTATTTAAATGGAAGAAGTCATGTCTTCTTCTCTCTAGGGTTTTGTATTTGAAAAGAATTTGAATTCACAGAGATCATAAATGAAAAAACTGAAAGTTTGGGAAAGTCCTTTTATTCCCTCTCATTTAACTTTAAAAAAGTTTCAAATTTCACTCAATTTCACACAATCAATCAAACAATCAATCATAACTATGTATTTAATATAACATTCCAAAATTTAGAATTTTGGGATGTTACAAACCTACCACCCTTAAAATGAATCTCGTCCTCGAGATTCGGAGAGGCTAGAAAGAAATAGGTTAGGTTTGGGGGTCTTCTCAAAATCCATCGACCATCACGGGGGTTTGGGGTGCTACCACCCTTAGAAACGTTGTTACGGTTCCATCAAAACTCTTATAATCCATCCTTATTGTTGGCAGTGTCGATCTTCTCAGATCTTCAGGGTAATTCCTTCTCTGGGCTCTTCCGGTAGTGGCATATCCTTTTCCTCAATACTTCTGTCCTTTAATCTTGGTAATGTTATACTGAGGCGGGGTCTTCTTATCTGACAGGTCTGGCGCCAATACTAAACATCCATCGATATCTCATGCTGGTCAACCATTTTTGGTTTCTCCCGCAGGAAATGGGTCTGGGCTTTATTCTCACCGTATGACCTACGGTTGACAAAAGTTGCCTTGTACAAGGGAAAATCATCATACTATTCTAGGGTGTAAACAAGGTTTTGATCTTCATCGCTCTACTATAGGTAAGTCACTCAGATTTACCATCCCATATAGCAAGGCGAATAATAAGAGTAAGTCGGTATGGTGATCAATCCATCCCGCACCCAAATCATTACCTTGTATACGGTTTAGCGAATCTCGCATTCTAACACTCGGTCATCCTCACAAGCATTGCATAATTTCTCTTGTCGACGAACCAAGTTCGGAAAAATCCATTGATTCTGCAAGCCAAACAAACATCTATTGTTTCTTCACAACTCTCAGGTTTTGCATAACTCCTATAAAATCGTCTATTGATAAGGTCGTAACTTCTTCCAGGGTTTTTCCTTCAGCAAGAGTGTGCTTGCTTCTTGGTAGGTCCTGGGGCCTGTGGGTTATGGCCCATCTCATCGCTTGTAAACCTTGAACTCATCATCGGGGCAACTGATCCTTATTCCAACATCAAGTTTCCAGCATTCTTAAATCCATCTCATTGTATTGTCTCTCTTCCTTCTATTAGCACCAAGCTAAGACGTGATTACTCAGACTCATCATGCAGTTGCAATTTTTCCGTATTTCCAACATCATACCTCCTTTATATCCAATAGTACTTCCTCCCTTCATACTCTTGGGATACCCCACATATCGAGACAAAACTCACACTTATTTTGCCCGAAATCCACTTCGTGGAATATCATTATCTTTTCCAAGGGTCAAGTTTCCTCACAGGGTACTACCACCCTTAAAATGAACAAATTTTCCATAGACCATATTTCTCATATCCTCGAAAATGGTCAAAATCTTTCTTCATAGAGTAACTACTCATAAAATCCAAATTAGTACCAACGATGCTAACTTTATTGATTCTCCAACGATTACAATCTCTTGCATTTCCATTATATGCCTCAACTCAACACCTCAATACATAAGAATTGTTCCCACACTACTTCTACTATACTTCTTTGTTGCAGACTCAACTATTTAGCTCAAGCCTCCTTCTCTTTGGGACAATCTCTGGCAAAGTGCCCTGCTTCATTACAATGAAAACATATTACTTCTGACAAATCTCAACGTTTCCTTTTGATTACATAGCCTCCTTGGGTCCTCGGCTTCCTTTTTGAGCAACCACTGAAGTAGTGCCCTGAATCTTTGCACCTGAAACACGTGATATGACTCAGGTCTTTCCTGGAATCCAATCTACTTCTCTTCCTGGACTTTTCCATTCCAATCAAGGCTTCTATTTCCTGTGGGTCATACTCTACTTCCTCTGTCGGGAATTCCAGTAGATCCCCATTCAGACAGTTTTGGGAGATGTGTCCTTCTTCTCCACATGAATAGCATGATTTGGTGCAGGGTTTAATTGTGTCTTCTTTGGGTGTGTCCTCCACCTCTTCCTTCATCACAGGTTCTTCTAAAATTTCCATGAGGGCTCCTTCCATTTCTTCTTTCTTCTGCTGGATGGTTCTTTGAACCATGGGGTAAATGTGACACTGAACAGGATAGTGGGTAGTCCCTTCACATAAGAAACAAGTAATCTGCCTAGTTGGGCATTCTTCAGCTGGGTGACTTCCTTCACAATTAGGGCATCCACCCTTGTGTTCCTTATGGCTGTGTCCTATTTCTCCACAAAGCTTGCATGCACATGGTTTCTTCATATCATTTCCATAAGGCTTCAACTCCTGGGACACAAACCGAGACTTTGACAAAGTCAACTTAAATTCCTTCCAAGTGGTTACTCCTTGCCATCCATTGATGGTTTGGTACATCCTCCACCAAGTAGCAACACCTCTTTCAAAGCACTGTAGAGCATGCTAGGTCATATCCTTTCCGGCTATAGTGTTATTCTCCATATGATCCTCCATGTTCTGAATCCATCGGTCCATCTCCAATTGAGTCATCGGTCCAGAAAATATGGGTTCATCTCCATTCATCCTCTATTGGGTCCATGGGTTTTGGGGTGAGATGAGAAAGATAGAGAGGGATACACACAATACAACCAATAGTTTTGAAAAGACAGATTTTATTTTGTGGCTGTCGGAAAAACATCAAACAATTGACAGCTCACAATCGTCGCATCTAACGTAGGTATATAACAGGGGTTTGGTCTTCTAAAAGTCACGTCTCCAAACTCTTCAAGTCTTGTTCATGTCTCTGATGACTACTTCCGATAGTGCTTGTCCTTCTCAAGTTCTTTTGCCAGATCAACTCTGTTAACGCGAAGTCTCTCGTGATGTCCTTTAATGTTCTAGAGTTGCGTTCCAAACTTCTGGGTTTCAACATCCTTGGCATGAACTATGGTCTTACCGTCCTTCAGTTCCTGACGAATCTCTGGTATCTCGAGGTTTTGCTCCTCCAGCTTGGCTACTTTCAGCTTCTGGGTCCTGAGTTCTTCACAAAATACTTCCTTGTCCAATACGGCTTCCTGAAGATCCCCCCTAAACTTCTTGATGTAACACTCCAGATCCTGGTGATACACCAGCTAAGGTTAAAACTTCATCTCTTACTGATAGGTGCTCCATTAGCTTTTTTGTCATTCAATCCTTCAGACGAAATGCATGTTTAACTCAGCACGGTGACAATAGCATCAACGGGCGATGACATCACGGATAACCATGTTTCTTCCCTTGTCATTGCCATGAGCTATCATTCCATAATTGATATCTCCTGCCTTAGGGTTTTCTTGACAAAAACTTTGAGTTTTAACGCTCCATGTTTCAGTCTTTCTTCTACACACCTTGCTCTCGGGTATTGACAGCTTCAATAGTCTGACAAGTTCCATAAGGGTAGCCTTCCTAGGTCATACAAATCTGGAAATTCTTCAGAGCCTTCAAATTCTCTTAGTCTTCGGAGTCTTCAACCGTTGTAGCTTTTATAATGCACAGTAAAATCCTCTTCATTCCGAAGTGGTCTTAGTTGTCCGATATCTTGTACTTCTTGGAGTGGACTCATCAGTCGAATCTTCGTGTGGTCAAAAGAGGAAAGGGGTATGGTCTCACTAAAAGGGAATATTTGAATAAACTCAAAAGATAAGAGAGGTACAAGATCGTTTTGAAAATGAAGTTTGTAGAGAAAATCTTTCCTATGGGCTTGCCAGTTTCTAGGGTCACGTCCTACAGTCAACATGTGCTCTGGTACCATCTTGTAGCGACCCGAACTCAGACTGTCAAGTCTCTGTGCTTAAGTGTCATCCCTAGATCGGTATGCTGACACGCACAGTACTCGAGGATTTATAATAGAGGTAAATCACATGTATAAAATAATGTAAATACTATTACCTCAATCCAAATAGCGTAAGTAACAACAAGGTTATGGATTCCCATCAACACCAACGGCAAAGTTGAGTGTAGAAATCGTAACCCTAACGTATCACTTACTCGTCGTAAGAATCCTGCAACATGAGACGTTGCAGCCACAAAGGGTCAGTACATTGAATGTACTGGAAAATTCACACCATAGGATAATGATGAATAAAAGCTATCACTACATGCATATTTGGCTGGTGGAAAGCTCTATGGTTAACATGTTTTTGCGAAAAGCCAATTTTTCCCTACATCAAAGGAATATTTTTTTAACTACAAAGTTGATTGATAAATATTGAGAAGGTTCCTCCAACTCAATCCCAAAATAATAATCAGTAACCCAATCAAATTAATTAAATAAAGTGTTGAGATCAACATGATAATCCAAGAACCAGATACTCAAGATGTCCATAACCGGGGACACAGCTAATCATGATTAGTTTGTACACTCTGCAGAGGTTTGCGCACTTTTCCCCACAAGACTCGATCTCCTCCATTGGATTTCTCGCACTACATGATGTTTGAGAAACGGATGACCGAGACACAGTCTTTCTGAAGCATTAACTCTCTACTCCGGGCAGACCGGTACACCCCTACATCTGCTAGTCCACCTCTTCAAGAGCTCACGCAACTTACTCAACTATGCAAGAGCCCATAATGGCTTGTGGCTGCACACGGAAGTTTCTAGCATGAATAATCTTATGATCCCTTTCAGCCTGTGTGGATTCCATAGGGTGATCACACGGGTCCTCCGGGATCCCCTTGGGCAAGCACTGGGTTCTCCAGGTGCCCAGGCAAACCACTGGGTGCTCCAGGGTGCCCCAACCAATCCACCCAGATGTGTATTAAAGTAGCCACCTTAAGTTAACCATTAATGATCACTCTCACATCTGTCATGAATACACTCAACCAATCCACGTCTACGAGCATAGCATAGCAGTATAAGCATAACGTACAAGTAAGTCGCAAGGTTTGAATGCAGGACAATAGGTTCCTACCTCATCAACTACTTCCCAATACCCACATGTTATCAATCCTACTCATGCAATGTTTGAGGGTTGAAACTAATGCATAAAAACTGGGTAATGAAAAGTATGATCAAAGTGTGAACTCGCCTCGTACTATTGATGAAAATGATTCACACTCATAACTCCTGATAGTTCTACTCGTCACACTCCGGTCAATCTAGCGTAAGCAAGCAATAGTAACCACACATAAGCAATCAAGCAAAAGTTTGGAAAGAACAAAGAAAACAATTCGGAAAACTTCAAACCAAGCAAATAACTCTTGCAACATAAAACAATTTCTAATAGTACCAAAATTATGTGAATTTGGCCTTATCAGAAAGTTTAGGTCAAGAGCTTTAATTTGCAAAAAGAATCAACTCAAACGGAGGTATAAAACTCAAGTTACGATCAAACGAAGTTCAAATACAAATCTGTTTGAATTCAAATTTTAAAACATTCAAAAATATATTTAAGTTGATTGTCTGGATAGAGGGAATCGTAACTAAGAAGTGGGCGTTGGTTTCGTTGGATTTGGACAAATGAGTAAAAAGTTACGAGCATTGCAAGATCAGGGACTAATTTGTAAAAAAAAGATAAATCGCGAATAGGTCCCTGATGAGAAAAAAATATTTTTTTAAACGGGCCGGCGGATCGGGCGTACCGGGCGGCGAACGACGGGGCGACAGGCGGCGCTGGGAGGCGACGACGAGGGAAAAAGGCCGGGGGGGGGGGGGGGCGTTACATAAAGGGGCAGGGGAGGCCCGACTTGGAGGAGGGTCCAAGGCGGCGAGGCGGACTGGAAGCGGACTCTAGCCGGAGTCGGTCGCGGGTTTTGCTTTTCTTTTTTTTACAGAGAAAAATTGTAAAGACAAAAATAATAATACTTTTATATAGCGTATTATAAATCCGAATTTTCAGAAGAAAATTTCCTACAACATGAACATTTTTCTAACGTTAAATAAAATCCATAAAAATTCAAATAAAATAAACAATGCTAGAGCTCTAGTAAAATCCAATAAAAATCATTTTAAAAATACCAAAATAATTTCAAATTTATTTTTCTCCAATTTTCTATTGTAGGGAATCATTTTACCCTAATTTCCATATATTTTATTTTTGGAGAAAAATAATTTGAATAAAACCCAAATAACTCCAAATTGAAAATAATTTTCAAAGGGACTTTAAATTTGATCCTTTTTAAACTCCCAACTCATATTTCATATGTTTTGAAGAAGTCATTTTATCTTCTCTCATGAAAATCATTGAGTTGCTTAAAGTTTCTGAATTTTAAATATTTCTAAGTGAAATTCAAATATTAAAAAAACCCTTTTCATTTATTTAAATGGAAGAATTCATGTCATCTTCTCTCTAGGGTTTTTGAAAAGAATTTGAATTCACAGAGATCATAAATGAAAAAAATGAAAGTTTGGGAAAGTCCTTTTATTCCCTCTCATTTAACTTTCAAAAAGTTTCAAATTTCACTCAATTTCACACAATCAATCAAACAATCAATCATAACTATCTATTTCATATAACATTCCAAAATTTAGTATTTTGGGATGTTACAAGTAGCATAATAATAATAATAATAAAGACATTTGAGTCTTTTTGCATGCATGTTGCATGTTGAGGTCTGGGCCTTTATCAATTCATAATTGTGTGATGAGGTGGCATAGTTGCATGTTGAGATAAATATGTTAGTGGGGATGAACTTCTTAGGTATATATGGAATGGGATCATGTAGTACGTTCGCTCCCCAAATGTGCCACCCCAAAACACATGGTACATGAGATGCCCTATGCGAAACGGGCGGTATTTTGGCGCAATGAACATCGATTATGATTTTCTCGGCGGGGGGTAGCTCGAACTTAATTGTTGAGCAGGTTGGACGGATCGGAGTGTGCATAATTATTCCTGGGCTGGTGTTTCATGGCTCAACAATGGGTATAGAGTACACACATTCTTATGGGTTGGGTGGGTCACGACATGGGTCGTCTCTAACACTGTTCTCTGTTGCTCTTAGGGACCGCTTATGTTTGGGAACATTTCTTCCTGGGAAGATGATGTTCCCATTCTCTCGTAAGTTGATGCCCGAGTACATACTCAACACCATAGCTATGGATGAGATGAGAATATGGGCTATAGGAATCCATCGCCGCAGTTTTGTCTACAAGTTGATGCCCTACACGGCTCAGAACCTTGAGTTTATGGGCATGCAAACATCATGTTCATCATTTGAAACGGTCAACCTTCGTAGGACTCTATTCCCGTCTCCATTTTTTGGGGGAAAGGACTCTATTCCTATCCTTGATGAACATTCCCCATAGGGCCTTGCTACTGCAGAAGTCGTTGTCCCCAGATGAAAGAGTGATGTGCCAACAAGCAAATGTTTGCTTCAGATGAAAGCCAATATTTATCAAACTAGTAGCACTTAAGTTGGAGCCAATGATTAGTTCCTATACACAACAAAATTACAAAACTTCTTCTTGTCCTTAACAAAAGCAGTGAGCCTATCCATCCCACTAGCCTTGATTGTTACAAGGATTATTGTATAGTGTTGTTGGAATTGGTAATTTTAACAAATTAAAGAAAACGCTTTGGATTGTAGACAACAAAGAAAGATGTTGATCAACCTCGGGCGTGTTTGGTTGCCTGCATTTGGCCCAACCAGGCCCGCGTGGGAAGATTCGGCATATTTGGTAGCCTGCATACACTGTTCGGCCTGCATCGCACGAAGTTTAAAGCACCTCCTAGCCAGGCCCAACAGCTACACCCGAATTGGCAGTTTCTGGAGAGCCAGGCTCGACCGAAGCATGGGAGGGGAATGCGGCGCTGAGCTCATGCGACCAGGGAGATGTCGCGAGCTCACATGCATCTCCGAAAAATCGGCGGGAGGATTTCGGCTCACCTCCCGCCGATTCGGACACCCCTATTTAGCCTCCTTCTCTCACCGCCCAAAGTCTCGCCACCCTTCTCCCCCCCTTCGAGCTTTCCCGCCGACGCACATCGGCACCGACAAGAAGCTAAGCGGCGCTTCTTCACTGCCTGGCGGTCCACGGCGGTGGCGACTCCTTGATACGTCTCCAACGTATCTATAATTTATAAAGTATTCATGCCATGTTTATTATAGTTTTGTATGATTTTGGTGCACTTTTATATGGCTTTTATATGGTTTTTATGGACTAACATATTGACCTAGTGCCCAGTGCAGTTGTTGTTCTCTGCTTGTTTTTGGTTTTACAGAAAATCCATATTAAATGAAGTCCAAATGCAGCGAAACTTTTTGACAATTTTTTTGGAACAAAAGAGACATCCGAAGCTTCGTAGCCACGAGGTGTCCACTACCTATCAGGGCGCGCCAGGGGCTAAAGTGGTGGGCTGGTGGGTAGTGGGCACCTCGTGACCCATCTCAGCGTGAAACCGATGCCAAAAAATCCTACAAATAGAGAAACCCCCAGAAATAACCCTAGAACTTTGACTCCGCCGCCGCAAGCCTCTGTACCTCCATGATCCAATCTAGAGCCCTTTTCTGACACTCTGCCGGAGGGGGAAATCATCACCGAAGGCTATCTTCATCATCCTAGCGGTCTCCATGGTGAGGAGGGAGTAGTTCACCCTCGGGGCTGAGGGTTTGTACTAGTAGCTATGTGTTTGATCTCTCTCTCTCTCTCGTGTTCTTGATTTGGCACGATCTTTATGTACCACGAGCTTTGTTAAATATAGTTGAATCATATGGTTTTTCCCCTCTCTATGTTGTTGTGATGATTTGAGTTTTTACCTTTGAGGTTTCACTATTATCGGATTAAATACTTTGTTGGATTTGAGAACACTTGATGTCTGTATTGCATATGAATACCCATGATGACAATGGGGTATTATATTGATCCACTTGATGTATGTTTTGGCACTCAACTCGCGGATTCCTGAGGTGACATTGGGGTAATCTATGCATAGGGGTTGATGCACGTTTTCGTCCTACTTTCTCTGGTAGAAATCTTGGGGCACTCTTTGAAGTTCTTTGTGTTGGATTGAATATTATGAATCTGCAGGATGCTGCTAACGCGACACTACAATCAGAGACCCTTCGACGAAAATGTGTGCGATGCATTAATCGTGAACGGTGATGTAATAAAACTGTTAAAAATGATACGAAATGTTTGCAATGGTGAAGACATCAAACATGATTCGGATTATAGTTGCGTGTGCGATGCGTGTCATACGGTTGATCCATACCAATTGTTTGCGATGAGCCAGAATAGCAGAAACGGGCAGCAACATCAAGGTGTGTGCGATACACGGTATACAGTTCACTCGGATAAACTGTATGCAATTAGGGAACACAACAGAAACATGCAGCCAGATCAAGATGTGTGCGATATACAGCATACGGCTCACTTGAACGAACTATTTTCGATTAGGCAACACAACAGAAACGGTTCAGCCAGATCAAGGTGTGTGAAATGGAGGGAATTGATGACCCACAAGTATAGGGGATCAATCGTAGTCCTTTTGATAAGTAAGAGTGTCGAACCCAATGAGGAGCAGAAGGAAATGACAAGCGGTTTTCAGCAAGGCAATATCTGCAAGCACTGAAATTGTCGGTAACAGGTAGTTTGATAGCAAGATAATTTGTAACGAACAAGTAATGGTAAAGGTAAATAAAGTGCAGCAAGGTAGCCCAATCCTTTTTTGGCAAAGGACAGGCCAAAACGGTCTCTTATTATAAGCAACGCGTTCTTGAGGGCACATGGGAATTTCATCTAGTCACTTTCATCATGTTGGTTTGATTCGCGTTCGCTACTTTGATAATATGGTATGTGGGTGGACCGGTGCTTGGGTGATGTTCTTACTTGAACAAGCCTCCCACTTATGATTAACCCCCTCGCAACCATCCACAACTACGAGAAAAGTATTAAGATAAAATCTAACCATAGCATTAAACATATGGATCCAAATCAGTCCCTTACGAAATAGCGCATAAACTAGGGTTTAAGCTTCTGTCACTCTAGCAACCCATCATCTAATAACCACTCCACAATGCATTCCCTTAGACCCAAATATGGTGAAGTGTCATGTAGTCGACGTTCACATAACACCACTAAGGGAATCACAACATACATACCATCAATATATCGAACGAATATCAAATTCACGTGATTACTTGCAACATGACTTCTCCCGTGACCTCAAGATCAAAAGTAACTACTCACAAATGATATTCATGCTCAAGATCAGAGAGGTATTAAATAGCATAATGGATCTGAACATATAATCTTCCACCAAATAAACCATATGGTAATCAACTACAAGATGTAATCAACACCACTAGTCACCCACAGTACCAATCTGAGGTTCCGGTAGAAAGATTGAACACAAGAGATGAACTAGGGTTTGAGATGAGATGGTGCTGTTGAAGATGTTGATGAAGATTGGCCTCCCAAAGATGAGAGGGTTGTTGGTGATGACGATGGCTTCGATTTCCCCCTTCGGGAGGGAAGTTCCGCCGGCGGAATCGCTCCGCTGGAGGGCAAAAGTTCTCCTGCCCAAGTTCCGTCTCGAGACGGCGGCGCTCCGCCCCGAAAGTCCTCCCCTTATTTTTTCTATGTCAAAAGACCTCATATAGCTAAAGATGGCCACCAGACGTGGGCTGGGCTGCCTACCACCCACTAGGGCGCGCCTAGGGGGCCTGGCGCTTCCTGGTGTCTTGTGGGCACCAGGCAGCCCCCCTCTAGTAGTTATTTGCTCCAATATCTATTATATATTTCAAAATAATTCTTCATAAATTTTCAGCTCATTTGGAGATGTGCAGAATAGGTATCTCTGACGTACACTACAAAAAAAGACACGTCCGTGACATTTCGGGCCGAACGAAATTTTTTGCTACCATGCTTATGACACTTTTATGACGATAATTGTGACAAAAGCATGTATCATCATAGATGTGGTGGGTTCCTACTTCTATGACAAAAAATCATGACAGAAAATGGGATTTTCATCCTGGGCAGGCCGGGGACGCACCTGCATGACATTCTTCGGGCCATCCATGACGGAAAAAATCGTGGTAGAAGCGAGGGCGAGGAAAATATCAGGGAGTTCCCGATTACGGTGGGTGGTCGGGGCCGAGCGATGCACGGAGGTTTGCGCGTTTCTCTCGCACACGTACGCGCGTGTGTGCGAGGCGTTGGGCTCTAACTGAACCCGAGAGAGGCGTTCGCTTATTGAACCCAAGTGATTGCACTAGCTACGTTACTAAACCTGATCGATCGATCCCTTTGGCTGTTAACTGAAACCGAGTGATTCCTTCGCTATTGCTGCTAACTGAACCCGAGCGATCGATCGATCGATCGCTGCTGCTGCTGCTGCTTACTGAAGCCGATCGAACCTGCTGCCTCTTGATGAATAGTGAACGTGGGGGTTGGTTGAACGAGTCGAGACATACGTGGTTGGGGTTGGATGAACAGTTCCTGGTGGGGGTTGGATGAACAAGACCCCGTGGTAGTAGGCGGTTGCCGCTGGATGAACAGGACCCCGTGGTAGTAGGCGGTTGCCGCTGGATGAACAGGACCCCGAGAGGAGGCCGCCACAGCTGAGCTTGTTGGGGGTGGATGAACAGGATCCCGTGGAGGGCTGGTTGAACTGTAGCCGGTGGAGGGTTTGATGAATAGTGGCCCGTGGATGAACAGTAGCTGGTGGAGGCAGTAGGAAGATGCAGTGGATGAACAGTGCAGGTGGAGTCCGAAGGAAGTCGACGGTGGGTGAACAGTAGCCCGCGGAGTCCCGTTTTGCGATACGCCACACCCCTCTCGATGAACAGGACCCCCGTTTCGACCATAGCACTCCAACACAAGTCCGTTTCCTCTGTTTTGCGGTACGCCAGACCCCTCCCGATGAACAGGATCCCGTTTTGACCGTAGCCGGTCGAGCAGAAGGCCGTTTCCTCCATTTTACTGTACGCCATACCCTTCCCGATGAACAGGACCCCGTTTCGACCGTATGCGCTCCAGCAGAAGGCCGTTTCCTTCCGTTTGCGGTACGCCACACCCTGTTTCGGCTGTTCCGTCCAAGCCGGTTGGCTCCCGATTAACACGATGCATTCTGTTGCCTCCCGATGAACACGACACAGTTTCTCTGTTCCGACCCAGTCGGTTGGCTTCCAGTGAATAGGACGCCGTTGCTGCCGTCCGTAGCCTCTTCATGTACATGCGCCCTGGCCATACGTATGCGTGAGTAGGCGTTCGAGACCCCGCCCGTATGTACGTACATGGCCGTATTTTTTGGCATATGGCTGTACGTACGTGTACGTGGTTTAGAAGGGACTTCTTGAACTGCTACGTCGGGGGCTATACTACTACACGTGCCGCTGCTTGCTCGCCCATAGTTCATTGTTGCAGAGAGACCGATCGACCACTATGTACGTACATGTTCGCGACACGCTACGTACGCTTCGACCGGGTGGGTCCCAGCTGTCAGGGAGGATAAGGACGCACTTCCTTTCGTGCGAAGATATAGATGGTGGGTCCCAGGTGTCAGGGGGAGGATTCATTTTTTTGCGCGCGTAATAAGGACACACTTCCTTGCATGCAAAGATGTAGCTGGTGGGTCCATCTGTCAGCCTCACCGTGTACACTACTCATCTGATGGCTATCGTTTGTTGATAACGTTGACCATGCCGCGCGGACAACACCCAGGCGGTGGACGACGGCGAGGACTAGGAAGGGAACGACGCTGAGCCAGGGAAGACGAGGCAGGTGAATGTCCATGCGGAGGGGAGTACGATGGTTCACTGGTTCGGCTGTGGTGTAAGGCTGCCTTCGTTGGAGAATAACAGGGGGTGTGGGTGATGTGACGCCCGGATAATTAAGCTACAGTAACCCTCTACTAATGATGCCGCGTCACCTCAATTACTGTTGCTAATCTCGCGTTAGTTCGAAACCGATTCAAATTCAAATTCAAAATCAAGCAAACAATAAAAGTTTTCAAATATTAAAACTAAAATGTTCGGGGTGAGCCAAATAATGCATAAGTAAGTATGGTGGAGAAACCACACTTTTATAAAAGGCTTAAATACTCTAAAATGTTTTGAATAGTAGAAAAAACAATTAGTTGAATTCCTTTTACAATAAATAAAATATTAAACTATTTTATTTAGTTACCCAAATTAATATGGCAGTAGTACATATAGCAATACCAATTTAGGAACCATTGGTGTATTTTGTAAAACTAAAATAAAAGAAAACAGGGCAGAAAAGGCTAGGTGCACCCAGTGCAGTGCACCTAGAGGTGCACTAGTGGCCGACAGGTGGGGCCAGTCAACTGCTGACGCAGCAGTTGACTGGTCAAACTTTGACCGGTCAAAGGTCCAGTGGGACCTAGGTTTCATAGGCAGTAGTTCAATTGATTTTGACTATTTAATTTAATTGGTGGTGGGACCTATCTGTCAGCGAGACATTTAACTATAGAGTTATTTTAATCTAATCTAAATTAGTGGGGGGGGGTCCACTTATCATGGGGTGTTAGGGGTGGCTGTTAGTGGGGGGGGGGGGGTTAGTACCCTAACTAAACAGGGGCTGGCCCCATTAGCCGGCATAACCGGCAGCGGCCACGGGCCGGCACGCGTGCTCGCGGGCACGGCTGTGGCCGGGCATGACGTGGCCAGCCAGCAGTGGCTGCGGCGGGCGAGCGCAGCAGGGCACACACACGTTGTGCGCGGCTGGAGCGGGGCGCGGTCGGCCGCCGAGGCTTTGTTTAAACTCCAGAAAATCATATAAATTCAACCGTAGCTCCGATGAAAATAATTTATATATGAAAATCGATCAGAAAAATATGACGAATCCGGTTACGCAGCCCGTTCGTCCGCCACACATCCCTAGCACAACAAACACGCAACTTTCCCCTTAGTTTCATCCGCCCGAAAATGCCAAACACCGGGAATACTTTCCCGGATGTTTCCCCCCTTTGCCGGTATCACCTAGTACCGCGTTAGGTCACCTCTAGTACCGCGTATTGCCATGCTATGCTCTGTGATGCTTTGATTTCTCTGTTATTTATTGTGTTCCCCCCCGTTACTTCTTTCCGGTAGACCTCAAGACCGCTGCCGGTACCCTCTGTGATCGACTACATCGACGACGAACCCTTCTCTTGCCAGAGCAACCAGGCAAGCCCCCCTTGATCACCAGATATCACCTATTCCTTCTCTCTACTGCTTGCATTAGAGTAGTGTAGCATGTTACTGCTTTCGGTTAATCCTATTCTGCTGCATAGCCTGTCATTGTTGCTACAGTTGTTACCCTTACCTGCTATCCTACTGCTTAGTATAGGATGCTAGTGTTCCATCAGTGGCCCTACACTCTTGTCCGTCTGCCATGCTATACTACTGGGCCGTGATCACTCGGGAGGTGATCACGGGCATATGCTATATACTTTATACTGTTACATTGCTTATGATACTGTTCGGAGATGGGGGCTGAAGGGGCAGGTGGCTCCATCCCGGTAGAGGTGGGCCTGGGTTCCCGATGGCCCCCGACTGTTACTTTGTGGCGGAGCGACAGGGCAGGTTGAGACCACCTAGGAGAGAGGTGGGCCTGGGCCTGGTCGGCGTTCGCGGTTACTTCATAATAACACGCTTAACGAGATCTTGGTATTTGATCTGAGTCTGGCCACTGGCCTATACGCACTAACCAACTACGCGGGAACAGTTATGGGCACTCGGCGTCGTGGTATCAGCCGAAGCCTTCGTGATGTCAGCGACTGAGCGGCGCACGCCGGATTGGACTGAAACGCCTGCTAGGGTAGGTCTGCTTCCGGCCGCGTTCGCAACGTGCAGGTGTGCAAAGGGCGATGGGCCCAGACCCCTGCGCCATAGGATTTAGACCGGCGTGCTGACCTCTTTGTTGTGCCTAGGTGGGGCTGCGACATGTTGATCTCGAGGCCGGGCATGACCCAGGAAAGTGTGTCCGGCCAAATGGGATCGAGCGTGTTGGGTTATGTGGTGCACCCCTGCAGGGAAGTTTATCTATTCGAATAGCCATGATCTTCGGTAACAGGACGACTTGGAGTTGTACCTTGACCTTATGACAACTAGAACCGAATACTTAATAAAACACACCCTTCCAAGTGCCAGATATAACCCGGTGATCGCTCTCACACAGGGCGACGAGGGGAGGATCGCCGGGTAGGATTATGCTATGCGATGCTACTTGGTGAACTTTCCATCTACTCTCTTCTACATGCTGCAAGATGGAGGCTGCCAGAAGCTTAGTCTTCGACAGGACTAGCTACCCCCCTCATATTCTGGCATTCTGCAGTTCAGTCCACCGATATTGCCCCTTTACACTGATACCCATGCATATGTAGTGTAGATCCTTGCTTGCGAGTACTTTGGATGAGTACTCACGGTTGCTTTTCTCCCTCTTTTCCGCTTCCCATTCTACCTGGTTGTCGCAACCAGATGCTGGAGCCCAGGAGCCAGACGCCACCATCGACGACGACTCCTACTACACCGAAGGTGCCTATTACTATGTACAGGCCGCTGACGACGACCAGGAGTAGTCTAGGAGGATCCCAGGCAGGAGGCCTGCGCCTCTTTCGATCTGTATCCCAGTTTGTGCTAGCCTTCTTAAGGCAAACTTGTTTAACTTATTTCTGTACTCAGATATTGTTGCTTCCGCTGACTCATCTATGATTGAGCACTTGTATTCGAGCCCTCGAGGCCCCTGGCTTGTATTATGATGCTTGTATGACTTATTTTATTTTTAGAGTTGTGTTGTGATATCTTCCCGTGAGTCCCTGATCTTGATCGTACACGTTTGCGTGTATGATTAGTGTACGATTGAATCGGGGGCGTCACAGGTGAGTAGAGGGAAGGCCTAGGCAGTGGTAATATGTTCGGGCGGTGAGGCCTGTGCGGCAGCACAGCCGACCACGGGAGGCTGGAGCAGGCAGTACGGCGGGCACAGGTTTGGGCGGCTGAAGCAAGAAGACCAGAGGTTGAAGACGCAACTCGGCCTTTGGATTAACATTCAACGGTCACTGCAGCTAGAATCGTTTATTGACTAAGTTGACAAAGCCCTGCGTACACGTTAACTTAGTAGGCCCACAAGTGAGCCTCCAAATCTAGTGGGTCCCAGCTAGCAGGGGAGAATCATTTTTTTGCACGTAATAAGGTGGCACTTCCTTGCGTGCGAAGATGTTTTCTGGTTTTTTAATTTCTTCCTTTTCTAGTTAGAATAAAAAGAAAACAATTTAGCATCTTCAGTACAATCTATATTTTCATGAAATGGATCATAATAAAGCTGGTGGGTCCCAGCTATCAGGAGAGGGAACTTTTTATTTCCGCGTAATAAAGGAAGCACTTCCTTGCGTGCGAAGATGTAGCTGGTGCGTCAAACCTGCCGGGGGGAGAAATCATTTGTTTTCGCATAATAAGGGGGCACTTACTGAGTGCGGCCATGGGCCATGTGGGTCCCTACTGTCAACCACTCCACGTACATGCTTCTTCCAATGGATGTCATTTGTTGACAAAGTTGACCACGCCGCGCCGAGAGAACCAACGCGGTGAACGATGGCGAGTCCTAGGAAGGGAACGCGATCCGGAGCCAGGGAAGACACAACAATGGATGCCCACGTGGAGGGAAGTATGAGGGTTCATTGGTTCAACTGCGGTGTGAGGCTACCGTCGCCGGAGAAGAACAGGAGGTGTTGGTGAGTAGAGGAATGGCTTGGACGACGTTTGGGAGTAGAGTAGGCCGGTGAAGCCTGCGCGACAGCACAGCCGGCCACGGGAGGCGGTAGCAGGCGGTACCGCCGACGGTGGTTTGGGCGGCTGAAGCAAGAATATCCAAGATTGAAGAAGCACTACAGCCGTTGGATGGACATCCAACGGCCACTGCTGCTAGAATCGTGTGTTGACTGTAAGTTGACTAAGCCTTCTGTACGCGTCAACTTAGTAGGCCCACAAGTGAGCATCACATCTGTGGTAGAGAACATATAGTCCATTTGTGATTTGTAATAATGTACAACCCATTTTTTAATTATAATGGAATTTACTATAGCCCATTTACAGTTTGTTAAAATTACAGCCCATTTTCTAGCCAGGACAACGATTAATAATTTCAACCAACCGCTCAAAACATAATTCGACAAAATTTCCCACATTTTGATGGGATCAAAAATATTTTTGTCCCTAAATTTTGAGTCAGATTAAATATAATTTCACAATAAATTTGTATTAGGTAAATATCCAACGAAATATTGCGTGCGCAACAAGTAATGAAATTAAAATTTTCATAATCAAAAAAAATATTTTTTAACTAATTACTTGTTTGATGCGCTTTTTTATAGTTACAGCCCAGTTTTGATAATTACATCCCATTTATTATTTCTTAAAGCCCGTTTTCTTGGTAAGCCTAATGCATCCCTCCTAGAAAAGATTTGCAGCCCAGCGGGGCGGAGAATAACAAGTTGACCTGGCCTTGGTATTCCTAAAAAAAGTATATCTGGGCTAGCCATTTTCACCTTGAAAAATTAATATCTGGGCTGGATATTTGGTCGACATAAAATAATAGCCTGGGCTAGATGGGCCACAACCCGCCCAGTTGATACGCTGCTCCTCTGAACAACAACAAAAAACATCGCTCAAGAAAAACTGCTCACACCTTAAAAACACAAATACTGCTCTAGCTGCTGGGTCCCAGCTGTCGGCCGCTCCTTGTGCAATTCTCTCGTTTATTGACTATATAGGTTGACAATGGTGTGGGACCATGATGTCAGGAAACCAGGAGGAAGCAAAAAAATATAGTTGTATATAATAAGGAGGCACTTGCGTACGTGCGGCTATAGCCCTGGTGGGTCTCCAAGTAAAGTCATCTCCTGATTCCTCATGTTCGTTGACCATGTTGACAACGCGAGACGGTGGCGCCACGGCGAGCGCAACAACTCGAAGGACGATGGAGAGGGCCTCGCGGGCCCTATGGATGGTCTGATACTGCACCCGCTGCTCGTTCAGGAAGCCAGGATCATAGGGCCACATGTCCGCGACGACATTGTCGTTCGCTTGTTCGCCGGCGATTCGTCCCTCCGCGAGCCGGTGCTCGTTGAGGAGACGAAGGTTGCAGCACAAGTCCTCCTGCGCCGGTAGCTCTTCCTCCATTAGGGTGTCGAAGTGCCGCTACACCTGCTCTATGGCGAACACGGCATGAACAGGCTTGGGCGGTGGCGCCGACTCCTGGTCGGAAGCCACGTCCATTGTCTGATTGTCATCGCTGAACTCGGTGAGCTCGCTGGCGAGCCAGCATGTCCGGCTGCTGGACCGGACCGCTGACAAGCCCGAGTCTGACCGCCCTGGCCCACCCAGACCCCCTCGCCCGCGCGCGCTTTCCCCCGGAAACGGTCAGCGCCGCCCGCGCCGCTTCCCGGTGCAGGCGATAGCTCTGTGTTCAAACGACACAAGTGCCGTGCGTCCATCCTTCTACTGCTCACGTTTAGGATGCGCGGTTGTCGAGGCGGCTACTTCGGCGCCACCCGTCTGTCCCTCTGCCGCCCACCATTTCTATATAAACTGCTGCGCCGGCCATAGCCGCAGTCATCCGCCTCCGTTCCCTTTCTCCTATCCACACCACTCCCACCATGGCTTCCTCGTGCTCCAGCGCTCTTTGGGACGGGCGAACGACGGACCAGAAGGAGATGGCAGCCATTACTGTCGACTGGCTGGCCAGCAGGTAGCCGGAGGACGACGACGTCCCAATGGAGAACGTGGTAGTCGACGATCCGGCGCCAACCCCCTCCCGCGCGCCATCCTCGCCGGTGCATTGCACCATGACCATTAGCGAGGCCCGTGCGCAATAACATGGACATGGTGAGGCAGAAGCATGAGGAGTAGTTCCGGGAGGCGCAGGCCGACGCCGCCTACAACCACCATGTCCCCCAGGAGCACGTGGAAGCGGAGGAGCAGATCGTCGCGGAGCGGGCAGAGCAGGAGGCGCTGCTCGAGTCATACCGCTCAGCCCGTGAGAGCCGCCTCGCGCGCTGGTGGTACCGCATGCGGGTGGCGAAGGTTGCGGCCGCCTACAAAGAGGGTGATGAAGCGAGTGAGGCGCTGTTTGGCGACACCGACGACGAGGCGGAGGACAATGCCAGCTTCGCCGAGGCCCCGCCCTGCCGGCACCGAGACGGAGGACTTCGCCGGCTTTGGCGAGGCCCTGCTCCGCCGAGGCCCCGCCCCGCCAACAACGAGGCAGAGGACATCGCCGGCTCCGCCGAGGCCCCGCCCTGCCAACAACGAAGGGGAGGATTTCCCCTGCTCCGCCGAGGCACCGCCCCGCCGGCAACGAGGCAGAGAGCATCGCTGGCTCCGTCGAGGCCCCACCCCACTGCCAACGAGGCCGCGCCACATAGAAAACGAGGAAGAGTATAACATGGTAGGTCGCCACCGCTCGGGTCCAAGTAAGGCCACCGCTGCTACCCTCCGATTGAAGCCAAGCTTGACGGCCGATTAGCTGCTTGGTGGCGACGTGGAGTTGGAGAGTCGAGCTGGAGAAGAAGCTTCTGTTCAGCTCAGCCGGACACGGGAAATGGGCGCCAGAGATCATAGATTAGGTTAATTAATTATACCTCCAGCACACCCCTTTTTAGTTGAAGAATGTATGAAATGTAATGAAATCTAGCATGTTTATATGAAACCCGGCCGTGTATGAACGAATTTTGTCCGATTAGTTTGAATTCTTGTATCACTGGCATGAACATGCAAAAAAATAATTATTCTAAGGACACACGGTGATCACCTTGTTTGCAGCAGTTTAACACGTGCAAAAAGTTTGAGCAATTTTTAGCGTGCACATTGCAGTCAAACTCACAGGCCTGGCAATTCATAGAGAACATTCAAAACAACCGATGATTATGCATCTCAATGATTCACACGTCAGAGCCAATATTTACTTCATAGCTAAAGAATAAAGAAAAATTGATTGGTGCTGCTGCGTCAAAGGGCGTCCCATTCCAAAATATCAAAAGCATGTCTTCTTGCTAACATCAATGAGCAAAATTTGACAAGGTTGTCCCATTCCAAAATATCAAATGCGTGTCTTATTGCGTACATCAATGAGAAAACTTTGACAAGGTTTTCCAATTCCAAAATATCAAATGCCTACGATTGTGGAGTGGGCGGAGTTTGCCATCAGTTCGGACATTGACATGTCACCTCGTGCTAAATAAACCAGCTGTTCTTTTTGTGCAGTTCCACTAAAATCAATCAACTTCACGCGTAGCTGATTTCGCCTTTATATGTTGCAACGCCTTGAACATATCAGCACCTCCTTTATTGTACCTAATTTTGTGGAAGGGGGTGGAAATGAATGATTTGAGAACATTCGATGTATTGTGCATGATGAAGTATAATGGAGGGCACGAACCATCAGAACATTTTGTGCAGTTCCCGTTGAAAGCAAGCTGAGCATCCCTGTATGCATAAATACAAAAAAAGTGATTAGTACAAAGCAAACTGTATTATGAATTTACAGTTTAAACAGCCAACCTACATGATCCATGCAGAGCACACATATAAAAAATGGAACTCACCAGAAAGAATCCTAAAACAACATTGTATTGGCCATCACAACAATAAACATGGAGATCTATGAGTCCTTCTGAGCTGAAGTTAGTTTGTTCTTGTGGGCAGTAATGTAGCCATCCTTCAACTGCTCTCTTTTGATAAGAAGAGGGGCTTGGCTTCTTCATCCTGGCATAATCGGAACTAGGCACTCCACGTACTCCATATTCTTCTTCAGAGGAGGATGATCCTTTTGTGCAAACACAAGAGAACAACTAGATGCTAGCATCCCTGTTTGCTCAAAAAAAGGAAAGGAAATATTTAAAACAGGACAGATGAAGCACTTCTCGAGGACAATAGCACTTTCTCATGACAATAACTAAATAGTAGCACAACACCAATAGAGATGACAAAGCTCAATCATATGGATGAAATCCGTGGGCTGGTACCAACCTTTGTTAGGAGGCTTATTGTGTAGAGCATGCAGATGAAGCACTTCTTGGGAAACATTCGTTATTATCTACTGTGGTTGTCATGCTTACTATATACTCCTCGATTAGTTTAATGTTTCCAACATCTTCTTGTGCAGTTCCACTAAAATATATGTTATCTTCAAACAAGATCCCTGTTTGCACAAGTAGAGATAATTACATAGTATTACATTAAGAGTGGCATCAAATCGAAGTGGCAAAACAATTGCTCGTTCCAGCCATAGCAATAAATTAAGATGCAAAACTATATCATTACTTGTGTCATCACAGTTCCAGTGCTTCATTACAGCACCGGGAGTTGATTTTTGTTCTTCTTCCGCTTGTTCTTCCCTGTCAACGGATATTAGCTAGCTGACCCAAGTCTTCTCTGTACATGACTTGGTATTCCCTCAACCTGCGCACTAGGCGCACGATCTCCACTTGTGCATGATTGCACAATGGCTGTACCCCAAACCTGTATATATGCAGAGCAATATGATGAGCAGCACCGCGGTGCATTCTATTCCCTTGTCCCTCGATCACATGGTATCAAACGCTTCTTTCATCCTGTGCCTGTAACTTCCCTTCCGCTGCCAACCTGCATAGTGCATCACCCATCGCCATGGCTGCACCTCCTCCTCTTCCTCCCATCAGCCATGGCCCAACCACTCCCCTCAAGGCCCCAGTCACATCACCACCCTCCCCAATCCTGCTCACTCCCTCTACGCTGGCCAACTCCTCCCGGGACGGCGCCCTTCTTCCGCGCGAACCCAGCGGCTCTGCGTCGGCCGCGACGGTGGCTCTATCATCCCCGCTGGCCGGGATCTTCATCAACCAGCATGTCCCGCTGGTCCTCACGCCGAACCCACCCAACTACACACAGTGGCGGACCCTCTTTGAAGTCATGTTCGCCAAAAGCGGCGTCACCGACCACACCATCAACCCCCCCGGCCCCCCCGGAGCGCGGCGGCGATGTACTTGCTCCAGGACGATGCGCACGTCATGTCGTGGCTGTACAACCGGGTTAGCCTGGAAATCTTTGGCCTCGTACATCAGTGGAATGTCACAACTGCACACATCGGGTCTTCCATCGCCACTCTCTTCCTGGAGAACGCCGAGCATCAGGTCGTCTTCCTCGCCACTGAATTCCGGCGCATCGACCAGAGCGCGTCCTCCGTCATCTCCTACTTCGCCCGTCTCAAGGAGTGTGCGGATCGTCTGGCCGACCTCGGCGAGCCCGCCACTGACCGCGACCAGGTGCTCAATATGTTTCGTGGCCTTGCCCCTCGCCTCCACTATAACATTCCCATCCTAACCATGCAGCGTCTGCTCCCAAACTTCCTTGCTTGCCGTGCTTTTCTGCTCCTGGAGGAGAGCTATCATGCGGTGCACAACGACGGCCCCGCCGACATGGCACTCCATGTCGCACGCTTCCCCGTGCCCAGTGGATCAGGCGGCTCCAACTCCGGCAGGGGCGGCGGCAACAACCGCCAGTACAACAACAACAACAGCGGCGGTGGCCGCTACAAGGGCAAGGGCAAAGTGCGGGCGCACTCCTCCGGTGGAGGAGGACACGGCTCCGGCAGGGGCCACTACAACAACACTAGCAGCGTCGCTGCGCCACGGGCTCCCACACCGTCCTCCGCTCCTTGGACTGGCATGGTCCATGCTTGGGCAATGCCCTGGCGTCCCCATGCTCCAGGGACCGGCATCCTCGGCGCACGCCCCGGCGCGCGGTCTGCATTCGCGGGCACCGTGTCCCACCTCCCGTCGGGGCCTCCCTATGGCGCTCCCGCACCATACGACGCTCCTACATGGGACCAGACTGCGCTCATCCACGCACTGAACAACATGTCTCTGCAGCAGCCAGTGCCGCCTGCTCCTGCCGGCGAATGGTACCTCGACACATGGGCCACGGCGCACATGGCCTCGCGAAAATATAAAATAGAACAGCTGCACCCCGGCCCTCTCTATCTAGCCATCCATTCCGCGCATCGCGATTCGTGCAAACACATTTCTCTTTTTTGTTTCTCTCACATAAAACATATTTTGAAGTTCAAACCTTTGCAGCGTAGCAAAGTTTTCTATCTAGAATCTAGGATAAATCTTTCAGATTTTTTTGTCAGATATAAATATACAAAAAATGATTTTTTAATCTAAAAAATCATTTTTTGTATATTTATGTTTGACAAAAAATTCTGAAAGATTTATCCTAGATTCTAGATGGAAAGCTTTGCCACGCTGCAAAGGTTTGAACTTCAAGACATCTTTTATGTGAGAGAAACAAAAAAGAGAAATTTTCATATGGAAAGTTAGTTGTGTTGCACAGATCTTAAAGCAATATTGGACAGCCAGGATACGAGAGCCGGGGTGCAGCTGTTCTAAAAATCCACGTCCCATGGCCTCGTCCTCAGGTATGCTCGCTTCTGTTCGTCCCTCCACCCCTTCTCGCATAGTCTTTGGTGATGGATCGTCTCTGTCTGTCACGCACTCCGACCACCAAACCATCCCTACCAACTCCTCACCCATCTCCCTCCAGGACGTTCTAGTATGCCCAAACCTAATCAAAAATCTTATCTCTGTCAAAGCTCTAACTCGTGATAATCCTCTTAATGTTGAGTTTGATGACCTCGGGTTTTCTGTCAAGGAACGGCGCACAAAGAGGGAGATCCTCCGATGTGATGACGACGGCGAGCTCTACCCCCTCACTACCACACGCATCCACCACAACCTCACAGCTGCCGCGGTGGACCTTTGGCATCGACATCTCGGCCACCCAGGACGCGACGCTCTGGCAATCACCCTGCGGCAAGCCTCGCCCTCGACTGTTGCCGCACCCGCTCATACCTGCCACGCTTGTCAGTTAGGGAAAAACACTAGGCTGCCGTTTTCAGATTCTCAGCATGTCTTATTTTCCATTTCAACTAGTTCATTGTGATATATGGACCTCCCCTATACCTAGTTTATCTGGCCGAAAGTACTACTTAGTTGTACTCGATGATTACAGTCATTTCGTTTGGACATTTCCACTGTGTGTAAAATCTGAAGTTCTTCCAACTCTGTTGCAATTTCAAAACTTCATCTCCCATCATTTTAACTTGTCCATACTAACTCTGCAAACAGATAATGGGAGAGAATGCGACAACCACTCCACATGTGAATTCTTCTCCGAGCACGGCATTGCGCTGCGCATGTCGTGTCCCTACACTAGTCCTCAAAACGGCCGAGTAGAACACATTTTAAGAACGCTAAATGACACTGCCCGCAGCCTCCTCGTCCATGCATCCATGTCGTTCTCATTCTGGGTAGAAGCTCTAAACACTGCAACCTTTCTAATTAACCAATGCCCATGCCGCCCTCGCCACAACCTCACCCCTTTCTTTATCCTCTACGGTGTACACCCAGATTACACACACATGCGCGTGTTCGGGTGCCTGTCCTACCCAAACACCACTGCCACCTCATCTCACAAACTAGCCCCGCACTCAACTCCGTGTGTGTTCATCGGCTACTCCCCAGATCATAAGGGGTTTCGATGCTTCAACCGATCCATGGGTAAAGTTCTCATCTCTCGTCATGTTTTCTTTGATGAGAGTTCTTTCCCTTACAGCGCAACTGCGCCTCCTACCCATTCTGACGACGATGATGCCTGTCGGCCACCCACTCGCCCCAACATCACTGTCGCCCCATGTAGCTCACCAGCGACCTCGTCGTCCTCGTGCACACCATCTCCGCCGCCACCCCATACCCCTACACCGTCACCACCATCGCCAACCCCGGCCCATCCACGCCATGCCCCATCAGCCCTCCCACCTCAACTGTACCGTCACCACCTCCTGTCACACCATCGCCGCCCAGTGCGCCCTTGGCGCCGACACACCGCATGGTCACCCGTGGCATCAACGGGATTTTCAAACCCAATCCCAAATACGCTATCCACGGGCACACAGATCCTATTTCCCCCATCCCAAAATCTGTGCGTACGGCATTGCGCGATCCATTTTGGCTAATGGCTATGCAGGAGGAGTTCCGGGCGCTCATGGCAAACAATACTTGGACGCTGGTGCCTCGCCCGCCCGGTGCCAACACTGTCACTGGAAAATGGTTATTCTGGCACAAGCTCAAGGCTGATGGTTCTCTAGAGCGGTACAAGGCGAGATGGGTGGTGCATGGCTTCTCCCAATGGCCCGGCATGGACTTCGATGAGACATTCAGTCCTGTCGTCAAGTCCGCCACGATCCGTGCCGTGCTCGCGGTCGCCGCGACGCGCGACTGGCCTGTTCACCAGATGGACGTGAACAATGCCTTCCTCCACGGGCACTTGACGGAGCGTGTCTAGTGCCAGCAGCTGGCCGGCTTCGTCAACAACGACCACCCCGACTACGTCTGCCTCCTCGACAAGTCATTGTACGGCCTCAAGCAGGCACCGTGCGCCTGGTTCGACTGGTTCGCTGTGTTCCTTCGCACCATCGGGTTCACGGCAGCGCGATCTGACCCGTCCCTGTTCATCTACTTCCACGACGGCGGTGTCACGTACCTGCTCCTCTATGTCGATGACATCGTGCTGACTGCCTCGTCGAGCCGCCTTCTGCACCAACTCCAGCAACGCCTCTTCGCCGAGTTCTCGATGAAGGATCTCGGTCCCCTTCATTATTTCCTCGGCATCAGCGTCACGCGCAGCAGCTCTGGGTTCTTCCTATCCCAAAGCAAGTCTAGGGAGGACCTACTCGACCGAGCTAACATGACCTCGTGCAAGGCCTCGTCGACGCTGGTGGACACGCGCGCCAAGCTGTCCGCCTCTGCCGGCCCTCCTGATGCCGATCCATCGGAGTATAGGAGCCTGGTCGGGGCACTCCAGTACCTTACCATGATCCGTCTAGACCTCGCCTATGCCGTCCAGCAAGCGTGCCTCCACATGCACGACCCGCGGGAACAACACCTTGCGCTGGTCAAACGCATTCTCCGGTACCTACGAGGCACGACAATGCACGGTCTTCACCTTCATCGCCCGACGGCACTGGACCTTGTCGCCTACTCGGATGCGGACTGGGCCGGCTGACCCGACACACGCCGCTCTACTTCCGGCTACACTGTCTTCCTCGGCGACACTTTGATCTCCTGGTTGTTGAAGCGCCAAGCCACGGTGTCTCGGTCGAGTGCAGAGGCAGAGTATCGCGCTGTCGCGAACGTTGTTGCAGAATGTTGCTGGCTCCGACAGCTTCTGGGTGAGCTGTGCATTGACATTCCCAAGGCTACCGTCGTGTATTGTGACAACATTTCGAGCGTTTACATGGCGACCAGCCCCGTTCACCACCGGCGAACCAAGCACATAGAGCTCGACATCCATTTTGTCCGGGAGAAGGTCTCGCTTGGCGAGCTTCACGTCCTCGACGTCCCGACTACGCAACAGTTTGCTGATGTGATGACAAAGGGCCTTCCCACTACTGCCTTTGAAGAATTCAGGTCCAGCTTGTGCATCCGGCCACCGGACGCTTAAACTGCGGCGGGGTGTCAACGGATATTAGCTAGCTGACCCAAGTCTTCTTTGTACATGACTTGGTATTCCCTCAACCTGCAGACTAGGCGCACGATCTCCACTTGTGCATGATTGCACAATGGCTGTAACCCAAACCTGTATATATGCATAGCAATACGATGAGCAGCACTGCGGTGCATTCTATTCCCTTGTCCCTCGATCACATTCCCCTTCATCACTTGGTTCAGTAACAGACAAGCTTTGCCTTCAATGTAAGATTTGGCATGTCAATTAGGGAGCACAAGTATAGCACTAAACAACAACATTACTTTTCTGATGATAGTAGCAATATGCAGGGCAACAGTTGCGAAATATCATTATCTTACCTCAATGGGATATTACGGTGCACATACAGATTGGAAGTCTGGTCTCCTTTTGTGCAGGTCACTAAAATCAAGCAACATTACCGTATAAGTAGCACAACATATGAAAGCACACTGCACAATCATGTGGAAGAAGGCCAGTATTGATCTCTCATGACGCGGAATTCAAACAACTCACAAGAAGAAGATCTGAAACAAATTTGCCAACACGGATAGGAAGTTAGATCTCCTCTTGTGCAGTTCCACTAAGCTTAAGCAATCAAGCAACGTTGTCCGTGTGACATTTTTGTTGAACTGCACAAAACACTCTTAAAACAAAAGTGTTTTGTGCAGTGCAATAAAAGGTCACAATAGCAACGAGGTGAAGTAGATAACCCTATTTACACAGAGATGCAAAGGAAACAATTACTGGTCAATAACGGTGGATGGCACAGAAGCCCACAAAAAGAAGCATCTAACTTATCCAAATGGGAAAGAAAGCAAGACAGTAGCATTTATCAAATAGTGGCATTGATTCATATTAACAGAGAGATTATATTAACAATAAAATTTGTTAAACATGTAATTTGCTTTTAACTTTGGCATTGCATCAATTTTCCAGCGGCATTATTAGATTAACAACAGCTAAAGAGTTGTACGGGACAGTGGACGCACACAGCCTGTTGCAACAAAGAACAAAAAACCAAGGAGCATATTTGTGTTGGTCCCGGTTTTGTTATCTTTGGACACCTTTCCCTATGTGAGGGCAGCAAATCTAGTCCTGCTCAAACTCTACAGCCTTGTCCCCCACCCACAGATAGATCAATTCGTGACAGATGTGTGTACTGCATTTGTCATTGTTTTCCCTTTTCGACCAACGTAGGTGTTGGATAGTGAGTCTGTACTACTTCCCCCCTTCCTTTCCTCTTTGAACCACGTCCTAGATTCATGCTATACAACTTTCCCCACTACTTTCCTGTTTGATACAACACCTAGATTCGAGTGCAGAAGCGAAAAAAAATCCACATGCAGCTAGAGCAATGCATGTAGATTAAGTAAATTATACCTTAAGGTTTTGAGGGTGTGGCTCAGTGGGCGGCCGGAGGCTGATTTGCCCACACTAAGTACGACACCGAGGAAGAAGGGGTCGGAGGCCCTCCCACACCGCTGCTGGGTGAAAGAGAATAGCGGCGCCGGTAGTGGATTCCCTCCCTCGCCGACAGCAACAACGTTAAGCCTCCTTCCCTTCCCCGGCGGACGGGATCCTGCCGACTCTTTGACCAGCAGTGAGGGGAGAGAGAGAGAGAGGCCAACGCAGTCTTGTTTAGATCTAGAGAAGGTGAGAGAGTGTGAAGAGAGCAACTACAAGCGCTGAGGCTCCATTGTGTATATATATAGTGGAGAGAGAGAGTGTGAACAGAGCAAACCCTAGAAAACAAGTGTCGAGGCTGCAACGTATATAGTTGGAGTGGTTTTATTTTTCTCTCTATAAAAATCGGAAAGGTGGGATGCAGCCTGCACCATCCCCCAATTTTAAATATTTTCAAGAAATTCAATTTTAATTACTTTGTATGTACACTTTGCTCTCTTCCAATAATTTTGGGCACTTGTATTCGGCCTAAGTCACTATGCCACCGTATCTCGTACTACTACCTACGTCTAGGTTTTCACGCCACGTCATATATTTTTTGTCAAAGGTTGACCAAAATTTTTAACTACTCCCTCCTATTCGGTTTATAGGGCTTAAATTTGAAATCTCATCAACCAAGGCAGATGATGAGTGGAGAAATGTACTCAGTCTCGTAGTTTACAAAATTACTCAAACTTTAATCTGCAATAATTACAATATATTCATGGACGACCACTAAATGAGTAGAATGGTTACATGCACTGGTTGGTTTCTTTTAATCCTCGCATGCATCAATTTAATGCACCTTGGAATGTGAACATGTGAACTGACTAGCCGCTAGGCCAGGGCCGAGCCCGGACGGTGGCCAGCCGTGTCTTTGTCGGTGCTCCGCCGACGGGATAGATTCGAGTGGCTAGAGGCGGATTCACTACCTGCACGCGACGTGGAGGCATTGCCATTGTTGTGCGACCCGGTACCCGGACAATGCATGGCAAGGCGCAGTCGCAGGCGGCCGGAATCCTCCAAATCCGGCAGCCGCGTGCGTCAAATCCCGCGGCCGCAGATATAGCAGTTGACCGCTGGCGCCGGGACAAGAGAGGCACAGATCCGGCCGTCGCGCTGTGGTCGGCTGGGCTATAGTGCGAGGCAGTGACCGTGTCTCCGACGGACGTGCGTGTACCTCTTCTCTTCTTGTACATACTCCATTGATCTCACTTCCTGTGGCTTCCCACTCCCACGGTATTCCAATTCTATGAACCTGTGTGTGTGTGTGTGTGTGTGTTTAACAGCGTGTGTGTGTGTGTTAGAGAGAGCGACACATTGACCTTATAGAGAGATGGTGTGTAGTACTACGAAGCCGCGAGAGTCGGTGCATACTCTCGTGTCCGGTGTCCGGTCAGGACAGCTGCCACGCCCGCTCCTGACCACCCAAGGGTGAAAATGGACAAAACTGGCCATTTTTCAAAACTTCAACACAAAATAGCCCTAATCTATTTTTTTTTCGAAACTGGCTATCGCCCGCGCGCGCTCAGTGCCGCTCCAGAGAATCGGTGCCGCATTCATGCCCGGGTAGAGCGGACGCAACCTCTCACTGCCGAACGCGTTGAAGGGAGAACCGGATTCAACGAAGAGTGATGGTTGCTTCGTCCGTCCAACTTACTGCCGGGTCTATATGTGATTTGATGGCCCATTGGTCATTATTACTGAGGTGGTACGACGGTGCTGAGTCTCAGTTGTACTGTACACTTTACTTTGGTGCATGACACGTGCACCAGATGATGGGTGGCCCAAGTTTCGGCGAAAGGAGGTAGAGCGTCTCCACTCTTTACAATTTTCTCCACTCTTACAGTGGAGGAGTGCGAAATCAGCGAAAACACAACAGCTCATCGAAAACACGAGAGCAGCAAAAACTGTACAAAGCTATGAAAGCTTTCAGCTTGTGTTTCATATATCTTGCATCCAAGATTGCCTGTTGCAACATTCCATCAAACACAAAGGAGACTAACATGCATGCTATTGCATCTCAATGATTCACAGATCATAGCCAATACACCCTCCGTTCCAAAATAAGTGTCTCAACTTTATGCCAACTGAAGGAAATATGCCCTAGAGGCAATAATAAAGTTGTTATTTATATTTCCTTATATCATGATAAATGTTTATTATTCATGCTAGAATTGTATTAACCGAAAACTTAGTACATGCGTGAATACATAGACAAACAGAGTGTCACTAGTATGCCTCTACTTGACTAGCTCGTTAATCAAAGATGGTTAAGTTTCCTAGCCATAGACATGAGTTGTCATTTGATTAACGGGATCACATCATTAGAGAATGATGTGATTGACATGACCCATCCGTTAGCTTATCACGATGATCGTTTAGTTTGTTGCCATAGCTTTCTTCATGACTTATACATGTTCCTATGACTATGAGATTATGCAACTCCCGAATACCGGAGGAACACTTAGTGTGCTATCAAACGCCACAACATAACTGGGTGATTATAAAGATGCTCTACAGGTGTCTCCTATGGTGTTTGTTGAGTTGGCATAGATCCAGATTAGGATTTGTCACTCCGATTGTCGGAGAGGTATCTCTGGGCCCTCTCGGTAATGCACATCACTATAAGCCTTGCGAGCAATGTGACTAATGAGTTAGTTGCGGGATGATGCATTACGGAACGAGTAAAGAGACTTGTCGGTAACGAGATTGAACTAGGTAGTGAGAAACCGACGATCAAATCTCGGGAAAGTAACATACCGATGACAAAGGGAACAACGTATGTTGTTATGCGATTTGACCGATAAAGATCTTCGTAGAATATGTGGGAGCCAATATGAGCATCCAGGTTCCGCTATTGGTTATTGACCGGAGATGAGTCTCGGTCATGTCTACATAGTTCCCGAACCCGTAGGGTCCGCACGCTTTACGTTCGATGACGATCGGTATTATGAGTTTATGTGTTTTGATGTACCGAAGTTTGTTCGGAGTCCCGGATGTGATCACGTACATGACGAGGAGTCTCGAAATTATCAAGACATAAAGATCGATATATTGGAAGGCCATGTTTGGACACTGGAAAGGTTTTAGATGAGTTCGGGCATTTTCCGGAGTACCGGGAGGTTACCGGAACCCCCTGGGGTCTTAATGGGCCTACATGGGCGTTAGTGGAAGAGAGAGGAGAAGGCTAAGAGGAGGGGCGCCCCCAAGCCCAATCCGAATTGGGAAGGGGGCCGGCCCCCCTTTCCTTCTCTCCCTCTTCCTCTTCCTTCCCCCTCCTAGTTGGACTAGGAAAGGGGGGTGAGGGAGTCCTGGATTAAGGGGTCCTCGGACGTCCGACCTGTCGACATGGGGCGGGCTGTTGGGTTGTGAAGATACAAGACCGAAGACCCTCACCCGTGTCCGGATGGGACTCACCTTGGCGTACGGATATGAAGATCCCTTTCTCTGTAACCGACTTGATACAACCCTAGTCCCCTCCGGTGTCTATATAAACCGGAGGGCTTAGTCCGTAGAGGGCAGAAGAATAATCATAGTCATACATGCTAGACTCTTAGGGTTTTAGCCATTACGATCTCGTGGTAGATCTACTCTTGTAATACTCATATTCATCAAGATCAATCAAGCAGGAAGTAGGGTATTACCTCCATAGAGAGGGCCCGAACCTGGGTAAACATCGTGTCCCTTGTCTCTTGTTACCATCGACCTTAGACGCACAGTTCGGGACCCCCTACCCGAGATCCGCCGGTTTTGACACCGACATTGGTGCTTTCATTGAGAGTTCCGCTGTGTCGTCGTTAAGAGGTTCGATGGCCCCGTCAATCATCTACAACAATGTTGTTCAGGGAGAAGTCTTCCTCCCCGGACAGATCTTCGTATTCGGCGGCTTCGCACTGCGGGCCAACTCGCTTGGCCGTCTAGAGCAGATCGACAGCTACGCCCCTGGCCATCAGGTTAGATTCGGAAGCTTGAACTACATCGCGGACATCCGCAGAGATTTGATCTTCGACAGATTCGAGACCGCGGCAGCCGCTCCCTGTCACCGCGATGAACATGACTTAAATCTGTCATCGGACCATACCCAGGCGATAGCGCCTACAACTGCTCTGGCCCTAGATCCGGAGTAGATCACGCCATTCGAGGACAGGAGGCTCAACCCCGCCACGGAGGCCGCAGATTCAGCGGCGTCGGAGCCGCACACAGACCCAACCTCAAGTGGGATCTGTGTTACCGGAACCTCGGACACGTTTCCGGCTACAGGTTCCAAAGCATGTGCGTCCACGCACGACGAGCTTGATCGGGCATCGATCGTCGAATTCAGCTCCGTAGACATCTTCCGGCACTCGCCTTTAGGTGACGTGCTAAACTCATTAAAAACACTCTCCTTGGTGGGGGACTCACAGCCGAATTATATCCGGTTCAAACTGGAGGCTGATGGCGGAGAATTTCGTTTCCCACCCACCGCCCACTTCATAGCCACTGTCGAGGACTTAACCGACATGCTCGATTACGGCTCCGAAGACATCGACGGTATGGACAACGATGCCGGAGAAGAGGAGGCCCAAAACCCGCCATTTACCGGACGTTGGACGACCACTTCCTCGTATGACGTATACATGGTGGACACTCCTAAAGAGAACAATGGCGACAACAAGAAGGATCCAGTCGAGGATAAACCTCCCGAGATACAGCCAAAACGCAGACGTCAGCGGCACCGCTCTAAATCACGCCGTGCAAAAGACAGCGATACCGGCACAAGAGAAGATAACACTCTGGACGGTGCCGAAGACAATGAAGACCCCGTTGAGGCAACTTCTGAACAGGACGAACGGGAAGACGTGCAAGTTAGCCCTGATGAACAGGCCATACACGAAGACTCGGAGGACTGTAATTATCTCCCGCTCTCCGAGGAGGAGGTGAGCCTCGGCAACGAGGATTTTATCATGCCTGAGGAACCTCTCGAGCAGGAGCACTTTAAGCGCCGGCTAATAGCCACTACAAGGAGCCTGAAAAAGAAGCAGCAGCAGCTTCAAGCTGATCAAGATCTGCTCAACGATAGATGGACTGATGTCCTGGCAGCCGAGGAATACGGCCTCAAGCGCCCAGCCAAAAGTTACCCGAAGCGTAAATTGCTACCTCAGTTCGATGATGAGGCGCTGGAGCCCGTACCATCGTCGCACAATGCGGCTGACCGACCACCATGTGGTCGGGACAAAGTGGCAACTCAAGCCGAACACCAGCCCGCCCCACCTCACCATAAAGGTAGAGATAAAACAGCTCGGGGACATACCTACGACCCGCGGCAGGGCTTGGACAGTAGAGTAGGTCAGAACAGATCGATCTATGGATCACGGGGACGCGCCCCGACACGTAATAACGACTATCTAGCCGGACGCAACAATCACACTCACGCCCGGGCCGAGAACCGCAGACGGACTCCATCCGAGCTACGTCACGACGTGGCCCGATACAGAGGCGCCGCACACCCCCTTTGCTTCACTGATGAAGTAATGGACCATGAATTCCCGGAAGGGTTTAAACCTGTGAACATCAAATCATATGACGGGACAACGGACCCTGCGGTATGGATTGAGGATTTTCTTCTCCATATCCATATGGCCCGTCGTGATGATCTTCATGCCATCAAATACCTCCCGCAAAAACTCAAGGGACCAGCTCAATACTGGTTGAACAGTCTGCCCGAAAATTCAATTAGCAGCTAGGAGGACTTGGAAGACGCCTTCCTCGACAACTTCCAAGGTACATACGTCCGACGTCCGGATGCCGACGACTTAAGTCACATAGTTCAACAGCCCGGAGAGTCAGCCAGGAAATTCTGGACTAGGTTCTTAACTAAAAAGAACCAGATCGTTGACTGCCCGGATGCCGAAGCCCTAGCGGCCTTTAAGCATAGCATCCGCGACGAATGGCTTGCCCGTCACCTCGGCCAAGAAAAGCCGAAGTCCATGGCGGCCCTCATGGCACTCATGACCCGTTTTTGCACGTGCGAGGATAGTTGGCTGGCACGTAGCAATAACAATGCAAGCGACGCCGGCACCTCTGAAGCCAGAAATAGCAACGACAAGCCCCGATGCAACAGACACAAGCGTCGAAACAACGGTGATAATACCGACGACACGGCGGTCAACGCCGGATTCAGTGGCTCCAAGTCCGGCCAGCGGAAGAAGCCGTTCCAAAAGAACAATTCAGGCTCATCCAGTTTGGACCGAATACTCGATCGCCCATGCCAGATACACGGCACCCCCGACAAGCCATCCATTCATACCAACAGAGACTGTTGGGTTTTTAAACTGGCCGGCAAGTTAAATGCCGAAAACAAGGAGAAGGGATCGCAAAGCGAGGACGATGACGAGGAGCCCCGTCCACCGAACACAGGGGACAGAAGAAGTTTCCCGCTCAGGTCAAAACGGTGAACATGATATATGCCACCCACATCCCCAAGAGGGAGCACAAGCGCACGCTTAGGGACGTCTACGCAATGGAGCCAGTCGCCCCAAAGTCCAACCCATGGTCTTCCTGTCCGATCACTTTCGATCACAGGGACCATCCGACCAGTATCCGTCACGGCGGTTCAGCCGCACTGGTCCTTGATCCAATCATCGATGGATTCCACCTCATGCGAGTCCTAATGGACGGTGGTAGTAGCCTGAACCTGCTCTATCAGGATACAGCACGCAAAATGGGCATTAATCCCTCAAGAATTAAGCCCACCAAGACTACCTTTAAAGGAGTCATACCAGATTTAGAGGCCCGTTGCACGGGCTCAATCACACTAGAGGTTGTCTTCGGATCCCCGGTCAATTTCTGAAGCAAAGAATTGATCTTCGATATCGTCCCCTTTCGCAGTGGCTATCATGCACTGCTAGGACAAACCGCATTTGCTCGATTCAACGTGGTGCAACACTACACTCATCTCAAGCTCAAGATGCCCGGACCACGCGGCGTCATAACAGTCAATGGAAACACGGAACGCTCCCTCCGAACCGAGGAGCACACCGCTGCGTTAGCAGCAGAAGTACAGAGCGGCCTTCTCAAGCAGAACCTTAATTCGTCGGCCGAGCTCCCGGACACTGTCTAACGAGTCTGGACTAATCTGCCGCAGGACAGCCTGAAGGAAATATGCCCTAGAGGCAATAATAAAGTTATTATTTATTTCCTTATATCATGATAAATGTTTATTATTCATGCTAGAATTGTATTAACTGGAAACTTGATACATGTGTGAATACATAGACAAACAGAGTGTCACTAGTATGCCTCTACTTGACTAGCTCGTTGATCAAAGATGGTTATGTTTCCTAGCCATAGACATGAGTTGTCATTTGATTAACGGGATCACATCATTAGGAGAATGATGTGATTGACTTGACCCATTCCGTTAGCTTAGCACTCGATCGTTTATTATGTTGCTATTGCTTTCTTCATGACTTATACATGTTCCTATGACTATGAGATTATGCAACACCCGTTTACCGGAGGAACACTTTGTGTGCTACCAAACGTCACAACGTAAGTGGGTGATTATAAAGGTGCTCTACAGGTGTCTCCAAAGGTACTTGTTGGGTTGGCGTATTTCGAGATTAGGATTTGTCACTCCGATTGTCGGAGAGGTATCTCTGGGCCCACTCGGTATTGCACATCACTATAAGCCTTGCAAGCATTGTAACTAATGAGTTAGTTGCGGGATGATGTATTACGGAATGAGGAAAGAGACTTGCCGGTAACGAGATTGAACTAGGTATCGAGATACCGACGATCGAATCTCGGGCAAGTAACATACCGATGACAAAGGGAACAACATATGTTGTTATGCGGTCTGACCGATAAAGATCTTCGTAGAATATGTGGGAGCCAATATGAGCATCCAGGTTCCGCTATTGGTTATTGACCGGAGAGGTGTCTCGGTGATGTCTACATAGTTCTCGAACCCGTAGGGTCCGCACGCTTAATGTTACGATGACAGTTATATTATGAGTTTATATGTTTTGATGTACCGAAGGAGTTCGGAGTCCCGGATGAGATCAGGGACTTGATGAGGAGTCTCGAAATGGTCGAGACGTAAAGATCGATATATTGGACGACTATATTCGGACTTCGGAAAGGTTCCGAGTGATTCGGGTATTTTTCGGAGTACCGGAGAGTTACGGGAATTCGTATTGGGCCTTAATGGGCCATACGGGAAAGGAGAGAAAGGCCCCAAAGGGAGGCCGCACCCCTCCCCATGGACTAGTCCGAATTGGACTAGGGAAGGGGGGCGCCCCCTTCCTTCTTTCTCCTTCTCCCTTCCCTTCTCCTATTCCAACAAGGAAAGGAGGAGTCCTACTCCCGGTGGGAGTAGGACTCCCCCCTTGGCGCGCCCTCCTCCTTGGCCGGCGGCCTCCCCCTTGCTCCTTTATATACGGGGGCAGGGGGGCACCCCATAGACAGAACAATTGATCATTGATCTCTTAGCCGTGTGCGGTGCCCCCCTCCACCATATTACACCTCGATAATATCGTAGCGGTGCTTAGGCGAAGCCCTGCGACGGTAGAACATCATCATTGTCACCACGTCGTCGTGCTGACGAAACTCTCCCTCAACACTCGGCTGGATCGGAGTTCGAGGGACGTCATCGAGCTGAACGTGTGCTGAACTCGAAGGTGTCGTGCGTTCGGTACTTGATCGGTCGGATCGTGAAGACGTACGACTACATCAATCGCGTTGTGTTAACGCTTCCGCTTTCGGTCTACGAGGGTACATGGACAACACTGTCCCCTCTCGTTGCTATGCATCACCATGATCTTGCGTGTGCGTAGAATTTTTTTGAAATTACTACGTTCCCCAACAGTGGCATCCGAGCCTGGTTTTATGCGTAGATGTCATATGCACGAGTAGAACACAAGTGAGTTGTTGGCGATATAAGTCATAGTGCTTACCAGCATGTCATATTTTGGTTCGGCGGTATTGTGAGATGAAGCGGCCCGGACCGACATTACGCATACGCTTACGCGAGACTGGTTTCACTGTTGCGAGCACTCGTTGCTTAAAGCTGACCGGCGGGTGTCTGTCTCTCTCACTTTAGTTGAACCGAGTGTGGCTACGCCCGGTCCTTGCGAAGGTTAAAACAGCACCAACTTGACAAACTATCGTTGTGGTTTTGATGCGTAGGTAAGAACGGTTCTTGCTAACCCCGTAGCAGCCACGTAAAACTTGCAACAACAAAGTAAAGGACGTCTAACTTGTTTTTGCAGGGCATGTTGTGATGTGATATGGTCAAGACATGATGCTATATTTTATTGTATGAGGTGATCATGTTTTGTAACCGAGTTATCGGCAACTGGCAGGAGCCATATGGTTGTCGCTTTATTGTATGCAATGCAATCGCCATGTAATTGTTTTACTTTATCACTTAGCGGTAGCGATAGTCGTAGAAGCAATAGTTGGCGAGACGACAACGATGCTACGATGGAGATCAAGGTGTCGCGCTGGTGACGATGGTGATCATGACGGTGCTTCGGAGATGGAGATCACAAGCACAAGATGATGATGGCCATATCATATCACTTATATTGATTGCATGTGATGTTTATCTTTTATGCATCTTATCTTGCTTTGTTTGACGGTAGCATTATAAGATGATCTCTCACTAAAATTTCAAGATAAAAGTGTTCTCCCTGAGTATGCACCGTTGCGAAAGTTCTTCGTGCTGAGACACCACGTGATGATCGGGGGTGATAAGCTCTACATTCAAATACAACGGGTGCAAAACAGTTGCACACGCGGAATACTCAGGTTAAACTAGACGAGCCTAGCATATGCAGATATGGCCTCGAAACACGGAGACCGAAAGGTCGAGCGTGAATCATATAGTAGATATGATCAACATAGTGATGTTCACCATTGAAACTACTCCATCTCACGTGATGATCGGACATGGTTTAGTTGATATGGATCACGTGATCACTTAGAGGATTAGAGGGATGTCTATCTAAGTGGGAGTTCTTAAGTAATATGATTAATTGAACTTAAATTTATCATGAACTTAGTCACCATCACCAAGTTAGTAGAACTTCGTGATGAACTATAGTATGCAAGGGATGACGAAAGTAATTCCCGAGCTCTTCGTGATGCTGAAATCGACGAAGGTAGAAATCAAGAAAAACATCAAGTGTTGATGGTTGACGAGACCACTAGTTTCAAGAAAAGGGCAAAGGGAAGAAGGGGAACTTCAAGAAGAACGGCATGCAAGTTGCTGCTCAAGTGAAGAAGCCTAAGTCTGGTCCTAAGCCTGAGACTAAGTGCTTCTACTGCAAAGGGACTAGTCACTGGAAGCGGAACTACCCCAACTATTTGGTGGATAAGAAGGATGGCAAAGTGAACAAAGGTATATTGGATATACATGTTATTGATGTGTACTTTACTAGTGTTTATAGCAACCCCTCGGTATTTGATACTGGTTCAGTTGCTAAGAGTAGTAACTCGAAACGGGAGTTGCAGAATAAACAGAGACTAGTAAAAGGCAAGGTGACGATGTGTGTCGGAAGTAGTTCCAAGAATCATATGATCATCATCGCACACTCCCTATATTTTCGGGATTAGTGTTGAAACTAAATAAGTGTTATTTGGTGTTTGCGTTGAGCATGAATATGATTTGATCATGTTTGTTGCAATACGGTTATTCATTTAAATTAGAGAATAATTGTTGTTCTGTTTAATGAATAAAACCTTCTATGGCCGTACACCCAATAAAATGGTTTGTTGGATCTCGATCGTAGTGATACACATATTCATAATAATGAAACCAAAAGATGCAAAGTTAATAATGATAGTGCAACTTATTTGTGGCACTGCCGTTTTGGTCATATTGGTGTAAAGCGCATGAAGAAACTCCATACTGATGGGATTTTGGAATCACTTGATGCTTGCGAACCGTCCCTCATGGGCAAGATGACTAAAACGCCGTTCTCCGGAACTATGGAGAGAGCAACAGATTTGTTGGAAATCATACATACAGATGTATGTGGTCCGATGAATATTGAGGATAGTAGCAGGTATCATTATTTTCTGACCTTCATAGATGATTTGAGCAGATATGGGTATATCTACTTAATGAAACAGAAGTCTGAAACATTTGAAAAGTTCATATAATTTCAGAGTGAAGTGGAAAATCATCGTAACAAGAAAATAAAGTTTCTACGATCTGATCGTAGAGAAGAGTATTTGAGTTACGAGTTTGGCCTTCAGTTAAAACAAATGTGAAATAGTTTCACTACTCACGCCACCTGGAACACCACGGTGTAATGGTGTGTCCGAACACCGTAACCGTACTTTATTAGATATGGTGCGATATATGATGTCTCTTACCGATCTACCACTATCGTTTTGGGGTTATGCATTAGAGACAGCTGCATTCACGTTAAATAGGGTACCATCTAAATCCGTTGAGACGACATCTTATGAATTGTGGTTTGGCAAGAAACCAAAGTTGTCGTGTCTTAAAGTTTGGGGTTGCGATGCTTATGTGAAAAGGTTTCATCCTGATAAGCTCAAACCCAAATCGGAGAAATGTGTCTTCATAGGATACCCAAAGGAGACAGTTGGGTACACCTTCTATCACAGATCCGAAGGCAAGACATTGGTTGCTAAGAATGGATCCTTTCTAGAGAAGGAGTTTCTCTCGAAAGAAGTGAGTGGGAGGAAAGTAGAACTTGATGAGGTAACTGTACCTGCTCCCTTATTGGAAAGTAGTTCATCACAGAAATCTGTTCCTGTGACTCCTACACCAATTAGTGAGGAAGTTAATGATAATGATCATGAAACTTCAGATCAAGTTATTACTGAACCTCGTAGGTCAACCAGATTAAGATCCGCACCAGAGTGGTACGGTAATCCTGTTCTGGAGGTTATGTTACTAGACCATGACGAACCTACGAACTATGAAGAAGCGATGGTGAGCCCAGATTCCGCAAAATGGCTTGAGGCCATGAAATCCGAGATGGGATCCATGTATGAGAACAAAGTATGGACTTTGGTTGACTTGCCCGATGATCGGCAAGCCATTGAAAATAAATGGATCTTCAAGAGGAAGACGGACGCTGATAGTAGTGTTACTATCTACAAAGCTAGACTTGTCAGAAAAAGGTTTTTGACAAAGTTCAAAGTGTTGAATACGATGAGATTTTCTCACTCGCAGCAATGCTTATGTCTGTCCGAATCATGTTAGCAATTGCCGCATTTTATGAAATATGGCAAATGGATAAACAAAACTGCATTCCTTAATGGATTTATTAAAGAAGAGTTGTATATGATGCAACCAGGAGGTTTTGTCAATACTAAAAGTGCTAATAAAATATGCAAACTCCAGCGATCCATCTATGGACTGGTGCAAGCATCTCGGAGTTGGAATATACGCTTGGATAAGTTGATCAAAGCATATAGTTTTATACAGACTTGCGGTGAAGCCTGTATTTACAAGAAAGTGAGTGGGAGCACTACAGCATTTCTGATAAGTATATGTGAATGACATATTGTTGATCGGAAATAATGTAGAATTATTCTGCAAAGCATAAAGGAGTGTTTGAAAGGAGTTTTTCAAAGAAAGACCTCGGTGAAGCTGCTTACATATTGAGCATCAAGATCTATAGAGATAGATCAAGACGCTTGATAAGTTTTTTCAATGAGTACATACCTTAACAAGATTTTGAAGTAGTTCAAAATAGAACAGTCAAAGAAAGAGTTCTTGCCTATGTTACAAGGTGTGAAATTGAGTAAGACTCAAAGCCCGACCACGGCAGAAGATAGAAAGAGAATGAAAGTCATTCCCTATGCCTTGGCCATAGGTTCTATAAAGTATGCCATGCTGTGTACCAGATCTATTGTATACCCTACACTAATTTTGGCAAGGGAGTACAATAGTGATCTAGGAGTAGATCACTGGACAGTGGTCAAAATTATCCTTAGTGGAATAAGGATATGTTTCTCGATTATGGAAGTGACAAAAGGTTCGTCGTAAAGGGTTACGTCGATGCAAGTTTTGACACTAATCTAGATGACTCTAAGTCTCGGTCTAGATACATATTGAAAGTGGGAGCAATTAGCTAGAGTAGCTCCGTGCAGAGCATTGTAGACATAGAAATTTGCAAAATACTTACGGATCTGAATGTGACAGACCCGTTGACTAAAATTATCTCACAAGCAAAACATGATCACACCTTAGTACTCTTTGGGTGTTAATCACATAAGCGATGTGAACTAGATTACTGACTCTAGTAAACCCTTTGGGTGTTGGTCACATGACGACGTGAACTATGGGTGTTAATCACATGATGATGTGAACTATTGATGTTAAATCACATGGCGATGTGAACTAGATTATTGACTCTAGTGCAAGTGGGAGACTGAAGGAAATATGCCCTAGAGGCAATAATAAAGTTATTATTTATTTCCTTATATCATGATAAATGTTTATTATTCATGCTAGAATTGTATTAACTGGAAACTTGATACATGTGTGAATACATAGACAAACAGAGTGTCACTAGTATGCCTCTACTTGACTAGCTCGTTGATCAAAGATGGTTATGTTTCCTAGCCATAGACATGAGTTGTCATTTGATTAACGGGATCACATCATTAGGAGAATGATGTGATTGACTTGACCCATTCCGTTAGCTTAGCACTCGATCGTTTATTATGTTGCTATTGCTTTCTTCATGACTTATACATGTTCCTATGACTATGAGATTATGCAACTCCCGTTTACCGGAGGAACACTTTGTGTGCTACCAAACGTCACAACGTAAGTGGGTGATTATAAAGGTGCTCTACAGGTGTCTCCAAAGGTACTTGTTGGGTTGGCGTATTTCGAGATTAGGATTTGTCACTCCGATTGTCGGAGAGGTATCTCTGGGCCCACTCGGTAATGCACATCACTATAAGCCTTGCAAGCATTGTAACTAATGAGTTAGTTGCGGGATGATGTATTACGGAATGAGTAAAGAGACTTGCCGGTAACGAGATTGAACTAGGTATCAAGATACCGACGATCGAATCTCGGGCAAGTAACATACCGATGACAAAGGGAACAACGTATGTTGTTATGCGGTCTGACCGATAAAGATCTTCGTAGAATATGTGGGAGCCAATATGAGCATCCAGGTTCCGCTATTGGTTATTGACCGGAGAGGTGTCTCGGTCATGTCTACATAGTTCTTGAACCCGTAGGGTCCGCACGCTTAACGTTACGATGACAGTTATATTATGAGTTTATATGTTTTGATGTACCGAAGGAGTTCGGAGTCCCGGATGAGATCAGGGACTTGACGAGGAGTCTCGAAATGGTCGAGACGTAAAGATCGATATATTGGACGACTATATTCGGACTTCGGAAAGGTTCCGAGTGATTCGGGTATTTTTCGGAGTACCGGAGAGTTACGGGAATTCGTATTGGGCCTTAATGGGCCATACGGGAAAGGAGAGAAAGGCCCCAAAGGAGGCCGCACCCCTCCCCATGGACTAGTCCGAATTGGACTAGGGAAGGGGGGCGCCCCCTTCCTTCTTTCTCCTTCTCCCTTCCCTTCTCCTATTCCAACAAGGAAAGGAGGAGTCCTACTCCCGGTGGGAGTAGGACTCCCCCCTTGGCGCGCCCTCCTCCTTGGCCGGCGGCCTCCCCCTTGCTCCTTTATATACGGGGGCAGGGGGGCACCCCATAGACAGAACAATTGATCATTGATCTCTTAGCCGTGTGCGGTGCCCCCCTCCACCATATTACACCTCGATAATATCGTAGCGGTGCTTAGGCGAAGCCCTGCGTCGGTAGAACATCATCATTGTCACCACGCCGTCGTGCTGACGAAACTCTCCCTCAACACTCAGCTGGATCGGAGTTCGAGGGACGTCATCGAGCTGAACGTGTGCTGAACTCGGAGGTGTCGTGCGTTCGGTACTTGATCGGTCGGATCGTGAAGACGTACGACTACATCAACCGCGTTGTGTTAACGCTTCTGCTTTCGGTCTACGAGGGTACGTGGACAACACTCTCCCCTCTCGTTGCTATGCATCACCATGATCTTGCGTGTGCGTAGAATTTTTTTGAAATTACTACGTTCCCCAACACAGCCCAGCTCGTCAAGAGCTCGACTAGCAATTTGGCCTCCGTCCCCGTCCCAATCAAGTGGCGGCATTCGTACCGCGCGTACATAACTACGCACTCAAAATACCATGGGCATAGACGGAGGCATAACTAGCTTGTGATCCATAATACGGCTTGACCGCTCCTGGACACACATACTTTCAATTTTTCTTTTTTTATCCTTTTCAGGTTTCTTTTCCACAGGCTTCTTCCGACGACCTAATCATCGGTCCTCTCGACAGGATTGGTACACCAAGATGGCAAGAAGCACTGGCGTACAAGGGAATTTCTAGGTGGTCTCTCTAACGATCACTCTACCTGTTTTCAGGTCCCGCACGCAGCTCTCCCTTGGTCGTGGCATGTTAAATAGCCCGGTTGCTTATCGCACCACTTGTACAAATATGCTTTGACGTATTAATCAAACTATAATGGAAACAGTTTGCGGCCCAACTTCTGCGGCACTAGCCTACTACACCTTTTTTCCTTTTTTGGGTAATCTTCTCAAGTTGCACCCGTACACTTTGGTACGCTTTACTCTACCAGGGGTTTCATTGCGACCCATAATATGGCAACAAAGTCCAAAAACTTTTTGCAATATAGTTCGGCACCCCAAATTTAGCATTATGTGCATTGGCTCCGAATCATGTCTTTGGTCAATAGTTGGGTTGCCCGGCTCCTGTGCTTACTACCTTACGTTCCGCTATATCGGCTAGGGTAGTAAAGGGAGAACTACTGCAATTGTGTCCTGGTTTATCCGGATGAGCACCTAAGTAGAGAAAGCCAAAAACTGACTCTCATGATGCGGCGAGAATCGGTCAGCTGTTCGGAGGTTTCAAATCTGTAGCGATTTTTTCCGCATTATGCGATGAATCGGCTTTTACCCGATCAGGTGTTTACAGTACCCTAGTTCGGATACTAGGGGCTGCGCCTAAATTTTCATTGTCAAACTCCTATGGCTAAGTGAGGGTGATAAAGCCACATAGTCCGATAGCCTGGTTCGTTGCGCTAAACACCTCCTTCAAGGACCAAACAATTGGATCAAGAGTGTTTAGATTACATCCTGAACACCCCCGTACTACCTACGTGGGGGCTGAAGCCGACGACTGGCCAACTCTCAAAATTTCATAAACACGGCCGCACAGGAGGTAAAATATTAAACAAACATTATATTACATAGCCGAACTTGTTTCATAATACAGGTCGAGCCAATATGAATGTATTCATTCAAAGATTACATCCTTTGTACATTGCTCCGCCTCAATGCGGGATCCCTCCAGGACATCGCTAAAATATCGCTCGGGCATGCGGTGCTCCTTTCCCGCAGGCGGTCCCTCGGTCGCGACCATGACGGCGTTCATCTTCGCCCACTGCATCTTGACACGGGCGAAGGCCATCGTTGCACCCTCAATGCAGACCGACCGCTTGATGGCGTCAAGCCGAGGGCAGGCATCGACTAGCCGCTTCATGAGACCAAAGTAGCTGCTGAGTATGGCTTCGGCAGGCCACAGCCGGATTATTAAGTCCTTCATGGCCAGTTCAGCCACCCTATGCAGCTCGACCAACTGTTTTAGCTGATCGCTAAAGGGCACCGGATGTTCTGGCGCAAGGAATTGCGACCAGAACAGCTTCTCCGTTGAGCTCCCCTCTTCCGTTCGAAAGAATTCAGCAGCGTCTGAAACGTTGCACGGCGGATCCGCAAACGCCCCTGGAGAACTCCAAATCCGGGTCAGTAAGAGATACCTCTTCTTCACATACTTGCTTTGCATAATAAAAGCCTTACCAGCCGGGATCTTCTTGGCCTCTTGGATTTCCTGGAGGGTGCCTTGGGCTTCGGCCCAGGCCTCTTGTGCGCTTTGGCGGGCCTTCGCGAGTTCGGACTCTCGGTCCGCATACTGGCGCTCCAAGGACTCGTATTTCTTCAAGGCATCATGGAGCTCCTGCTGGACCTCCCCAACCCTGGCCTCATGCTTTTTCCGAGCGTCTTGTTCCTTCGCCGCGCTCTCCTCGGCCTCGGCCAGCACTTTCTTGAGGGTTTCAACCTCAGTAGCCGCTCCTACAAATATCATAAGCACTATGATCAGAACACATCATTTATTCTTTCCGAATATACAAGTCACCACATACCTTGCTTGTCCTCCAGCTGCCTTTTTACAAGGCCGAGCTCTTCTTCGGCCCGCTCCAGACTCTGCTTCAGTCCGGAGACCTCAGCAGCATGAGAGATTGCGGCCAGCAACGACGCCTGCTTATTCACATAAGACACATTTAGTTAGTTTCCTGCGAAAATTACTTGATCCTCTGCCCTACTTTTCTTTCCGAACACCGGACAGTGTCTCAGGGGGTACTGTCTATACTATGGCTTTCTCTTTTGCGTCGCTTAACTCAAAGCCTGTTAGCAGGCTGGTGCAGGCTTCGGTCAGTCCGCTCTTGACGGACTGAACCCTCTCAACCACCATACCCATAAGGATACGGTGTTCCTCCACAATGGAAGCGCCTCGTAGCGCTTCCAGCAGATTATCCGGTGCCTCTGGATGGACAGAGGTCACCGACGGTATAGGCACACCCCCTCCCTTCGGAGGAGGCTGCTCGCTTGACTCCGGAGCCGTGTAGGTCTCCGGGATGGTACCAGCTGGGGGCCGAATTGGATATGGCCCCATCGCCAGTCTCCATGGGGGCTTTCTCCCCCATGTGTCCAGCGGCCGAGGACTCATCCTCTGGCGCCACCCTGACGGCCTCCTGAACCTCTCCCTGGCCGGGGAAGGTCCTTCGGGACAGCACGTCGGCGTCGCCCTTGGCCTGGGGAGAGTGAGCCGTCAGTGGTGACTCGCTGGCCATCGCCTTTGAATCCAGCGGATCCTCCGATGAGGACCGCAAGGAGCTGTCGTGGGCCGGACTGCAATTGCATAACTCAAACATGTTAAAACTATGAAGTAGAGAGGCCGGATATATGGATGCATTAGGGTTTCTTAGTACTCATGATGCGGCCAGGGGCTTGGTTCGGGGGCACGGCTCTGGGCTGCTGTCAACGTCCCACGTGGAGTTATCCGCGAGGGAGCTCTTCCCCCTCTTGGACGCCTCCGCCTCCAGATTTGTGGAGGCCGCCCTCTTCTTCCTTCCCCCGTCAGGGGGAGAGCTGCTTTCCTCCTCCTCCTTGTTGTCGTCTTCGGCAGCGGAGGAGTGAGTCTCATTGTCTTCCGACGTCACGTCCGAAGCACCCTTGCGGCGGAGGCCACTTCTGCCCCCTTGGCCTTCTTCTTGGCCTTCTTCTCCAGCGCCTTGTAAGGCGCCGGGACCAGCATCTTCGTCAGAAGCGGGATGGCTGGTTCTTTGGGCTGCGGAGCCGGACACCGAATCCGCTCCGCCTTCTTAGTCCAGCCCTGGAAAAATATATAGTGAAATTCAGGTACCTTCCCTGAAAAAGCAAGTAAAGGATGCACCTTGAAGTACGGAGGACTTACCGCACTGGCGGGATGGGCCAAGGCATGCCCACGGTCCTCGGTCGTCTCCGGCGGCGTCTCGTTGCCCTTAAAGAGCACCTTCCAGATATCTTCGTGCGTAGTTCCGAAGAACTATTGCAAGGTCTAGTGCTCGGCCGGATTGAACTCCCACAGGTGGCAAGTCCGGCTCTGGCATGGAAGGATCCAACGAACTAGCATCACCTGGATCACGTTGACGAGCTTGATGTTCTTGTCCACCATGCTCTGGATGCGCGTTTTGCAGCGCCGTCAGCTCGTCCGACGAAGACCAACTCAGGCCTTTCTCCAGCCAGGAAGTGAGCCGCATTGGGGCTCCGGACTTGAATTCTGGAGCCGCGGCCCAGGTAGCGTCGCGGGGCTCTGTGATATAGAACCACAGTTTCTGCCACTCTTTGACAGTCTCCACAGGTTGCTTTGGGCCAGGTGACATTGGGCATCTTGCTCACCATGGCACCTCCACACTCTGCGTGCTGGCCATCCACCACCTTCGGCTTCACGTTGAAGATCTTGAGCCACAGTCCGAAGTGGGGTGGAATGGGGAGGAAGGCCTCGCACACGAGAATGAATGCCGAGATGTCGAGGAAGGACTTTGGGGCTAGATCATGGAAATCTAGCCCGTAATAGAACATAAGTCTGCGGACGAAAGGGTGGAGAGGAAACCTTAACCTGCGGACGAAGTGGGGGATAAACACCACCCTCTCATTGGGCTTCGGGGTGGGGATGATTTGCCCCTTGGCCGGAAGCCGGTGGGTGATTTCTTTCGCCAGGTACCCGGCCTCCCGAAGCTTGGTGATGTCCTTCTCCTGGACGGAGGAGGCCATCCACTTGCCTTGCGCTCCAGATCCGGACATGGTCGAGTGCTTTCTTCAGGCGGAAAAAATGAGAACTTGGGCGCTGGAGCTCAAGAGTGGGAAGAAAGAGAGAGAGAAGGCGTGGGTGAAAGAGAGGAATCACTTATCTCCTTATAAAGGCAATGAATATCAAGCGCCTCCCCACTCGCCTTAAAACTCGCCTGTTCCCGAGGGTCGTGCAGATGGCACGGTTGGATTACCCACGCCCGTATTGATGAGAATCCCGCAATAAGGGGACACGATCTCTGCTTTGACAAGACGTGCCAATGAAGCCGCATCTCGAAATATGGAACGTCAAGCTAAAAAACGGTTCAAAATAATGGCCGGGCGGCGACGTGATGTCACGCTACAAAAAGTTGTCAGCGGATTGGACTCGTGAAATATTATACTCTCCGCGGTTGTGTGTGGAATTTGTTTGGCAGAACTGGACACGATTCTTGTGTTCAAAAACTATTTTGGAGTATACGGAGGAGGAACCCGCCTTGCAATGCCGAAGACGATCAGCATGCCGGACACCTCGTCATTGAAGCCTGGTTCAAGGGCTACTTAGGGATTCCCGGATTAAGGGGTCCTCAGACGTCCGACCTATCGACATGGGCTGGACTGTTGGGCTGTGAAGATACAAGACCGAAGAGACTCACTCGTGTCCGGATGGGACTCACCTTGGCGTACGGATATGAAGATCCCTTTCTCTGTAACCGACTTGGTACAACCCTAGTCCCCTCAAGTGTCTATATAAACCGGAGGGCTTAGTCCGTAGAGGGCAGAAGAATAATCATAGTCATACAGGCTAGACTCTTAGGGTTTTAGCCATTACGATCTCGTGGTAGATCTACTCTTGTAATACTCATATTCATCAAGATCAATCAAGCAGGAAGTAGGGTATTACCTCCATAGAGAGGGCCCGAACCTGGGTAAACATCGTGTCCCCTGTCTCCTGTTACCATCGACCTTAGACGCACAGTTCGGGACCCCTACCCGAAATCCGCTGGTTTTGACACCGACAGGGGGAACCTACTCCTAGTTGGAGTAGGATTCCCCCTTGGGGCGCACCCCTTGAGGCCGGCCGGCCCCTCCTCCTCTCCTTTATATACGGGGGGAGGGGGAGCACCCCATAGACACACAAGTTGATTGTTTAGCCGTGTGCAGTGTCTCCCCTCCACAAATTTCCACCTCAGTCATATCATCGTAGTGCTTAGGCAAAGCCCTACGTCGGTAACTTCATCATCACCGTCGTCACGCCGTCGTGTTGACAAAACTCTCCCTCGGCCTCAGCTGGATCAAGAGTTCGAGGGACGTCACCGAGCTGAATGTGTGTAGATCGTGGAGGTGCCGTGCGTTCGATACTTTATCGGTTCGATCGCGAAGACGTTCGACTACATCAACCGCGTTACTTAACGCTTCCGCTTTCGGTCTACGAGGGTACGTGGACACACACTCTCCCCGCTCGTTGCTATGCATCTCCAAGATAGATCTTGCGTGATCGTAGGATTTTTTTTTGAAATATTGCGTTCCCCAACAGTGGCATCCGAGCCAGGTTTATGCGTAGATGTTATATGCACAAGTAGAACCCAAAGAGTTGTGGGCGATAATAGTCATACTGCTTACCAGCATGTCATACTTTGATTCGGCGGTATTGTTGGATGAAGCGGCCCAGACCGACATTACATGACTGCGTTCATGAGACTGGTTCTACCGCCGTGCTTCGCACACAGGTGGCTAGTGGGTGTCTATTTCTCCAACTTTAGTTGAATCGAGTGTGACTACGCCCGGTCCTTGTTGAAGGTTAAAACAACACACTTGACGAAAAATCGTTGTGGTTTTGATGCGTAGGTAAGAACGGTTCTTGCTAGAAGCCCGTAGCAGCCACGTAAAACTTGCAACAACAAAGTAGAGGACGTCTAACTTGTTTTTGCAGGGCTTGCTGTGATGTGATATGGTCAAGACGTGATGATATATAATTTGTTGTATGAGATGATCATGTTTTGTAACAGTTATCGGCAACTGGTAGGAGCCATATGGTTGTCGCTTTATTGTATGAAATGCAATCGCCTTGTAATTGCTTTACTTTATCACTAAGCGGTAGCGATAGTCGTAAAAGCAATAGTTGGCGAGACGACAATGATGCTTTGACGGAGATCAAGGTGTCAAGCCGGTGACGATGGTGATCATGATGGTGCTTTGGAGATGGAGATCAAAGGCACAAGATGATGATGGCCATATCATATCACTTATATTGATTGCATGTGATGTTTATCCTTTATGCATCTTTTTTTGCTTAGTACGGCGTAGCATTATAAGATGATCTCTCACTAAATTTCAAGGTATAAGTGTTCTCCCTGAGTATGCACCATTGCGACAGTTCGTCGTGCCGAGACACCATGTGATGATCGGGTGTGATAAGCTCTACGTTCACATACAACGGGTGCAAGCCAGTTTTGCACACGCAGAATACTCGGGTTAAACTTGACGAGCCTAGCATATGCAGATATGGCCTCGGAACACTGAGACCGAAAGGTCGAGCGTGAATCATATAGTAGATATGGTCAACATAGTGATGTTCACCATTGAAAGCTACTCCATCTCACGTGATGATCGGACATGGTTTAGTTGATATGGATCGCGTGATCATTTAGATGACTAGAGGGATGTCTATCTAAGTGCGAGTTCTTAAGCAATATGATTAATTGAACTTTAATTTATCACGAACTTAGTCCTGGTAGTATTAGCTTATCTATGTTGGAGATCAATAGTTCACGATGTAGCTCCCCGTTTATTTTTGATATGTTCCTAGAGAAAAATAAGTTGAAAGATGATAGTAGCAATGATGTGGACTTGGTCCGTGATCAGAGGATTATCCTCATTGCTGCACAGAAGAATTATGTCCTTGATGCACCGCTAGGTGACCGACCTATTACAGGAGCAGATACAGATGTTATGAACGTTTGACAAAGCTCGGTATGATGACTACTTGATAGTTTAGTGCACCATGCTTTACAGCTTAGAACCGGGACTTCAAAAAGGTTTTGAACACCACGGAGCATATGAGATGTTCCAAGAGCTGGAATTGGTATTTCAGACTCATGCCCGAGTCGAGAGGTATGAGACCTCTGACAAAGTACTTAGCCTACAAGATGGAGGAGAATAGCTCAACTAGTGAGCATATGCTCGGAATGTCTGAGTACTACGCTCGGTTGAATCTAGTGGGAATTAATCTTCCAGATAAGATAGTGATTGACAGAGTTCTCTAGTCACTATCACCAAGTTACTAGAACTCCGTGATGAACTATAATGTGCAAGGGATAACGGAAACGATTGCCAAGCTCTTCGCGATGCTGAAATCGGCGAAGGTAGAAATCTAGAAAAAGCATCGAGTGTTGATGGTTAACAAGACCACTAGTTTCAAGAAAAGGGCAATGGGATAGAAAGGCAACTTCAAGAAGAATGACAAGCAAGTTGTCACTCCCGTGAAAAAACCCAAAGCTAGACTTAAGCCTGAAACTGAGTGCTTCTACTGCAAGGGATTAATCACTAGAAGCGGAACTACCCCAAATAATTGGCGGATAAGAAGGATGGGAAATTAAAATAAAGTATATTTGATATATATGTTATTGATGTGTACTTTACTAGTGTTCATAGTAACCCTAGGGTATTTGATACCAGTTCAGTTGCTATGATTAGTAACTCGAAACAGGAGTTGCAAAATAAACAGAGACTAATTAAGGGCGAGGTGATGATGTGTGTTGGAAGTGATTACAAGGTTGATAAGATCACCATCGCACACTCCGTTTACCTTCGGGGTTAGTGTTGAACCTAAAATAAATGTTATTTGGTGTTTGCGTTGAGCATGAATATGATTGGATCATGTTTATTGCAATACGGTTATTCATTTAAGTCAAAGAATAATTGTTGTTCTATTTACATGAATAAACCCTTCTATGGTCATACACTCAAAATAAATGGTTTATTGAAGCTCGATCGTAGTGATACACATATTCATAAATATTGAAGCCAAAAGATGCAAAGTTAATAATGATAGTGCAACTTATTTGTGGCACTGCCAGTTAGGTCATATTGGTGTAAAGTGCATGAAGAAACTCCATGCTGATGGGCTTCTGGAATCACTTGATTATGAATCACTTGATGCTTGCAAACCATGCCTCATGGGCAAGATGACTAAGACTCCGTTGTCCGGAACAATGGAGCGAGCAACTGACTTATTGGAAATAATACATACTGATGTATGCGATGAGTGTTGAGGCTCGCGGCGGGTATCGTTAGTTTCTGACCTTCACAGATGATTTGAGTAGATATGGGTATATCTACTTGATGAAACACAAGCCTGAAACATTTGAAAAGTTCAAAGAATTTCAGAGTGAAGTAGAAAATCATCGTAACAAGGAAATAAAGTTTCTATGATCTGATCGCGGAGACAAATATTTGATACGAGTTTGGCCTTCATTTAAAACAATGTGGAATAGTTTCACAAACTCACGCCGCCTGGAACACACAGCGTAATGGTGTGTCCGAACGTCGTAACCGTCCTTTATTAGATATGGTGCGATCTATGATATTGCTTACCGATTTACCCCTATCATTTTGGGGTTATGCATTAGAGACAGCTGCATTCACGTTAAATAGGGCACCATCTAAATCCGTTGAGACGACACCATGTGAACTATGGTTTGGCAAGAAACCTAAGCTGTCGTTTCTTAAAGTTTGGGGCTGTGATGCTTATGTGAAAAAGTTTCAACCTGATAAGCTCGAACCCAAATCGGAGAAATGCGTCTTCATAGGATACCCAAAGGAGACTGTTGGGTACACCTTCTATCACATATCCGAAAGCAAGATATTCATTGCTTAGAATGGATCCTTTCTAGAGAAGGAGTTTCTCACCAAAGAAGTGAGTGGGAGGAAAGTGGAACTTGATGAGGTAATTGTACCTTCTCCCGAATTGGAAAAGTAGTTCATCACAGAAATCAGTTCCAGTGATGCCTACACCAATTAGTGAGGAAGTTAATGATGATGATCATGAAACTTCAGATCAAGTTACTACCGAACCTCGTAGGTCAACCAGAGTACGGTCCGCACCAGAGTGGTACGGTAATCCAATTCTGGAGGTCATGTTACTTGACCATGACGAACCTGCGAACTATGAGGAAGCGATGATGGGACCAGATTCAATAAAATGGCTTGAGGCCATGAAATCTGAGATGGGATCCATGTATGTAGAACAAAGTGTGGACTTTGGTTGACTTGCCCGATGATCGGCAAGCCATTGAGAACAAATTGATCTTCAAGAGGAAAACGGACGCTGATAGTTGTGTCACTACCTACAAAGATCGAATTGCCGCAAAAGGTTTTTCTCACTCGTAGCGATGCTTAAGTCTGTCCGAATCATGTTAGCACTTGCCACATTTTATGAAATCTGCAAATGGATAACAAAACTGCATTCCTTAATGGATTTATTAAAGAAGAGTTGTATATGATGCAACCAGAAGGTTTTGTCAATCCTAAAGGTGCTAACAAAATGTGCAAGCTCCAGCGATCCATCTATGGAATGGTGCAAGCATCTCGGAGTTGGAATATACGCTTTGATGAGTTGATCAAAGCATATAGTTTTATACAGACTTGCCGTGAAGCATGTATTTACAAGAATGTGAGTGGGAGAACTAAAACTTTTCTGATAAGTATATGTGAATGACATATTGTTGATCGGAAATGATGTAGAATTTTCTGGAAAGCATAAAGGAGTGTTTGAAAGGAGTTTTTCAAAGAAAGACCTTGGTGAAGCAGCTTACATATTGAGCATCAAGATCTATAGAGATAGAACAAGACGCTTGATAAGTTTTTCTTTTCAATGAGTAAATACCTTAACAAGATTTTGAAGTAGTTCAAAATGGAACAGTCAAAGAAGGAGTTCTTGCCTGTGTTGCAAGGTGTGAAGTTGAGTAAGACTCAAAAACCCGACCACAGCAGAAGATAGAAAGAGAATGAAAGTCATTCCCTATGCCTCAGCCATAGGTTCCATAAAGTATGCCATGCTGTGTACCAGACCTATTGTATACCCTGCCCTGAGTTTGGCAAGGGAGTACAATTTTGATCTAGGAGTAGATCACTGGACAGCGGTCAAAATTATCCTTAGAGGACTAAGGAAATATTTCTCGGTTATGGAGGTGATAAAGAGTTCGTCGTAAAGAGTTACGTTGATGCAAGCTTTGACACCGATCTGGATGACTCTAAGTCACAATCCGGATACATATTGAAAGTGCGAGCAATTAGCTAAAGTAGCTCCGTGCAAAGCATTGTAGACATAGAAATTTGCAAAAACATACGGATCTGAATGTGGCAGACCCGTTGACTAAACTTCTCTCACAAGGAAAACATGATCACACCTTAGTACTCTTTAGGTATTAATCACATGGCGATGTGAACTAGATTATTGACTCTAGTAAACCCTTTGGGCATTGGTCACATGGCGATGTGAACTAGATTATTGACTCTAGTAAACCCTTTGGGTATTGGTCACATGGCGATGTGAACTATAGAGTGTTAAATCACATGACGATGTGAACTATTGGTGTTAAATCACATGGTGATGTGAACTAGATTATTGACTCTAGTGCAAGTGGGAGACTGAAGGAAATATGCCCTAGAGGCAATAATAAAGTTTTTATTTATATTTCCTTATATCATGATAAATGTTTATTATTCATGCTAGAATTATATTAACCGAAAACTTAGTACATGTGTGAATACATAGACAAACAGAGTGTCACTAGTATGCCTCTACTTGACTAGCTCGTTAATCAAAGATGGTTAAGTTTCCTAGCCATAGACATGAGTTGTCATTTGATTAACGGGATCACATCATTAGAGAATGATGTGATTGACATGACCCATCCGTTAGCTTAGCACGATGATCGTTTAGTTTGTAGATATAGCTTTCTTCATGACTTATACATGTTCCTATGACTATGAGATTATGCAACCCCCGAATACCGGAGGAACACTTAGTGTGCTATCAAACGTCACAACGTAACTGGGTGATTATGAAGATGCTCTACAGGTGTCTTCGATGGTGTTTGTTGAGTTGGCATAGATCCAGATTAGGATTTGTCACTCCGATTGTCAGAGAGGTATCTCTGGGCCCTCTCGGTAATGCACATCACTATAAGCCTTGCAAGCAATGTGACTAATGAGTTAGTTGCGGGATGATGCATTACGGAACGAGTAAAGAAACTTGCCGGTAACGAGATTGAACTAGGTATTGAGATACCGACGATCGAATCTCGGGCAAGTAACATACCGATGACAAAGGGAACAACGTATGTTGTTATGCGGTTTGACCGATAAATATCTTCATAGAATATGTGGGAGCCAATATGAGCATCGAGGTTCCGCTATTGGTTATTGACCGGAGATGAGTCTCGATCATGTCTACATAGTTCTCGAACCCGTAGGGTCCGCACGCTTAACGTTCGATGATGATCGGTATTATGAGTTTATATGTTTTGATGTACCGAAGGTTGTTCAGAGTCCCGGATGTGATCACGGACATGACGAGGAGTCTCAAAATGGTCGAGACATAAAGATCGATATATTGGAAGGCTATGTTTGGACACTGGAAAGGTTTCAGATGAGTTCGGGCATTTTCCGGAGTACCGGGAGGTTACCGGAACCCCCCGGGGGCTTAATGGGCCTACATGGGCTTTAGTGCAAGAGAGAGGAGAAGGCCAGGAGGAGGGGCGCCCCCCAAGCCCAATCCGAATTGGGAAGGGGGTCGGCCCCCCTTTCCTTCTCTCCCTCTTCCCCTTCCTCCCCCCTCCTAGTTGGACTAGGAAAGGGGGGGAACCTACTCCTAGTTGGAGTTGGATTCCCCCTTGGGGCGCATCCCTTGAGGCCGGCCGGCCCCTCCTCCTCTCCTTTATATACGGTGGGAGGGGGCACCCCATAGACACACAAGTTGATTGTTTAGCCGTGTGCGGTGCCCCCCTCCACAGGTTTCCACCTCGGTCATATCGTTGTAGTGCTTAGGCCAAGCCCTGCGTCGGTAACTTCATCATCACCGTCATCATGCTGTCGTGCTGACGAAACTCTCCCTCAGCCTCAGCTGGACCAAGAGTTTGAGGGACGTCGCCGTGCGTTCGGTACTTGATCGGTTGGATCGCAAAGACGTTCGACTACATCAACTGCGTTACTTAATGCTTCCGCTTTCGGTCTACGAGGGTATGTGGACACACTCTCCCCGCTCATTGCTATGCATCTCCTAGATAGATCTTGCGTGATCGTAGGAAATTTTTTGAAATGCTGCGTTCCCCAACACCAACTTTGCCAACTTTAGTACAAAGTTGACACTTATTTTGGAACAGAGACAGCTAAAGAAAAAAACGATCCATGCAGTCCCTTGGCCTTGAACCCTAAACCCTAACCAGGCTTTAATTTGGTGGCGAGGTTTAACCTTCCGAAGGAATGAAGTTTGCAACCCTTTGACCATCGGATCATTTTGTGCAGTTTCACTAAAATTGAGCAGAGCATCCCTGTGGCAAAGATATTGAAGTGTGATTAGAATAAGCCTAGTGGGACTAGTTTTTATGAGACATAAACTCATCAAAAATACAGTAGAATCCAGTAGAGGTACGTGCGGGGAAAAGAAGTAGAGAAATATCCACATGGAGCGCTGTGGGCAGCTGGGGCAGTGGTGCAAGCAGGCTATAAAGGAAGTTGTACCTTAGGGATGTCGGGATGTAGCTAGAGGAGGGCGGCGGGAGGGGGCAACTGCCCACGTCGCGGAAGTGAGCAAGGGAGGAAGGCAAACCGCATCGGCTTTGTGAGAGAGAACATCGGGGACCCCTGATCGGGATATGCCGACAGTCGGTTTTCTCCATCGGTAACGGCGACCGCATCTATAGAAAGCATCCACCCCTTCCCCCGGTGGACGTGATCCTCTGGGATGTGTGACTAGAGATGTGGCGACATTCATTTTGTGCGAGAGAGTGTGAAGAGAGCAACCCCAACAAGCAACAGTGTAGGCTCCTGGCTACGTATATAGTGGAGCGGTTTCTTTTTCTCTCCACTAGCAAGATGCACGTGAATTGCACGGAACATCAAGATGCATTTTTTTACAAAAGACCTGTTGTGATTGACCCATGTAGAAGTAATCCCATGTGTAAAAACTAATTATATCTCGAGAATTTCATCAAAAAAAATAATATCTCGAGAAAGATGAGAGATAAGGTGAGGAGGAGTGGGGCGCGGTGGTGATTGGTGGTCGGACTTAGCGGAGGCATGGGGATGGACGACGCCGGCAGCGACCACCATGCCAGATTGGTCCAGAGGCTTCCTTTTTTAATTACTCAACAAAGAAATTGTGGGACATAAGGATGAACGAGAGAGCTGTGGGTATCCTTTTGCAAAATTTCCATAGTTTGCCTATCCGTCTGATATAGATCGGACGGTCTATATTGCAAGCAGGCACACCATCATCACCAACTTGGTTTTTATAAGAGTAAAGATAAAGAGTAGAGTATGAACCTATTTATATTGCTTACGTGCCATTGAAGAAAAAAACTTTATTTATAAATAACGCAACACCGTTCATGCGTGGTTCCCGACCCTCCATTAAGTGAGTAACTACTACTAGACGCGTCAAATTATCACGTGGGCTGCATCATCATACAGAAATGAGCTCCATCGTGTCACCTGTGTGGTTGGGGAAGACGCAAAGAGTGCTACGTGCGTGGGTGCGTGCACCTCTTCTCTTCGAGCATGGTTATTAAAAGTATAGTCCTTTCTTTACCACGCAATTATTATATGGGCAACTACTCTACCATGATGTCATTTCAATCATGTCTAGTAGGCCAACTACTCTATCACGCGGTTATTATACGGGCAAAGAGTATAGGCAGTAATAATGACTAATGAGCCATCAAATCACGAGGCCCACCTTTCTCAACGTTTGACCAAGGAAGCAGCCATTATTTCACTCCTCGTTGAATATCCATCTGCTGCTACCTCCGCAAATAAATAAAAATCCGCTGCTACCTCCGCAGCATGGTGAATATAACCATGTCAATCACGATGTAGAAATATCATTCACTGATACAATAGGGCTGGCTCTAAGGCTGGTGATTTTTTTAATTTGGCTCTCTCTCTTTTTGTCTCATTTACTCATTTTACATAGGAGCACGTGTAGAGGACGGCTATTCCTTTCGATGGGACTTCTTCATGGGGTTTAAGACTAGGTAGCTCCGAATATTATTCCCGCTGTCCATCACTCTGAATCGTGCCATCTACGATACTCCCATTGCAACAATGAGGTCCACTAGGTCTAGCACGTCCTGTAAGAAGAGACTGTCATGCCAAACATACATTCTTGTTGCCTTCTTCCCCATACAGTACGTACTAGTACTACTACTCGTTATCCTATAAACCTTGCGCTTGGCATCTAAAAAATATTAACCTTGCGCTTGCCTCTTCGCCTCTTCGGGAAGTCGAGCAATGATGGTAGTATCGTATATGGTTCTGGCTATCTGACACCGAATGAATTGTTGCATGTCCACCACGTGGGCGAGGGGCGAGGGAGAGTTCGTACTACTGTGTCGTTTCAATATGGACTACATACGGAGCAAAATGAGTGAATTTACAATCTGAAATATGTTTATATACATCAGTATTTGGAGTATGTACTAGTAGTTCATATTGAAATCTACTGAAAGACATATATTTCAAACAATATGATAATCTCTCTAACCAAGGTAAGGGCGAGGAGTATATGTCTAACGGAGGGAGTAGTACTAAAATTTCCTCCTCGTCCTACGAGCCACCGCGCGCATGGGCGAGGGAGCGGGCGTAGGCATACTAAAGCAAGCTTCTCCTTGTCCTGCGAGCCACCGCGCGCGTGGGCGAGGGAGCGGGCGTAGGCGTAGTAAGCAAGCTTCTCATCATGCGACTCTGCGAGCCACCGCGCCCGTGGGCGGGGGAGAGGGCGTACTAAGCAAGCTTCTCCTCATTCTGTGAGTTGACGGACACATGAAAAGTAGTACAGAGCATCTCCAGTGTATAGAGCCTTTCCTCTAATGTAGGCCCCACATGGTTTGCTTCTTTTTTTAAATAATGCGACAAGTCACAATTTGTCTGTTCACCTGTGGTACACGATCCTCCATCAAGTGGACAACCAGTACACGTGTCAAATTACCATGTGGGATGCCTTTTCGTACAGAAATGAGCTCCACCGTGTACCCATGCGGGTGTGGTTGGGAAAGAGAAGGGACTACATGCACCGTGCGTGCACCTCTTCTCTTCGTGCACGTCCCCCACCTACGTGGGTGTGTGTGAGAGAGATACAAACCTAAGAGATGGCGTGTGCTCTGTGGGAATATGTTTCGATGATATCTCAAACAAAAAAGTGACACATGCAATGTGTGTGAATTAGAGGCCTATCTATATCATATATAGAGGGGGCAATCCACGAGAAGAGAGGGAGGGGTCATAGATATCGATAGAGTCGAAGAGAGGATCAAGTGTGTGGGTGCGAGATCGATGAAGAGAGCCATCAAAATTGTGTGTGTGCACGTCAAAGATATAGGGCGACTGACCTACCAGAATGTTAGAGGGCAGAGGGTGAGTTTGTGTGTGGCAGGGAGACATGACTAGAGCGCTCGATGTATCGGTGTGTGTGGGTGGGGGGGGGGGGGAGGCAGAGACCTAACTAGGGAGGTAGATCGACTCATATATGTGTTGAGAAGGAGAGACCTAGCTATGTCTTGAGGGAGATTGGTCGACATCCATACATAAGTGAAGGATGGGAAATAGGTTGGGAGAGAGAGAGAGAGAGAGGTAGAGTGCCGGAGGGGTGGAGGAGTTGCTTCTCGGAGATGGTGGGAGAGGCCTACTAGAGAAACTGAGGGTACAACTGCGATATCAAGAAGAGAGAGGATGTGTTTCTGTGTGTGCGTGCGCATGATAGATGTGTCGGGAGTCATGCATGGATGATAAAGGGGGGGGGCATATGTGTTTGGTAAGAAGACCTAACTAGATCGGTAGATCAATTGGTGTGTGTCGGAGGAAGGGAGAGACATTACTAATGAGGTAGATCGATCGGCGCGTGGGGAAAACGAGTTATAAATGACCTAGCTAGCTATATGTATAGTGGGAGATCGGTCTGTGTACATCCATTTGTTGGAGGCAAATAAGGCCCAGAGAGATGAGTAGAGAGTGAGAGGGATGGAGCTAGGAGGTGATGCGAGAGGCCTACTAGATAGGGGGAGGAGTGTGTGATTGTGAGATCGATGAAAAGAGGGGCGAGAGTTTATTCGTGTGTGGGACCGTATGAGAGACACGAGGCATGGACAGAGAAAGGAGGAGATGGAAAGTGTGTGTGTATGTGGTAGGCAGACATCGCTAGAGAGGTTTATCAATCGGTGTGTGTCAGAAAGAATGAGTTGTGGAGGCTGTGGGAGAATGACCTAAACAAAAAAAATGAATGTGCGCGATGGATAGAATGCTGAGGGAGGGGGAGGGCGAGGAGGGCGTGTGCATGCACGAGAGGAAGTTAGTGCTAGCTACAAAGGTTAGAGGATTGTGTGGGTGTAAGAGACTAACAAAGATCATAAAACGGGACTAGACTCTCTTGTGTGGTGCGAATTGATTTCTTTTTGGTTTTTTCGTCGAGGGAAGTGCGAATGATTTGGTACAGTACACGTTAGGCTTGTCCGGAAATTTCAACCCGCGCCTTGTTATCCTGAAATTTTAAGACATCTCTTTGTCTCGTTGTGCTCCTAAAATTCCCTCCATCTCAACCCGCGCCTTGCAATCCCAAAATTACAATGCGCGCGAAAACTCCCACCTCCAGCGACATCCTGACACGTGAAATTCCCGTGATACCCTTAAACCGAAAGAACCACTTAGTTCAAATCAGTGGGGCTACTTTCGTAACTTACCCCACATTTCAGATAAGCGCGTCCCTAAGCCATGGTTCCCCCTCCCATCCCCTCCGCCCCATTCATATACCGAGACCACGAAAACCCGTGAAGCCCCACACCCTCCTTCGTCCGCCACCCAGCCGGAGCCTCATCCCCGACGACATCGTCCACAACAACTCCTTGACGTCCCTCATCCACGGCACCATATGAGGATCCATCGTCGATCTCGTCATCCCGCCGGTTCAGCCACCCCGTCCTCCACCTCCAAGGAGCTACCCTGACATTCGCCTCGTCTTTCGCGCCACCTCCATTCCCACATCACTGTCTTCACCTGCACCATCGGAAGAGCAGCACCATCGCCGATTCCTCGGATGTACCTAAGGCCTAATTGGTGCCACCAAAGAGGTTATATACTAATCGCTGCATTTTCTTCTTGATTCGATCTCAAGGTGCTGTCGGCGCTCGGTCCGGAGCCGTCATGGCGCGGCTCCATCTACGGCGGCATCTCCGGCCACTTCCTCCAAGGCGTCGACCACTTGGTAGCGACGTCCACATCAGTAGGAGCTGCTGCTCCGGCTCTCGCTGGCCGTGATGCTGCTGCTGCTTCGGCCCTCACTCGCGTTGCTGCTCTGCTCTTGCTCTCGGTCTCCTGCCTCGTTTGCTCTTGCTCTAGCTCCCATTGCTGCTCTTGCTCTTGCACTTGCTTGCACTGACGCTCTACTCTTGCTCGCACTGCTGCTGCACAAGCAGCAGCAACGACACTCACTCGAGTCCCTGCTGCTGCTACCCGAGATGCTGCTACATGACCCGCTGCCCTGGCTCTCGCACGTGCTGCTGCTCCAGGTGCTGCTGCTACTGCAGGACCGGCTGCCCTGGCTGCTCTCTGGTAGTACGTTCCCTACTGGAGCGGCTACCAGTTTAGATCACTGCTCCTCTACCACTAGTGCTGGAGTGCCCAAAACTATTAGTGCACTGCTTTTCTGATACTAGTGCATTCAATTTTGATAGCAAAATTCAGTTTTGACAGTTAAATTCAATTTCGACAGTTAAATTCAGTTTCGACAGTTAAGTTCAGAGATGAGCGGCTGATGTATTTTACATCTAGCACTTTTTGGTGATGTATTTTATTTACATCTTCTATTGCAGATGCTATTAGAATACCACTTCAGGTTAACGTTGTCTCTCTTGTCCTGCTTCAGACTCGTCATACACCTCACCGGAGCTGCTCCAACGATGAAACCCTCCATCATAGCGGAGCAGTACCCTTGACTCTATCTCCAGACGCCTAAGATCTTCTTCCCCTCCTCCGACAGCCACATGAGCTCCAGCATCCTCAGCTACCAACCCAATGAGGTTGGGATCGACATGGCTTCACCATAGAGGTTATACATTGGTTGCATTGTTTTTTACTTTACAGGTTATATATATCGAGCACGCGTAGTAATGAGGAATACAATTAGTTTCTCCTATATGACAAGCAGTGGGTACTAGGCAAGTTAGCTATCCGTGATGGACTCCCTCGAAAGCCATCATTATTTATTTCTGCGCGTTGGAGCTGTGCATGTGTAGATTGGCATGTGTAGATTGGCCTGGGAGTGACCTGGGTCCAAAGTATTATTTGTTCCTTTAGTGTCTCTTTCAAAGAAAAACCGTAGGAATTTTAATATCCACTTGGCCCTCCTTTTTAAATTCTTATTCATGAAGAACAAGACTAAGTGATAGTAGCATAATAGCATTATAATTGTACATTTTCTTGTGGTTTGACTTAATTTGACCATGCTTCTTTGTATTCCTGTGAACCAAACACCCAGATTGACAGAAATCTTGTATTTGCAAATGCTCTGTTTTGCACGTGCATTCCTATCCTATTCCTGTGTATTTCCTATCCCTGCGTTGTTAGAATCCTCCAATTCAAACGAGCCCTTACAGAATTACTTATGTTATAAATAGGTGTTGAAGAAAACCTTGTGTGGTTTGTTCCGCTCCTGCCACACCATCGTCCACCCCAGCTCAGCTGCTCCAATGACGGAAGGGTCCAGCATAGCAGGGATCCGCCCTCCAGACTGGCTTTCGCCGTCTCGGATCTTCTTCCATGCTGCCGGCAGCCACCACAACTTCATTACCCTCATCAACTGAGCAGATGACCTTGAGGACTACACGGGTCCGCAAGAGAGGTTGCACCCTTTCGTGTCTGCTTACGTTATGCATTGCTTAATATTACTTGCTACTTTATCGTCCTCTTCACCTGTTAGACTCCGAGTTAGCTCCAAACTAATGCTCAAACTTAAGTTTTTAAATGGTTGTGGGGTACATATCGGCGTAGCAACGACTATTATCTGTTTACTACCTGGTTAATCTTGGGTGTCTACTATGAGTTTCATGTTGGGTGGGAAACAAACGGTAAAGGAGACATTATCTGTATTTTTAACGGCAGCTATTATCTGCCCCTATCACTGGTTTTGGGTCTGTCCACAGGTTGCTACCATTACTCTAGATTTCTGCATGCACTCCTTACATAATCTCACTATGTTTTATTCCTATGCATGTCAGTTATTGTACACAATGGTACTGAACAAGTAGAGCAAAAGAGACGAGCCATGCATGGCAATAAAATATCATGCAGACATCGCTCCACGGTGGACGCAAAGGCAGCCCCCTCCCCCCATTCTAGATTGTAATCAAGAGGAAGATGACTGTTTAGAGGGGGATTCAGAGGGAGCAGACCACTCCTATTTACTCCCTGAGGTCTTTGCTCTAACTTGCCATGATGATGTTGGTCATATCATGAATATGGCGCCTTGCATTGCTTACTTTATACATTAAAAATGTCATCTGCTTAGTTTAGACATGCTTTGTGTGAATGCCATATGTTTACTTTCTATATCATATATGTGAAGTATGCAATACCATCTTGTATAGCCCGGCACCATATATGTGAATTTTGCAATGCCATCCTGCTTAGCCAGTCATCTTATATGTGAATTATATCATGCCATCCTTTTTTTCATTACGTAGTACATTTGTCAACAATGTAAGTACATTCAACTACTCTTCATGTGCATCATCCATTTGATACGGTGATGGAAAAATCTGGAGTGAAAACAAGGTCTTCAGAGCAGACAATGCTATCTCACGAAGTGCCTAACTTGCAGGTTATGGATAGCTCCTCAGAGGAGTATCCCGAGACAGATGACCAGTCCTATTCGCCCCCCCGAGGTGCATGCTCTTAACATGGCATGGTTATCTTGCTCATATCGTGCATATAGTGTCTTGCCTTGCTATGTCATTTGCTTAGTTTAGACATTCTTTGTGTGAATGCCACCTGATTAGTGTCTAATTACCATATATATGTGAATTGTGCAATGCCATCTTGGTGCAAGGCATTATATATGTGAATTATGCAATGCTATCTTGTTGCAATGCATTATGTATGTGAATTATTCAATGCCATGATGTTTAGCCAAGCATCATATATGTGAATTACATCATGCCATCCTTTTTTGTATCACATATCCCATTTGTCGACAACGTTCTTATATTTAACTACTCTTCATGTGCATCAACCATTTGAATTGGTGATGGAAAAATTTGGAGTGAGAACAAGGTCTTCAGAGCAGACAATGCTATCTGTTGAAGTAGATATCTTGCAGGTTAGAAATAGCTCCTCAGAGGAGGATTCAGAGACAGATGACCAGTCCTATTTTCCCCCTGAGGTGTATGCTCAAACTTGGCAGAGTTATATTACTCATATCATGCGTATGTTGTCTTGCATTGTTTAGTTTTTACATCATATACAAAATATTGAATGCCATCTGATTAGTTTAGACATCATATATGCGATTGCTATCTGCTTACTTGCTTAGAACACAAATCATATACAGTATTTGAATTATATCATTCCATCATGTTTACATAGACAACATGTATCAGAATTATGCCATGCCATCCAATTTAATAAAGACATCATATTAGTTATATCATCTCATCCTGTTTACATAGTCATCATATTTTGAATTTTGTCATTCTATCCGTGAATTATATCATGCCATTTGGTTTCCATAGACAGCATGTATGTGAATTATAGCATGCCAACCACTTTAATAGACACATCATATAGTTATATCATGTCATCCTGTTTACGTAGTCATCATATTTTGAATTATGTCATTCTATCCTATTTAGTTAGCCATCATATATGTGAATTGTGTCATGCTATCCTGTTTGGTTAGCCATCGTATATTTGAAATTGTGTCATGCTATGTTGTTTGATTAGACAACATAAATGTGAATTATTTCATGCCCTCTTTTATTCCCCACTATCCATTGAACCTGTCTATCATACAATGTTTGTACATTCAATTACTTTTCTTGTTTATCAGCCATTTGAATTGGAGGGGGTGATGGCAGTATCTAAGGGAGTAAAAACACGGTCTTCAGAAAAGATAGTGCTACCCGTCGATGCAGATAGAACCACAGTTGTACTTGCCCAAGAACCAGCCCCACCACACATAACCCAAGCTCTTGCAGATTGTACCCCTACCCAGTTCAACAGACAACCAGCTACACCTCTTCTAACCCCAACCTTAGAAAATAGTAACCCAGTCCCAGTTGACACAGCACCGTCTCCACCATAGAGCACCCAAACACGAGCAGTTAGTAAGGCAACTGCAGTGCCCAAAGCACGAGGACCACCACTCTGAATCCCAACTCAATGCTTAAAGCAGAAGAATAATTGTCTCAGGTTAGGTTCTGTAGCTATGGTTCATACTCCTTTGCTCTTGCATCATTGTATTTACTTATACCACCTAATTTCCATTTTGAAGGATGCAATTGAAACTCCAATGGCGCAACATGTATGTTTTAAACCTGTTTCTTTAACTGGTTTGCTGTTGTAACTTGCTCTATGTTGATTTCAGTTTCAATTGAATAAACAGTTATGTTCTCATGTCATGCGGTGTGGTTTCCCGCACTTATATTCTGTCTATGTTGTTTTGTCTTAAACAGATATGATTTAAACTGTATCTATCTTGATTTGACAACATAAAGTAGAATGATATAGACCATACAGTGACCATAGTACATAGATATATGTTTGTTTCATGCTGTTATCCTATTCACGTTACTGCCGAACTGGTTTACCAAAATGAGTTTCATATACAACATGGTAAACCTGTGATGTGTCTGCTTGTTTCTCTTTTAGAATGCGGACAAAATATTGGAGAAGAGTACCCCGTTATGCAATGGTAAAGGAAGTAATGCAGATAAGGTTCAAGATAGTGAGACATCCCTGTTGGTCTCCAAGAAAGCTGATAAAAACTATCTTGAAGACAGTGAGACAACCCCAAAGTCCTGTTTTAATGTAGTGTTCGAGTTACTGGCCACTACTGCTGGCACAAGCTCTGAGTCTCAACTTCAAGTTGAAAGACATCGATCAGATGTGCTGCGACAGGAAGCCGAAGGACTGAGGATGTCCCTGCAGAATTCAGATGCATACTTTCTATGCAACAGCAAGCACCGGAGGATTTAAGCGCCAAACAAGAGAAAGTTAATAAGCTTGCTAAGCATCTTGCCAGCCGGTTGAGTACCCAGGATATTGTTTCTTGAGCTCTTCTGAAGTGGTTTCAGTTCTGGACTTGTTCTGCTGTGGCGTTTATTTGCACTGGTCGCAAACTTTGACAACCAGTGTATGTGATATGCTGCTTTGTTCCCCATATTTGCACTGGTGGCGAACTTTGATGCCCAGTGGATGTAATATATATGTAATAGCCGTAATAGCCTAGTGTTAGTTGCATGCTTATTTATTTCCTTATTGTCTTGTTTAGTTGTTTGCTTGTAGTCACTGCAGTTCTTTTTCCACGTTTTTCTGCATTTTTCTAGTGGCCACAATAACCATGGGCAACATACGGCCCGTTGTAACCATGGTCCTGCTACCTGCTGGCTGCTGTAGTGACCATGGGCCTCCTACGGGCCGTAGAATCCATGGGCCTTCGACGGGGCGTATAATCAATGGTCCTTGTATGGGTTGTATGATCGATTGGCCAAACATGGGCCGTACTACAACGATCCGCAAAATGTGCCGTAAACGGGCTAGAGTGGAAATCGTGTGTTTATGGCCCGGCCAAAATGTATAAGGGACTTAATTCTATCGACAGGCATCACGGGTCGTTAATGAGCCGTATTAGATGACACTATGGAAACAACCCAATGGGTTAACAGGCCGACTGTAACGACAGCCTGAATTTGGCCCACAAGCGGAACAGGCCAGTAACGGGGCGTAAGTAACCGAATGCTAGAAATGAGCCCAAGAATAAATGGGCCCTTAGAAGGCTGAAAGGTAACACGGGCTGGAAATGGCCCAACGGAATAGTGGGTTGTTAATGGGTGTAAAGCGATACACTGTTCATTATAGGCCAGTTTCACCACGGGCCTTTAACGGGCCAATTGTTACGAAGGGCCTCGTGTGGGTCGAAAGACATCACGAGCCATACATGGGCCGGAAGTTACAACGGCCTGGAATCATATGGAATGGCCCAGATGACGCTACTGGGCCCAATTTGGATAGGCCATAATGGGCCGTGAGTTAGCGGGCTATAAATGGGCTATATGCGAACATGCTGTTAACAAGCTTTCCATGGGCTGGCCCGCTACCTTTCGACCAAGTCAAACGGGCCGGCCTTTTCACCTGAATGGGTCTCTGTTGGGCCGAGCCACATGTCGACTTATCATAGGCCCATCCCGTCCATTGGCTGGATGACATCTGTCCCAAGGCTGAGCTGACAGGTGGATCCTCCGGCGAATCATAATTTTACACGTGGAAAATCCCCATTGGTCAGTGCTGTTAATGGGTTATCGTATCCAAACCGGAACCCGATAGCTTAACAGCGACCCATTACGGCGGATGCCACGTGTCGGTCGCCCTTGACGAAAACACTTCCATGACGCGCCATTTATCATCATGGAAGTGGACACTTCTGTGATGATAATTTTGGTATTGTCATGGAACGCTTCTACGACAGCACATGTATGACTATCTTGATTCTTTCATAAAATTTTCATGGATGTACATGCATGATAGAAAACGTGACCTACTGTGACAAACATGTATCATCGCGGAAGTGTATTTTTTTATAGTGGTAGCTTTTTCAGGTCCAGAATTCCAGCTGCCGGTATTCTCCCTCTTTGCGTAATCCTTGCATATTATGAGAGAAAAGGCATTACAATTACTCCATAAAGCATTATTATGCATAAAAACATTATAAATAACTGTAGTAAAACATGATGCAAAATGGACGTATCAAGTCCCCCAAGCTTAGACCTCGCTTGTCCTCAAGCGAAAGCCAAGATCGAAAATCATGTCCACATGTTTAGAGAGAGAGGTGTCGATAAAAACAAAATACAGACATAGTAGCATCATGATTATTATTATAACATCAACAAACTTTATCATATAACTTTTCATGAACAAGTAACTATTCATCACAACATCGAAGTATAAAGCATAAACTCTATTGAAAACTAACAAACTATGTTCTCAGTCAACTTTGCAACTACAATTCATCATATTTTCAGGAAGGGTCTCGTATCGGAACCTTTTGGCAAGTCCACATACTTAACCATCATTTAATCTTCTATGATTGCTAAAACTCACAGCATACATATGAACAAAAAGTTTCAACCGGACACATAGAAAGATAGGGGCTTATAGTTTCGTCTCCCAACTTATTCACCTCAAGGGTGATGTCAACAATAATAACTCATGATCCCTCACATTCAACTGGATATATGTGCCTAGATCTTTCCTCGCCACATGGTGCTTGCAAAATAGAAAAATAAGAAGGAATAGAAGAGAATACTTTGACTCTTGCATAAAAAGTAAATACATAATAGTAAAAGATAGGCCCTTCACAAAGGGAAGCAGAGGTTGTCATGCGCTTTTTGGTTTGTATGCACAATATCTTAATGCAAAAGAACGTCACATTATATTGCCCCTTATGATAGCAACCTTTATTATGCAGTCCGTCGCTTTTATTACTTTGCCATCACAAGGTCGTACAATGCTTAATTTCTCTTACACTAAATGATCAAACACGTTTAGAAGCAATTTTTATTGCCTTATTGCACCGATGACATCTTACTTGAAGGATCTTACTCAATCCGTAGGTAGGTATGGTGGACTCTCAAAACATGAGTTTGGGATTTTTGGATGCACAAGTAGTATCTCTACTTAGTGCGGAGTTTTGGCTAGCAAAGATATTGAGCAAGCACCACATGTTGAAGGATCTATGACAATATAACTTCTATGTGAATATGAACAAACATAAATCATTACGTTGTCTTCCTTGGCCAACGTCAACAATTTTGGCATATAATATTAAATGGGGGCTCACTATCATAAAAGATGTCCAAGATAGTGAATTAGCATGTGAATCTTCTCTTCCCTTATTTATTCTTTAATGAGTTGCATCATTGACCAATGTTATGTTTGTCATCCTTCAATAAATTTTACCACTTATACTTTTCCTTGTGGGGTGTCATTACTTACCATAAGATTAGCATATGATTATTTTATTTTATTTTGATTGAAACATAAAAGTAAAGAAGCAAAAACTCAAACTACACTTTATTATATAGCTCTCACTCGATTATAGAGAGATAGATCACGAAACGAGAACTTGAAAATAGATCATACTAAACTTTTATTCAACTAAATCACGACATAACTAAGGATCAAACTAAAATAGGTAAAGATAGTGAAAATGTGATACGATACCGGGGCAACTCCCCAAGCTTGGCACAAGCCAAGGGGAGTGCCCATACCCGTGTACTCAAGTCTCCTTTGGTGGGGAAGATGATGGTGGTGGTGGTGATGAGGTAGTCTTTTCCAGCTTGCTTCAGAGGCTAAAATTAACCTCCCTTAAATCATCATTCTTCAGCTCAAGCTTCAATACCCTCTTGCATAATGTTGCCTTGCTCTCCTGCAGAAAACGGGATGGGATAAATTGAACCTTAGGTTTGTTTCCTTTGTTAGTAAGGCATGACTTCTTGAATTCCACATGCATGTCTCCAGGTTGAGGTAGTAGATCTTCATCTTCATCCTCAACGGAGCAATCAATCTTTGTTTCTTCATGTCAGCGTCTTCTTCGTCATCCGTGGTCCAATCGTAAGGATCCTCCTCCCCATAGACCTTGGTATTTGCGATATAATCAGCGACATAGCTCTCTCCTTCTAAATCTTGGGACGACATACTTTCAGATCTGCCAGGAAAACAGCACGAAACAAGAATAGAGGATTTCTCCATGATACGGAGGTCAAATCATCCGGGGCTACATATAAAGATTTTTTATCTTGGGAAACAAGCATCTGGAAGGAAAACAGAGTCGAGAAGGTGCTCGAGGGGCCCACCACCCACCAGGGCGCGCCTGGGGGGGGGGCAGGCGTGCACTGGTGTCTTGTGGGCACCAGGGTGGCCTTCCCGGTTGTTTATTATTTTCCTAATTTTTCTAATATTCCAAAACTGGCAAAAAATATTTTGCGGATTTTTCGGAGTCCGTTTACTTACCGTATCACGTACCTCTTCCTTTCAGGATTCTGGAGTGTTCTAGAAGGTTTCCTTTTATGTGTTCCTCTGGTGTCATGGTTTGGATAATATTGCTTTCAACATTAATGGGCGTACCTGAGATATAGTGCTTAATTCTTTGTCCATTGACCACCTCCGGGTTAGTACCTTCGGCATTATTGATCTTGATAGCTAGAGAGCGATAAACTTCTTCGATAATGTATGGTCCTTCCCATTTGGAAAGGAGTTTTCTTGCAAAAAAAAAATCTAAAACGAGAGTTGTACAATACAACATGTTCACCAACTTTGAATTCCCGGTTTTGGATTCTTTTGTCATGCCATCTTTTAACTTTTTCTTTGAATAGTTTGGCATTTTCAAAAGCTTGGGTTCTCCAATCATCTAGGGAGCTAATAACAAATAACCCCTTTTCACCGGCAAGTTTGAAGTCATAATTGAGTTCTTTAATTGCCCAATATGCTTTATGTTCTAATTCTAGAGGAAAATGAAAGCTTTCCCATAAACCATTTTGTATGGAGACATACCCATAGGATTTTTGCAAGTTGTTCTATAGGCCCAAAGTGCATCGTCTAGTTTCTCTTTCGGTACCTATTGACAGTTTTTTTGTAATATTAATTTTATTTCTCTATTGCTAAGTTCAACTTGACCACTAGATTGAGGATGATAGGGTGATGCAATTCTATGGTTAACATCATATTTAGCAAGCATTTTGCGGAAAGCACCGTGAATAAAGTGTGAACCACCACCAGTCATTAAATATCTAGGGACTCCAAACCTAGGGAAAATGACTTCTTTAAGCATTTTAATGGAGGTGTTATGATCAGCACTACTAGTTGGAATCGCTTCTACCCACTTAGTGACATAATCAACAGCAACCAAAATATGAGTATACCCATTAGAGGAACGAAAGGGTCCCATGTAATCAAAACCCCAAACATCAAATGGTTCAAAAACAAGTGAATAATTCATAGGTATTTCCTGACGCTTACCGATATTATCAATTCTTTGACATTCATCACAAGACAAGACAAACTTACGGGCATCCTTGAAAAGAGTACGCCAATAAAAACCAGACTGTAATACCTTGTGTGCGGTTCTATCTCCCGCATGATGCCCTCCATAGGCTTTGGAGTGACACTTTCGTAGGATTTATTCCCGTTCATGCTTAGGTACAAAACGTCTAATAATACCATCTACTCCCTCTTTATAAAGATGTGGGTCATCCCAAAAGTAATGTCTTAAGTCATGGAAGAATTTTTTCTTTTGCTGGTATGTGAAATTGGTGGTATAAATTTAGCAACAATATAATTAGCATAGTCAATATACCAAGGAGTATTATGAGAAGCATTTATTACAGCTAGTTGTTCATCAAGAAAATTATCATGAATAGGTAGTGGGTCATCAAGAATATTTTCTAACCTAGACAAGTTATCAGCTATGTGGTTCTCAGCTCCTTTCCTATCAGTGATATGTAAGTCAAATTCTTGTAGCAAGAGAACCCACCTAATGACTCTAGGTTTAGCATCTTCCTTTTACATAAGATATTTTATAGCATCATGATCGGTGTGAGCAATTATTTAGAATCAACAATGTAAGACCTGAATTTATCACAGGCAAACACAGTCGCTAAAAATTCCTTTTCAGTAATAGCATAATTTCTTTGGGCACTGTCTAGAGTTTTGCTAGCATAATGGATAACATTTAATTTCTTATGAACTCTTTTCCTAGAACAGCACCAACAGCATAATCGCTAGCATCACACATAATTTCAAAAGGTAAGTTCCAATCAGGTGGTTGAATAATAGGTGCAGAAGTTAAGGCTTTCTTAAGTGTTTCAAAGGCTTCTACACAATCATCATAAAAACAAATGGAACATCCTTTTGTAAAAGATTAGTAAGAGGCCTAGAAATTTTAGAGAAGTCTTTAATAAACCTCCTATAGAAACCAACATGACCAAGGAAACTCCGAATACCTTTAATATCTTTTGGACATGGCATTTTCTCAATTGCATCAACTTTAGCTTTATCCACCTCAATACCTCGTTCAGAAATTTTATGCCACAAGACAATACCTTCATTAACCATAAATTGACACTTCTCCCAATTTAAGACAAGATTAGTTTGCTCACATCTCTGCAAGACTCGATCAAGGTTGCTTAAGCAATCATCAAAAGAAGTTCCGTAAATGAAAAAATCATCCATGAAAACCTCAACAATCTTTTCACAAAAATCAGAGAATATAGCAGTCATACATCTTTGAAAGGTAGCAGGTGCATTGCATAAACCAAAAGGCACACGTCAAGTTCCAAAAGGACATGTAAAGGTGGTTTTCTCTTGATCAGGTTGTGATACACGTATTTGAGAGAAACCAGAATATCCATCAAGAAAATAAAAGTGTGTGTGCTTAGATAATCTTTCGCACATTTGATCAATAAAAGGCAGAGGGTAAGAGTATCTCCACTCACCCCGCCCCCCAACATGCCCCCCCAGGGCTCTCTTTTTAGCGCCGCCACCGAAAAAACAGCCCATTCGCACCCCCAGGTCCTTGTTTTTCGCTGGTTTGGGCCGAAATAATAGCTGGCGAACCTGAGCCGAATCCAGGCCCCAGGGGGGTGCCTGGGGACGCCGGCCGAAGCGAAAATGCACGTGGGTCTGCTCTGTCGGTGACAGACAGGCCTTTTCTTGCCGTTCCCCCACGTTTCCCTCCATTTTCCCATTGCTTCCCCTGCTGCCCCTTCTCCCGCCATTCTCCTCCCGCTCCCCCCTTCCGGCCGCCATCCCGCCATGCCGCCGAAGAATTATTCGGCCCCTCGCGCCGCTGCCGATTCCACCCAGCCAAAGATGAGGAAGCCGATGGCACAAATCCACCGGGCATGTCGAACACCGAGTGGAGGGCAGAGGTTCAGCGCCGGGAGGCTGTCATCACCGACCGACAGAACAGGCTCAACGCCAAGAAGGCCCGAGACACAGCGACGTCGGTGGCGGAGGCTTCGGCGGTGGAGTAGGCAGGGGCATCTCGTGCAGGGATGTTGAATCCACCCGGCAGCCATGGCCCGCAAACTGCGTGGAGCTAGTAGAGCATCGCCTCGCCGGCCAGCTTGTCGCCGCCACCACCGCCCTAGTGGTACGCATCTTCGCCTGGCTACGCCGACGGCGACGAGCATGGTGGATTCAACCCCAACGTCACATTTCCACATGGCCAGTGCGCCTCACCCTCTGCGCTGAACCCTAACCAGCGCACTCCATTGCCCGCGTTCGCTGGCGTCCAGTACCCCCCGTACAACTACTCGCCGCCGACGCCGGAGGAGCCCGTCATTTGATGCATTTCTTTGTCTATGCGTCCTTCCTTTTGAACAACGAACTATCGTTTATGTTTGATCACCGAACTGTGGCATGGTGATCGTCGAACTTTGTGGCAGATCGTCGTTGATCGCCGAACTTGTGGCTTTTTTTGGCAGTGGGAAAAGACAAGTTTGAATTTATGTGCGTCTTGGGGCCGAAACCTGGGGGCGCGGCTGGGAACTGCAGCCCCCCAGGGCGAAAAAACTGCCGATGCAATGACCAGCCCGCTATCGCTGGGTGCACTGGGGGGCGAATGGTTGGAGATGCTCTAATGATCTTTTCTAGTAGCTTTATTTAATTTTCTAAAATCAATTACCATTCTATAGCCAGTCACTATTCTTTGTGGAATAAGTTTATTTTTATCATTAGGAACAACAGTAATACCTCCCTTTTTAGGAACATAATGAATAGGGCTTACCCATTTACTATCAGCTATGGGATAGATTATACCTGCTTCCAGAAGCTTTAATATTTTAGTTCTTACCACTTCTTTCATCTTAGGATTCAATCATCGTTGGTGATCAACAACGGGTTTAGCATCAAGTGCCATATTAATCTTGTGCTGACAGAGAGTGGGACTAATGCCCTTAAGATCATGAAGAGTATATCCAATAGAAGCATGATGCTTCGTCATAATTTTTAATAATCTTTCTTCTTCATGTTCTAAAAGGTTAGCAATAATAATAACAGGATATATCTTTTTCATACTTTAATTCAAACACAGGATCACCTTTAGGTGGAGGTGGACCTCGTAGAGTTTCAATAGGCAAGTTGTGTTTAAGGAGAGGTTGTGGTTCAAAGAAAATTTCATCTATTTCATTTCTTTCATGCAAGTGCATATCATTCTCATGGTCTAGCAAATATTGTTCTAGTGGATCAGTAGGTGGCATGGAAATAAAAGCAAGACCAATTATTTCATCCTTACTAGGTGATTCTTTATTATGAGGTTGTCTATGAAACTTAGAGAAATTAAACTCATGAGACACATCCCAAAAACTAACAACAACAGTTTCTTTTTCACAATCTATCTTAGCATTGACAGTGTTCAAGAAAGGTCTACCAAATATAATGGGACAAAAGTCATCTTGTGGGGAACCAAGAACTAGAAAATCAGTAGGATATTTTATTTTCTCACACATACTTCAACATCTCTAACAATCCCAAATGGTGTGATGGTATCCCTATTACCAAGTTTAATAGTAACATCTATGTCATTCACAATCTCTTGGTATAAGGTGAAAGGAATAGCATTCACACTAGCACCTAAGTCACATAAACCATGATAACAGTGATCTCCTATTTTAACTGAGACAACAAGCATGTCGACCACTGGTCTATGTTTATCTTTTTCATCGGGTTTGGCAATTCTAGCAGCTTCATCACACAAGTAAATAACATGCCCATCAACATTTTCAACCAAGAGATCTTTAACCATAGCGACACTAGGTTCTACTTTGATCTGTTCAGGGGGTTTAGGTACTTTAATATTACTTTTGCACACCACAACCGAAACCTTAGCATGTTCCTTTATCCCAACAAGGAAAGGGGTTTTTCAATATAAGTAGTAGGCACAACTGGATCAACATTGTAAATGATAGTTTCATCTTTAACTGCTACCAATTCTTTAATTTCTTCTTTAATAGGGGGATGATATTTAAACCACTTCTCCTTAGGGAGATCAACATGAGTAGAAAATGATTCAAAAAAAGATGCTACTATCTCAGAATCAAGTCCATATTTAGTGCTAAACTTGTGAAAAACATCGGTATTCATAGAAGATTTAACACAATCAAACTCAAGCTTAATACCCAACTCTTTACCTTCGCCGAGTTCCCAATCTTCAGAGTTCCGTTTAATTCTTTCTAAAAGATCCCACCTAAATTCAATAGTCTTCTTCATAAAAGAACCAGCACAAGAAGTATCGAGCATGGCTTGATCATTACGAGAAAGCCGAGCATAAAAATTCTGAATGATAACTTCTCTTGAGAGCTCATGATTGGGGCATGAATATAACATTGACTTAAGCCTCCCCCAAGCTAGATTAATACTTTCTCCTTCATGAGGCCAAAAATTATATAAATAATTCCGATCACGATGAACTAGATGCATAGGATAAAAAATTTGGTGAAATTCCAATTTCAATCTATTCCAATTCCAAGATCCAATATCATCGCATAGCCTATACTATGTCAATGCTTTTCCCTCCAAAGATAAAGGGAAAACCTTATTATTAACTTCATCTCCGGGTAAACCTGCAAGCTTAAACAATCCACAAATTTCATCCACATATCTAAGGTGCAAATCAGGATGTTTCATTCCATCACCTGCTTAAGGATTAGCTAGCAATTTCTCTATCATACCCAAAGGAATTTCATAGCAAACATTATCAGTAGGTGTAGTAGGTTGAGGGGCAAATGTTTGTGTTTCCGGTGAGGTGAATATACCCCGAACAAACCCCTCAAAGGATTGTTTTCCATAGTAACAAGTGACAATAAATTTAAGCATGTAATAAATTTTTCCTTACTGATTTCCACTTACCAAGAGTGCTTGACTCCCCGGCAATGGCGCCAGAAAAGAGTCTTGATCACCCACAAGTATAGGGGATCAATTGTAGTCCTTTCGATAAGTAAGAGTGTCGAACCTAACAAGGATCAGAAGGAAATGACAAGCAGTTTTCAGCAAGGTAATTTCTGCAAGCACTGAAATTGTCGGTAACAGGTAGTTTGATAGCAAGATAATTTGTAACGAACAAGTAACAGTAACGGTAAATAAAGTGCAGCAAGGTAGCCCAATCCTTTTGTGGCAAAGGACAGGCCAAAATGGTCTCTTATAATTGAAGGAAATATGCCCTATAGGCAATAATAAAGTTGTTATTTTATATTTCCTTATTCATGATAAAGGTTTATTATTCATGCTAGAATTGTATTGATCGAAAAGTTAAATACATGTGTGAATACATAAACAAATACTGTGTCCCTAGTAAGCCTCTACTAGACTAGCTCATTGATCAAAGATGGTTAAGGTTTCCTAGCCATAGACATGTGTTGTCATTTGGTAACGGGATCACATCATTAGGAGACCGATGTGATGGACAAGACCCATCCATTAGCTTAGCATATAGACCGTTCGGTTTATTGCTATTGCTTTCCTCATGTCAAATACATATTCCTTTGACTATGAGATTATGCAACTCCCGAATATCGTAGTAATGACTTGTGTGCTATCAAACGTCACAGCGTAACTAGGTGATCATAAAGTTGCTCTACAGGTATCTTCGAAGGTGTTTGTTGAGTTGGCATATATCAAGATTAGGATTTGTCACTCCGAGTATCGGAGAGGTATCTCTGGGCCCTCTCGGTAATACACATCATAAGAAGCCTTGCAAGCAAATGACTAATGAGTTAGTTGCGAGATGTTTTATTACGGAACCATACTTGCGGGTAACGAGATTGAACTAGGTATAGAGATGCCGACGATTGAATCACGGGCAAGTAACATGCCGATGGACAAAGGGAATTACGTATGTTGTCATAACGGTTCGACCGATAAAGATCTTCATAGAATATTAGGAGCCAATATGGGCATCCAGGTTCTGCTATTGGTTATTGAACGGAGAGGTGTCTCGGTCATGTCTACATAGTTCTTGAACCCGTAGGGTCCGCACGCTTAATGTTCGTTGACGATATGAGTTATATGATTTGGTGACCGAATGTTGTTTAGAGTCCCGGATGAGATCACGGACATGACGAGGAGTCTTGAAATGGTCGAGAGGTAAAGGTTGATATATAGGATGATGGTATTCAGACATCGGAAGTGTTTTGGAGTGTACCGGGTAGTCATCGGAGTACCGGAGGGGGTACCGGACACCCCCGGGGGGATGGTAGGCTATTGGGCCATTAGAGGGGAGCACACCAGCCCACAAGGGGCTAGCGCACCCCTCATGGCAGCCGCCAAAGTGGGGGAAAGGAAAGGGGGATTCGGCCTCCCCCTTCCTTCCCTCTTCCCCCTTTCCTCCGCCCCCCTCCGACAAATATGGTAAGGGGGGCGCCACTTGGGAGGGACCCCAAGTTGGATTCATCTTACTTGGGGGCGCCTCCTGGCTGCTCCCTCCTCCCCCACCTATATATATGTGGGAGGGGGGCGCCACAAAGAACCACAACATTGTCTTACCCGTGTGCGGCGCCCCCCTCCACCATTTACACCCCCGATCATATTTTTGTAGTGCTTAGGCGAAGCCCTACGGAGATAACTTCACCATCACCGTCACCACGCCATCGTGCTGCCAGTACTCATCCACTACCTCGCCGTCTTGCTGGATCAAGAAGGCTTGGACATCACCGAGTTGATCGTGTGCTGAACGCAGAGGTGCCGTACGTTCGGTACTCGATCTGTTGGATCACGAAGAAAGTTTGACTACACCAACCACGTTTTCAAACGCTTCCGCTTACGGTCTACGAGAGTGATACGTCTCCAATGTATCTATAATTTTTTATTGTTCCATGCTATTATATTATCTGTTCTGGATGTTTTATATGCATTAATATGCTATTTTATATTATTTTTGGGACTAACCTATTAACCTAGAGCCCAGTGCCAGTTCCTGTTTTTTAGTTTCACAGAAAAGGAATACCAAACGGAGTCCAAACGGAATGAAACCTTCGCGATGATTTTTCTTGGACTAGAAGACAACCAGGAGACTTGGAGATGAAGTCGGAGGAGCCACGAGGCGGCCACAAGGACGGAGGGCGCGCCCAGGTGGGTAGGGCACGCCCCCCACCCTTGTGCCCCCCCGTGACCCTCGTGACCTAATTCTTTCGCGTATATATTCCCAAATATGCCCAAACCACCAGAGGCATCCAAGAAAACACTTTTCCACCACCGCAACCTTCTTTACCCGTGAGATCCCATCTAGGGACCTTTTCCGGCACCCTCACGGAGGGGGATTCGATCATGGAGGGCTTCTACATCAACTCTATTGCCCTTCCGATGAAGCGTGAGTAGTTTACCACAGACCTACGGGTCCATAGCTAGTAGCTAGATGGATTCTTCTCTCTCTTTGATTCTCAATACCATGTTCTCCTTGATGTTCTTGGAGATCTATTCGATGTAATACTTTTTTTGCAGTGTGTTTGCCGAGATCCGATGAATTGTGGATTTATGATCAGCTTATCTATGAATATTATTTGAATCTTCTTTGAATTCTTTTATGCATGATTTGATATCTTTGTAATTCTCTTCGAACTATCGGTTTGGTTTGGCCAACTAGATTGGTTTTTCTTGCAATGGGAGAAGTGCTTTGCTTTGGGTTCAATCTTGCGGTGTCCATTCCCAGTGACAGTAGGGGTAGCAAGGCATGTATTGTATTGTTGCCATCAAGGATAAAAAGATGGGGTTTTCATCATATTGTTTGAGTTAATTCCTCTACATCATGTCATCTTACTTAATGCGTTACTTCGTTCGTTATGAACTTAATACTCTAGATGCATGCTGGATAGCGGTCGATGTGTGGAGTAATAGTAGTAGATGCAGAATCGTTTCGGTCTACTTGACACAGACGTGATGCCTATATTCATGATCATTGGCTTAGATATCGTCATAACTTTGTGCTTTTGTATCAATTGCTCAGCAGTAATTTGTTCACCCACCGTATTATTTTTTATCTTGAGAGAAGCCACTAGTGAAACCTATGGCCCCCGGGTCTATTTTCCATCATATAAGTTTCCGATCTACAGTATTTGTTTCCGATCTACTATTTTTGCAATCTTTTACATTCCGATCTATAAACCAAAAATACCAAAAGTATTTACTTTATCGTTTATCTATCTCTATCAGATCTCACTTTTGCAAGTAACCATGAAGGGATTGGCAACCCCTTTATTACGTTGGGTGCAAGTTATTTCATTGTTTGTGCAGGTATTCGGTGATTTGTGCGGTGTCTCCTACTGGATTGATACCTTGGTTCTCAAACTGAGGAAATACTTATCTCTACTTTGTTGCATCACCCTTTCCTCTTCAAGGAAAAAACCAACACAAGCTCAAGAAGTAGCAGAGGGTATGTAGACACACTCTCCCACTCGTTGCTATGCACCTCCATGGATAGATCTTGTGTGTGCATAGTTTTTTTCCATGCAACGTTTCCCAAAAGGGGCATCCGAGCTAGGTCTATGCGTAGATTATATGCATGAGTACAACACAAAGAGTTGTCGGCGGTGATCGTCATACTGCTTACCACCAACGTCTTATTTTGATTCGGCGGTACTGTGGGATGAAGCGGCCCGGACCAACCTTACATGTCCACGCACATGAGACCGGTTCCAGCGACAGACATGCAACTAGTTTTGCATAAAGGTGGCTGGCGGGTGTCTGTTTCTCCTACTTTAGTTGAATTGAATTTGATTGTGGCCGGTCCTTGAAGAAGGTTAAAACAGCAAACTTGATAAATCACCATTGTGGTTTTTGCCGTAGGTAAGAACGGTTCTTGCTAGAAGCCCATAGCAGCCACGTAAAACTTGCAACAACAAAGTAGAGCACGTCTAACTTGTTTTTGCAGGGCATGTTGTGATGTGATATGGTCAAGACATGATGTGATATACGTTATTGTATGAGATGGTCATGTTTTGTAATATATCGGCAACCGGCAGGAGCCTTATGGTTGTCCCTTTTTTGTATGAAGTGCAAACACCATGTAATTGCTTTACTTTATCGCTATGTGTCGTGGATTTGTCACGGCAGATGTCCTAGTGTGAGGGCCGGGTCATCATGCAATAATGAGCAGGGACTTTATATATACTTCATTGAAAATAACATCATATAATGTAACCCCCACCATGGGGCTCGAACCCACGCCCACAAGGTTAAGAGCCTTGTGTTCTACCAATTGAGCAGTGGATCCTTCAATATAATGGATTAAGGCTTGTGTACTTTGAATTTTTGACAGGAGCAATTAGTAGCCCCCAAGGGTTGGCTCATTACGATGTGATGAGCCGGGTCTTCAATAAGGCAAGTAAAAAATGACCTTGCATTAGCCCCCAAGTGTCATGGTGCATGCTTGCAGCAACATGGGACTTCCATATTTAATATAATCATGATTTGAATAATGTAGCTCCCAAGTGCCGGGTCGTAAGCCTGCAACGACTCGGGACTATTCCTTCCATTCTAGAATAAATCATATCCATTTATAAAATAATAGCCATTGCGCTGAAGCGACTTTGAAAACCTCAATCATAATACTAGTTATTGATAACCATAATAAAAATCCAGCCATGTTGGCTATTCAAGATTTGAATAATATAATCCGGTATGAAAATCTCAATCATTCAATATCATCATGACAATCTAGCCAAGTTTGGCTATTAAAGATTTGAATACATTATCGGTTGACAAGCAAATCCGGAGTTTAAATACTCAGTGTCTCTTGGCCGATGGTGACTTAATGCGCATCCATTGTAATCCGGGATTTTTGTAACCCGGCGACTTATAGATTTTGTGAAAATCAATAATTCATAACCCTTTTTAAACACCAATTTCAATTTTTGATGACGGGCTTGAACTTAATCATTTATGTAAGTCATAGCTCTACAAATCCTGCATACAGTTTGAACAACATATGCCCTGGCGACTTAACGTCAAAAGCCAGGGCGGGTAACAACCCAAATATAATATAGTCCTATGCAATTATGGAAAAGACTAGCATTAAGGCCATTCAAGCCTAAACATACTGGCAACTTAAAGTTAAAAACCAGGGCGGGTTATCAAACCTCGCATATTCATACAACAATTTAGAAATATACCTGGAAGATTGGCTCAAATTACCGGCTTACATCGCCACATCCAGTGAGGATGTCAATCCGAAAGATTTATAAGCGCATAATTCCGATGGCGCAATCCAAATATATACTAGCGACTTAACGTCCAAAGCCAGGTCGGTTTGTCAAACCAAAATATTCATACCATTATTGAAAGACATACATGTAGACCAATACCATGGTGATGCCTTGATAATTATAATCCGGAGCCAGTATCAACCCGGAGTCATGAAATATCATCATTTTGATTGCTCAAGGCAAAATATCCTGGCAACTTAATGTCTGCTATCAGGGCGGGTTATCAAACCCAAAGATGCTCAATGATGAGTCATTTAATAAAGTCTACATGGCCTGTGAAATCAGTTCATACTGTCGGCTTATCATGCCATATGCAGTAAGGGTAATAGCCCAAAAACTTAGAGCGCAATGCCCTGTTCAATTTATTCATACTGCCGGCTTATCATGCAGTGAGGGTAATAGCCCAAAGACAGAGCACAATGCCATGTTCAATTCATTCATACGGTCGGCTCATCACGCCATATGCAGCAAGGGGTAATATCCCAAAGCTTAGAGTGCAGCGCTCTGAGCACATAAAATTATGATACACTGGCGACGTCAAGTCCAAAGCCAGGCCGGGTTAACAAACGCCGGGTAGATTCATATATAAACCATAAGGCAACTTATCCCTCATCAGTTTTCAACCATGTATGAACATGTCAATAGAAATGAATCTCAAAAAAATGTTTAAATCAAATACGAATCAAAAAACAAAACAAGGCTTTCACAGGCTGCCAAGCCTTCAAGTCAAGTGCTTTTCAAGGGCCGCACAGCCACTGAGTTAAACCTTCATTCAATCTTATAAGTCGGGCCTCACATGACCAATCGTCGTTTTAACTTTGAAAAGTTCAAGGTCTGTATAAGATTGCCTGTCAAAAGTACGGCGAGCCATTACAGTCAATCTGGGGGAGTGGAAGACTTAAAAAGGCAGGATAACCCGGGTTTTTAGGTGAATACACCTGGCTTCCAAGCCTACTACAAGGGTCATAAAAACTCTTGTCCACTGAACAAAGAGCCCCCTAGTAATATTTCATTCCAGGCGTACAAGCCGGATCAGTAGGGTAGTCATAGCTATGCTCACTGAGCAGGAAGCCCCCAAGTATTTGGTAATCATGGCGTACAAGCCGGATCAAGAGGGTAGTCATAGCTATGCTTAATGAGCAGGCAGCCCCCAAGTGATCATAATAAGATGAGCCCATAAAGCAGGATACCCATGTTTGAACCGCGCATCATGGCAGCAAGTTCTCTTTGGCAACCTTTAATTTTTCTGAGAACTCGAACTTGCGAGAGATGGATACTTTTTGAACCGGAAGTTAAGCCGGATATTAAGAGCTCAAGTCTGTGAGAGACAGATTTCCCTTGAGTCAGATATTGAACCGGATATGGAGAACTTGAAAGCTTTGCGAGAAAACAGATATCCCTTGAACCGGATTTTAAACCGGAATTCTTCATTTTAAGCCAGAAATTTTCTGACGGCCTTTAAATTTTTATGAATATGACAATAGCCTCCAAGACTGGGTTATCTTCCCTTCAATGATCTGCAGTTCTTGAATTCATTGAAACTGGCCAATTCTGCTGAGTCATGTCATTGTAGCCCCCGAGTCTCAAGACGACTCAAGGAGTTGATTTGAGATTCTTCATACTTGGCCGTGATATAATTAGCCGGCATATAGTTGAATAGCGGAAACGCTGGAATATGTTGAAGCCGGAAACAAGGTGGCAAGTTGATGATCTTCGCAATACTCATTATATATCCTCAGTATGAGTTATTCAATAAACTCCGTAACATGACGGTCACCTTTGCAGTAGACAATTTTTCCCTAGAGTTGTTGATCACCATGGTGAAGCTGAAATCAATCACAGCCGAGTCAGCCGCAGGAGCAGACAGATGAGCCGGTCGCGGCGTTGTAAGCCAGCGCGGTCGGGCGAGGCAATTGCAGGCGCGGTTAGCTGTGCGGACGGGCGAATCAACCACGTCATGTTGATGTAAATTGGGTCATAAAAATGGCGGTTTGCACATATGTTCGTTGAGCATCATGACACGGTCAGATGCTAGCGCATGATAATAATGGCTCGAGCTATACATCCATGACACAACCATCGCTCTCGCGATGAACAATTGTCCTGCATAAACAATATTGTGGACCAAGGCAAAGATAAACTGATATTTGGTAAAAATAATATGTGCTAATAAAACAAACTTGGATGGATATCACCTGAGCGGACGACATATAATTTGGCCCAGGCGCAGTCTGGCACGGACGCACATACATGAACTCCGTGCTTTGCAATTAGTACTATTGGGTGTATTTGCTTCATGGCTGCTGTAAAGATACTTGACTGCAAGCAGTTCATCAATCACGAAAACACTTCCAGATACTCCTCTGAACCCAGTCGCGCTTGCTGTGAAGTGCTCGAAACACAGCCGTTATCGTAGGAGCGGCAGAAGCAGCAACTTGAGGTGAGGCCGCGGCCTCAGCGACAAAGTCCAGCAGAAGCAGAGGCGGCTCGGAGGAGACCTCCATGAAAACTGGCGCGCAGCATCTCAAACAATCACCAATCAACAACTAGCTTTACCCATCTTCACTTCAAAGCTAGCTAGTAGTGAGTCAGTAAACTTGATTGACCGATTCCAGTTAGCCACACCATTCTTTTTACCATAGACAACACCATAGCTTGAGGCCTGTGAAGGTGAGCTTGTTGGCGGTTCGGAGATGTAGTAATGCGTCAGCGAGGCTGCTTGGGGTGGAGGCGAGACCTCTCGCACCGGGGCAGCTCACTGCAGCTTCAGCGGTGTCGCGGGCTCGCGGCAAAGAAAAGGCAGCCGGCGAGGCAGCTCAGCAGCGCATGGCCGGCAAATCGGCGTCGTGGGGATGGCCCGAGGCAGCAGCGGCTGGTCGGCGATGTGGTTGGCGGCTTAACGGCGCCCCGGCGAACTCTACGGTTTGAAGGACTCCGATGAATGAATTGATGAAGGCAGCTCAGCGCAGTGGAGAGGCGGCTGATAGGGCCGGCCTTGGAGCGAAGGGTGGCTCGGTATGTCGCCCGCGGCTAGAGTGTCAGGAGGCGACGATTTAGCCTCGCCCGTGAGGGTAGGCAGCACTCGGCCGCAGCGGAGCAGGCGGCTCGTCGAGGCAAGCGCTGTAGAGGCGGCTCGTCGGTGACGAAAACAGGTCGGTGATGGGGACTTAGGGGAGGCGAGGCGCGATGGCGACTCAGACGGGAAACGATGCACGGCAGCGACTCGGACGGGAGGCGGAGTCCAGACCAGCTACAGGTCGTGGCCGTCTTTTCTGGGTCGTGAACACGAAAAACGCCAGGGCGGCTCAAAGCAGAGGGACGCGGACGGGAAACGAGTCCGGCTTGTGGCCATACGAACGAATCCACCTTCGCGTTTTTCTCTCCAGATCGTAGCTTTGACTTTGTTTCTTCCAATGAACATGGAAGCAACACTTCCGACCAGGAGGCAAATCAGTTAACTTTTTGGATCCAAAAGCAATCGTCCCCTACCAAACAGCGTAGTCCTGCAGCAACCCCTCCTGCTGCGATTGAAAACCCCAATGGTGTCGACCACTTTTCAAGACGGCGGTGGCGGAACAGACCGCAACTTTTAATCCTCTCGTTTTCAAACTTGTATTTATCGTCCTGACAGCTACCAAAGCTACTTTTCCTGACTCTGATCCGATTATACCACCGCTTAAACTTCATTGAGGAACTCGCAGTCGATATACTTCCGAGTCGGTTCTTCTCGATCCGGCCGATCACGAACTTCTTGATCCCTTGAAGAGCTCCCTCCAAGAACTCAACACCACCGTGCGCGGCCCCACGGTCGGCGCCAACTGTCGTGGATTTGTCATGGCAGATGTCCTAGTGTGAGGACTTAGTCGTGAGGCCAACACATCTATGTGGTAGGTTGAGAGGGGTTGATCGGGATGAGAGACGCGAGGCAGATTAACACACAAGACATGGGTTTAGACAGCTTCGGGCCCCGGGAAACAACATCCGGTAATAACCCTACATGCTGTTTGTGGCTAGGTCTCATTATGCTCATGAGGGAGTTGTTGTATAAGCCGGCTCCCCTTTGTTGTATCTAGCCTTAGAGATTATTTTGCCCCTCTTGGGGTGCCCTGCCCCTCCTTATATAAGTTAGAGGGGTGGGTTACATGTGGAGTCCCAATAAGATTAGGACTAGCCTATCTTCTAATACAAGCCAGATACAAGTCCGGGTCTTGATTTCATGTAAGGGAAATATTCGTCACCGCTTTCCTCTTAAGCCGGCCCACCATCACATGAACCGGCCTACTAGGCCTTGGGCCTTGTCGTCCGTCTGACCCGCCCGCCGGGTCTCCAGTGAGTCGCAATGTTCAGGCGGGTTGCCCATAAACCGCCAGGTCTGGGTGGGTCACCAGTGAGTCACCAAGCTCCAGCCGGGTCATACATCTGGCAGGTTAGACCGCGGGGTATAGCCCCGACACTATGCGTTAGCAATAGTTGTAGAAGCAATAGTTGGCGAGACGACCCCGACGCAACGATAGAGATCAAGGTGTCGAGCCGATGACGATGGAGATCATGACAATGCTTTGGAGATAGAGATCAAAAGCAGAAGATGATGATGGCCATATCATGTCACATATTTTGATTGCATGTGTGTTTATCTTTTATGCATCTTATTTTGCTTAGAATGGCGGTAGCATTATAAGATGATCCCTTCACTAAATTTCAAGATAAAAGTGTTCTCCCTGAGTATGCACCATTGCTAAAGTTTGTCCTTTTGAAGCACCTCGTGATGATCGCGTGTGATAGACTCTACGTTCACATACAACGGGTGTAAGACAGTTTTGCACATGCAAAATACTTGGGTTAAACTAGACGAGCCTAGCATGTACAGACATGGTCTCGGAACACTAGAGACTGAAAGGTTGAACATGAGTCATATAGTACATATGAGCAACATATAGATGTTCACCATTGATGACTACCCCATCTCACACGATGATCGGTCATGGGTTAGTTGATTTGGATCATGTACCACTTAGATAACTTGAGGGATGTTTATTTAAGTGGGAGTTCAGTAGTAATTTGATTAATTGAACTTAAATTATCATGAACTTAGTCTTATAGTTTTGCATATCTATGTTGTAGAACAATGGCCTGTGTTACCGTTCCCTTGTATTTAATGCGTTCCCAGAGAAAACTAAGTTGAAAGATGTTGGTAGCAATAATGCGGACTTGGTCCGTGATCTAAGGATTATCCTTATTGTTGTACATAAGAATTATGTCCTTGATGCACCACTAGGTGACAGACCTATTGCAGGAGCAGATGTAGACGTTATGAACGTTTGGCAAGCTCGATATGATGACTACTTAATAATTTAGTGCGCCATGCTTTACGGCTTAAAGCTAGGACTTAAAAAAATTGAACACCATGGAGCATGTGAGATGTTCCAATAGCTGAAATTGCTATTTCAAACTCATTCCCAAGTCGAGAGGTATGAGACTTCTGACAAGTACTTTGCCTACAAGATAGAGGAGAATAGCTCAGCCAGTGAGCATGTGCACAGAATGTATGGGTACTACAATCACTTGAATCTACTGGGAGTTAATCTTGCAGATAAGATAGTGATGGCCAAAGTTCTCTAGTCACTATCACCAAGCTACTAGAAATTCGTGATGAACTATAATATGCAAGGGATGACGAAAACGATTCCCGAGCTCTCCGGAACAATGGAGCAAGCTAATGACTTATTGGAAATAATACATACCGATGTATGCGGTCCGATGAGTGTTGAAGCACGCGGCGGGTATAGTTATTTTCTGACCTTCACAAATGATTTGAGTAGGTATGGGTATATCTACTTGATGAAACACAAGTCTGAAACATTTGAAAAGTTCAAAGAATTTCAGAGTGAAGTGGAGAATCATCATAATAAGAAAATAAAGTTTCTATGATCTGATCGTGGAGGTGAATATTTGAGTTACAAGTTTGGCCTTCATTTAAAACAATGTGGAATTGTTTCACAACTCACGCCACCTGGAACACCACAACGTAATGGTGTGTCCGAACATCGTAACCATACTTTATTAGATATGGAGCGTTCTATGATGTCTCTTACTGATTTACCACTATCATTTTTGGGTTATACATTACAGACAACCACATTCATGTTAAATATGGCACCATCTAAATCCGTTGAGATGAAACTGTATGAACTGTGGTTTGGCAAGAAACCTAAGCTGTCGTTTCTTAAAGTTTGGGGTTGATACGTCTCCAACGTATCTATAATTTTTATTGTTCCATGTTGTAATATTATCATTCTTGGATGTTTTACAATCATTTTATAGCAACTTTATATCATTTTTTGGGACTAACCTATTGACATAGTGCCCAGTGCTAGTTGCTGTTTTTTGCTTCTTTTTTACTTCGCAGAAAATCAATACCAAACGGAGTCCAAATGCAACAAAACTTTTTGGAGATTTTTTCTGAACCAGAAGACACTTGTTGGGCCAAATAAGTATCAGAGGGGGGCTCTGGGGGAGCACAACCCACCAGGGCGCGCCTGGGGGTCCAAGCGTGCCCAGGTGGGTTCTGCCTACCTCGGCCACCTCCCGCACCGCCTCTTTCCTCTATAAATACCCCAAAAATCCAAAAACCCTAGGGGAGTTGACGAAACACAATTCCAGCCGCCATAAGTTCCAGAACCACCAGATCTAATCTAGACACCATCATGGAGGGGTTCATCATCCTCATTGGTGCCTCTCTAATGATGCGTGCGTAGTTCATTGTAGACCTACATGTCCGTAGTTAGTAGCTAGATGGCTTCCTCTCTCTCTTTTGATTCTCAATACAATGGTCTCTTGGAGATCTATTTGATGTAACTCTTTTTGCGGTGTGTTTGTTGGGATCCAATGAACTTGAGTTTATGATCAGATCTATTTTACATCCATGAAAGTTATTTGAGTCTTCTTTTGATCTCGTATATGCATGATTACTTATAGCCTCGTGTTTCTTCTTTGAATCTTTGGTTTAGTTAGGCCGACTAGATCGATTTTTCTTGCCATGGGAAGAGGTGCTTTGTGATGGGTTCGGTCGTGCGGTGTTCTTTCCTAGAGACAGAAGGGGCAGCAAGACACGTATTGATCGTTGCCATTAAGGATAATAAGATGGGGTCTATTCCTACATGAATAGATCTTGTCTACATCATGTCATCGTTCTTATTGCATTACTCCGTTTCTCCATGAACTTAATACACTAGACGCATGCTGGATAGCGGTCGATGTGTGGAGTAATAGTAGTAGATCACTACTGCAGGATGGTCCAAACGCGACACTATGATCAGAGATCCTTCGACAAAACTGTGTGTGATGCCATAATCGCAAACGGTGGTGTAAAAAAATGTCAAAAAAGGTGTAAAACGTTTGCCATGATGATGCATCAAACACGATTCAGATTTTGCTTGCGTGTGCGATGCAGGGCATATGGTTCAGTTCAATTAACTGTTTGCGATGAGGAGGAAAAAAGAAATAGGCAGCCAGATAAAGGTGTGTGCGATATACAACATACGGTTCACTAGGATGAACTGTGTGTGATTAGGCAACAAAATGGAAATGGTTCAACTGAACAAGATGTGTGTGATTGGCGGCAAATAGGTCCATAATCAGAAATGTGTGTGAAGACCAATAATAACACAGACGATTGATGCTAATAAGCCGTGTGATTTGCTCTGTTTACAGAAGAATAACATGTATATATATAACTGAAATAAATGTCCAATTACATAAGTGACTATACAGATCATTCGCACACACCTCAATAAAAAATTGCATGCATTCTAAAGTAGGAGAAACGATCGTCTAGTCATCTACTTCTTGTGACGCTCCCGCCACTGCTCTGTGGCTGGATCCCTCGTCTGGGGCAGGAAGAAGACAGTTCCTCTTGTCAACGATCCGTTTGTACATCTCGTAGCTTGTGTACGCGTCCTTGGCCGCGTACTTGACGTGTTCTTCATCAAGTCTCTCATGCCAAACACTATGCCAGGCGTTCTTGTCCTTCTTGCTCTCTTCCTTAATCTTCGCGTAGTAGGGGTCGATGATGGCCGAGGCGAGGTCAACTAGGGAGTTCAGTTTGTTGTTGTCGCTCCTGAAGGAAATATGCCCTAGATGTAATAATAAAGTTATTATTTATTTCCTCATTTCATGATAAATGTTTATTATTCATGCTAGAATTGTATTAACCGGAAACTTAGTACATGTGTGAATACATAGACAAACAGAGTGTCCCTAGTATGCCTCTACTTGACTAGCTCGTTTATCAAAGATCGTTAAGTTTCCTAGCCATAGACATGTGTTGTCATTTGATGAACGGGATCACATCATTAGAGAATGATTTGATGGACAAGACCCATTCGTTAGCTTAGCATTATGATCGTTTCAGTTTCATTGCTACTGCTTTCTTCATGACTTATACATGTTCCTTTGACTATGATATTATGCAACTCCCGAATACCGGAGGAACACTTTGTGTGCTATCAAACGTCACAACATAACTAGGTGATTATAAAGATGCTCTACAGGTGTCTCCGAAGGTGTTTGTTGAGTTGGCATATATCGAGATTAGGATTTGTCACTCCGTGTATCGGAGATGTATCTCTGGGCCCTCTCGGTAATGCACATCACTATAAGCCTTGCAAGCATTGTGACTAATGAGTTAGTTGCAGATGATGCATTACAGAACGAGTAAACAGACTTGCCGGTAATGAGATTGAACTAGGTATGAGGATACCGACGATCGAATCTCGGGCAAGTAACATACCGATGACAAAGGGAACAACGTATGTTGTTATGCGCTATGACCGATAAAGATCTTCATAGAATATGTAGGAGCCAATATGAGCATCCAGGTTCCGCTATTGGTTATTGACCGGAGATGTTTCTCGGTCATGTCTACATAGTTCTCGAACCCGTAGGGTCCCCACGCTTAATGTTCGATGATGATTTGTATTATGAGTCATGTGATTTGATGTACCGAAGGTTGTTCGGAGTCCTGGATGAGATCATGGACATGACGAGGAGTCTCGAAATGGTCGATATATTGGAAGGCTATATTCGGACATCGGAAAGGTTCCAAGTGATTCGTGTATTTTTCAGAGTACCGGAGAGTTACAGGAATTCGCCGGGAGAAGTAATGGGCCTTATTGGGCTTTAGTGGAGAGAGGGGAGAAGGACCAAGAGGTGGCGCATGCCTCCCCCCGGCCCAAACCGAATTGGACAAGGGGTGGGGCGCGGCCCCCCTTTCCTTCTCCCCGTCTGTCGTGGAATTGTCACCGCAGATGTCCTAGGGTGAGGACTTAGTCGTGAGGCCAGCGCATCTTTGTGGTAGCTTGAAAGGGGTTGATTGGGATGAGAAACGCAGGGCGGATCAACGCACAAGACAAGGGTTTAGACAGCTTCGGGCCCCGGGAAACATCATCCGGTAACAACCCTACATGCTGTTTGTGGCTAGGTCTCATTATCATCATGAGGGAGTCGCCGGTAAGCCGGCTCTCCTCTAGTTGTGTCTAGCCCTAGAGATTGTTTCTTCTTGCTTGTCCCTCTTTGGGGAGCCCTGCCCCTCCTTATATAAGTTGAAGGGTCGGGTTACATGTAGAGTCCAACTCGGACTTAAGACTTAACTATTCTGACTTCTCTTCATGGGCTTCTTAACATCTTGGGCTTCATAAAGTCTCGGGCTTCATAACTTCTGGCAACCCAGTTATCACCGTCTACCGAGTTATGATGGTCTGCCGGTTTATGATGGTCTGCCGGTTTATGACTTCTTGCCGGTTTATCATCTGACTTAACACCTGTCGGGTTATCATCTGACTAGACTCCTGCCGGTTTACCACCAGCCGGTTTACCTTATGTCTTAGCCATCTGTCTTAACTGTCCGTCTTAACTGTCCGCCGGTTTACAAAGTCCCAGCCAGGTTTATAACTCCGGCCGGGTCATACCGCGGGGTATATCCCCGACATTAGCCCCCAGTTTAATTTGGATTTATCCATGTTAAACTGATCCTGATCATCCTTAAGTCCTTGTCATTTCCTTCTTCTAGAAAATCCGGGTCAATAGGCCAACTTCATAATCAATTTGCTGACATTGGTTTTTCATAAAGAAATATTGTGAACAATAACTAATTTGACTCAGCTCCCAATGCTTAACAAAAATATTGGTCTTTGAAATACTCATCTGATCTTCAGCCGGTTTAAGAATGTAGACTTGCCGGTTTATCATTGTCAAAATTGCCGGTTTATGAATATTGATGGCAACGGATCATAACTGCTTGTTAACATCAGCTTTGAAAATATACCTCTTATATGCCTATCACTTGTAGCCCCCAATTCTTAAGAAGGTAATGTAGTAACAGCTTAAGAATTGCTCCAATTTGAAAGTCACAAGCTTGAAGTAATCCAGGTTGTTCATCTCAATCACTATTCAGAACTGAGTATTGCACATATGTAACCCCGAAGTGCCGGGTTGTTATGCTTGCAGCAACCTGGGACTTGAAATTGCCTTATGCTCATAAAAACTTCAACCAATGTAGCCCCCAAGGGCCGGGTCATTATGCAATAATGAGCAGGGACTTTGTAGATATGATCATGTAGACTTGAAAAGCAACGTGTAGCCCCCAAGGGTCGGCTTAGTAAAATAATATTGAGTTGGGACTTTATATATACTTCATTGAGAATAACATCATGTGAAGTAACCCCCATCATGGGGCTTGAACCCACGTCCACAAGGTTGAGAGCTTTGTGCTTTACCAACTGAGCAGTGGATCCTTCAATATAATGGATTAAAACTTGTGTACCTTGAATTGTTGACAGGAGCAATTGGTAGCCCCCAAGGGCCGGCTCATTACAATGTGATGAGTCGGGTCTTCAATAAAGCGAGCAAAAAATGACTTTGCATTAGCCCCCAAGCGTCATGGTGCATGCTTGCAGTGACATGAGACTTGCATATTTGAGGTAATCTCTATTTGAATAATGTAGCCCCCAAGTGTCGGGTCGTAAGCCTGCAGCGACTCGGGACTATTTCCTCCATTGTAGAATAAATCATATCCATTGATAAAATAATAGCCATCACGCTGAAGCGGCTTTGAAAACCTCAATCATAATACTGGTTATTGATAACCATAACAAAAATCCAGCCATGTTGGCTATTAAAGATTTGAATAATACAACCTGGTTTGAAAACCAGTTCCTGCAATATAAACCAGTATATCCATGCAGATATGATGTATGCTATGATGATGTAATGATGATGCAATGTATGATGCAATATATGATGATGTATGTGTATGATAACAAAATACTTCAATGAAACTAGCATGATAGCCACTGGAGTATCCTCGCTCTCTGTAAGCCGGCTCTCACATGACCCAATCGATGTTTTAACCTGGATAAGTTCAGGGTCTTGTTTGAAGATTGACTTATCGAGAGTACACGAGGTCGGAGTAGCATCATGCAAACAGGCAGGTTTAACCAAGTTTCAATGAAGGCGGTTTAATAGCCTGGGTTCATCCTCGCTATCTGTAAGCTGTGCCCTCACATGACAAACCGGCGTTTTAACCTTAACAAGTTCAGGGTCTTGTTTTAAAGATTGACTGTTAAGAGTTCGCCGGGCCAATCAGGATTACCTGATGAAGAAGCAGCTGGCATACAGGCAGGATGACCCGGAAGGGTTATGTCCTCTTTGGTGAATACACCTATGTTTGAACAAGATAACCCAGTCAAAAGGGTAGTAACGCTATGTTCTCTTTGGTGAATACACCTATGTTTGAACAGGAAGCCCCCAAGTGACATATTCGGTCAAGAGGATAGTAACGCTATGTTCTTTTTGGTGAATACACCTATGTTTGAACAAGAAGCCCCCAAGTAACCATAATAAGCTGAGCCCATAAGGCAGGATACCCATGTTTGAACCGCACATCATGGCAGCAAGTTCTCTTTGGGGAGCCCTGCCCCTCCTTATATAAGTTGAAGGGTCGGGTTACATGTAGAGTCCAACTCGGACTTAAGACTTAACTATTCTGACTTCTCTTCATGGGCTTCTTAACATGTTGGGCTTAATAAAGTCTCGGGCTTCATAACCCCTGGCAACCCAGTTATCACCGTCTGCCGGTTTATGATGGTCTTTCGGTTTATGATGGTTTGCCGGTTTATCATCTGACTTAACACCTGCTGGGTTATCATCTGACTAGACTCCTGCCGGTTTACCACCAGCCGGTTTACCGTATGTCTTAGTCATCTGTCTTAACTGTCCGTCTTAACTGTCCGCCGGTTTACCAAGTCCCAGCTGGTTTATAACTCCGGCCGGGTCATACCGCGGGGTATATCCCCGACACTGTCCCTCTCTTTACTTCTCTCCTACTCCGAATAGGAAAGAGGAGGGGAATCCTACTTGGACTGGGGAGTCCTAGTAGGATTTCCCACACCTGGCGCGCCCCCTTGGGCCGGCCACCTCTTCCCTCCCCTCCTTTATATACGTGGCTAGGGGGCACCCCAAAGGCACTCAAGATTTGTCTTAGCCGTGTCTGGTGCCCCCTACACAGTTACACACCTCGGTCATATCGTCGTAGTGCTTAGGCGAAGCCCTGCGCCGGTAACTTCATCATCACCGTCGCCACGCCGTCGTGCTGACGCAACTCTCCCTCGACCTTAACTGGATTAAGAGTACGAGGGACGTCATCGAGCTGAACGTGTCCTGAACACGGAGGTGCCGTACGTTCGGTGCTAGGATCGGTCGGATCATGAAGACGTACGACTATATCAACCGCGTTGATATAATGCTTTCGCTTTCGGTGTACGAGGGTACGTGGACACACTCTCCCAATCGTTGCTATGCATCATCTAGATAGATCTTGCGTGATCGTAGGAAAATTTTGAAATTACTGCGTTACCCAACAATGGCATCCGAGCCAGGTCTATGCGTAGATGTTATATGCACGAGTAGAACACAAAGAGTTGTGGGCGATAATAGTCATACTGCTTACCAACATCTCATACTTTGATTCGGCGGTATTGTTGGATGAAGCGGCTCAGACAGACATTATGCGTACGCTTACGCGAGACTGGTTCTACCGACGTGCTTCGCACACAGGTGGCTAGTGGGTGTCTGTTTCTCCAACTTTAGTTGAATCGAGTGTGACTACGCCGGATCCTTGTTGAAGGTTAAAACAACACACTTGACGAAAAATTGTTGTGGTTTTGATGCGTAGGATAGAATGGTTCTTGCTAAGCCCGTAGCAGCCACGTAAAACTTGCAACAACAAAGTAGAGGACGTCTAACTTGTTTTTGCAAGGCATGTTGTGATGTGATATGGTCAAAGCATGATGAGATATAAATTGTTGTATGTGTCGTGGAGTTGTCACGGCAGATGTCCTAGTGAAAGGACTTAGTTGTGGAGCCATGGTGACGAGGTTAGCTTAAAGGGGTTAAACGGGACAAAGGACACGAGGAGTTTATTCTGGTTCGGCCCCTTGCGGTGAAGGTAAAGGCCTAATCCAGTTTGTGGTGATATTGCTAGGGTTTCGATTACCAGGGAGCGAATACGCTTTGCCTGGCTTTCGATCTGTTGTTTCTTGCAATAAGCCGCTGTCGGGTCGTCCCCTTATATACATGGGTTGACGCCATGCGGCCTACAGAGTCCCGGCCGGCTGATACAAACGTGTCCGGCCTGGTGACTTATCTTACATGCCTTACAATACAAGTTTACATATACATGGCGGTTTATACTTATGGGCCTTATGCCGCCTTCGGGTTTGGGCCCTTCAACAAGCCTGTGTCATGAACCGCCATCTTCAATATACTCTTGGGATTCATTTGGATGAACCGTCATTGGGATAACCCGGCCCCTCCTGGGCGGGTCATATCTAATAGTCATATCCCCAACAGTATGAGATGATCATATTTGGTTAAAGTTATCGGCAACTGGCAGTAGTCTTATGGTTGTCTCTTTATTGCATAAGATGCAAGCACCATATAATTGCTTTACTTTATCGCTATGCGATAGCAATAGTTGCAAAAAAGCAATAGTTGGCGAGACGACCAGGTGACGACATGTTGATAGAGATCGAGATGATGGAGATCATGGTGTCATGCCAGTGACGATGGTGATCATGACGGTGCTTTGGAGATGGAGATCAAAGGCACAGGATGATGATGGCCATATCATATCACTTATATTGATTGCATGTGATGTTTATCCTTTATGCATCTTATTTTGCTTAGTTCGACGGTAGCATTATAAGATGATCTCTCACTAAATTTCAAGGTACAAGTGTTCTCCCTGAGTATGCACCGTTGCGAAAGTTCGTCGTGTCGAGACATAACGTGATGATCGAGTGTGATAAGCTCTACGTTCACATACAACGGTGCAAGCCAGTTTTGCACAGGTAGAATACTCGGGTTAAACTTGACGAGCCTAGCATATGCAGATATGGCCTCAGAATACTGAGACCGAAAGGTCGAGCGTGAATCATATAGTAAATATGATCAACATAGTGATGTTAACCATTGGAAAGTACTCCCTCTCACGTGATGATCGTACATGGTTTAGTTGATTTGGATCACGTGATCACTTAGATGATTAGAGGGATGTCTATCTAAGTGGGAGTTCTTGAGTAATATGATTAACTGAACTTTAATTTATCATGAACTTAGTACCTGATAGTATTTTGCATGTTTATGTTGTTGTAGATCAATGGCATGTGCTACTGTTACTTTGAATTTTAATGCGTTCCTAGAGAAAGCTAAGTTGAAAGATGATGGTAGCAACTACACGGACTGGGTCCGTAACTTGAGGATTATCCTCATTGCTGCACAGAAGAATTATGTCCTTGATGCACCTCTAGGTGACAGAACTATTGCAGGAGCAGATGTAGACGTTATGAACGTTTGACAAGTTCGGTATGATGGCTACTTGATAGTTTAGTGCACCATGCATTACGGCTTAGAACCGGGACTTCAAAAATGTTTTGAACGCCACGGAGCATATAAGATGTTCCAAGAGTTGAAATTGGTACCTCGTACTCATGCCCGTGTCAAGAGGTATGAGACCTTTGACAGTACTTTGCCTACAAGATGGAGGAGAATAGCTCAACGAGTGAGCATGTGCTCAGAATGTCTGAGTACTACAATCACTTGAATCAAGTGGGAGTTAATCTTCCCGATAAGATAGTGATTGACAAAATTCTCTAGTCACTATCACCAAGTTACTAGAACTTCATGATGAACTATAAGATTGCAGGGGATAACGGAAACGATTCCCAAGCACTTTGCGGTGCTGCAAATCGGCAAGCAAGTTGCCACTCCCATGAAGAAGCCCAAAGCTAGACCCAAGCCTGAAACTGAGTGCTTCTACTGCAAAGGAAATGGTCACTGGAAGTGGAACTGCACTAGATACTTGGCGGATAAGAAGGATGGCAAAGTGAACAAAGGTATATTTGATATACATGTTATTGATGTGTACTTTACTAGTGTTCATAGCAACCCCTCGGCATTTGATACTGGTTCAGTTGCTAAGAGTAGTAACTCGAAACGAGAGTTGCAATATGAATAACATATTGTTGATCGAAAATGATGTAGAATTTTCTGTAAAGCGTAAAGGAGTGTTTGAAAGGAGTTTTTCAAAGAAAGACCTCGGTGAAGCTGCTTACATATTGAGCATCAAGATCTATAGAGATAGATCAAGACGCTTGATAAGTTTTTTTTCCAATGAGTACATACCTTGACAAGATTTTGAAGTAGTTCAAAATGGAACAGTCAAAGAGGGAGTTCTTGCTTGTGTTGCAAGGTGTGAAGTTGAGTAAGACTCAAAGCCCGACCACGGCAGGAGTCTCGAAATGGTCGAGACGTAAAGATCGATATATTGGAAGGCTATATTCAGACATCGGAGAGGTTCCGAGTGATTCAGGTATTTTTCGGAGTACCGGAGAGTTACGGGAATTCGCCGGGAGAAGTATTGGGCCTTATTGGGCTTTAGTGGAGAGAGGGGAGAAGGACCAAGAGGTGGCGTGTGCCTCCCCCAGCCCAAACCGAATTGGACAAGGGGTGGGGGCGTGGCCCCCCTTTCCTTCTCCCTCTCCCTCTCTTTCCTTTTCTCCTACTCCGAATAGGAAAGAGGAGGGGAATCCTACTTGGACTGGGGAGTCCTAGTAGGATTCCCCACACCTGGCACGCCCCCTTGGGCCGGCCACCTCTTCCCTCCCCTCCTTTATATACTTGGCCAGGGGGCACCCCAAAGGCACTCAAGATTTGTCTTAGCCGTGTGCGGTGCCCCCTCCACAGTTACACACCTCGGTCATATCGTCATATTGCTTAGGCGAAGCCCTGCACCGGTAACTTCATCATCACCGTCGCCACGCCGTCGTGCTGACGGAACTCTCCCTCGGCCTGAACTGGATCAAGAGTACAAGGGACGTCATCGAGCTGAACGTGTGCTGAACACGGAGGTGCCATACATTCGGTGCTAGGATCGGTCGGATCGTGAAGACGTACGACTACATCAACCACGTTGATATAACGCTTCCGCTTTCGGTCTACGAGGGTACGTGGACACATTCTCCCGCTCGTTGCTATGCATCACCTAGATAGATGTTGCGTGATCGTAGGAAATTTTTGAAATTACTGCGTTACCCAACAGCTCCCCTTGACCTTGTAGTGGTGTTGGATGTTGCAAGATTCGGGCATTTCAAGACCGAAACCTTGAGCGCTTTTAGATCGTTGGTGGTGTCCACCATAGCGAATCTGTAGTCGGAGCTATTGATAAACCTAGAGAAACGCTCGCAAGGCCTTGTGGCCAGGTGGCAGTGGTAGACGAGGACGTCATGTCGCACGCACAACTGGGCGACGACAACCTTCTGATCATGCCCGGCACGGCCCATGGTGTACTCAAGGTCGAAGCCGACCACTTGGTACTTGTCCCCGGCAAGGAACTTCCATAGTTTGGATGGAGCTCTCCACCAAGACCGGATCGTTCGTACACCATCGAGAGAGCCTTCCCCCCTCACGTGGGTGTCCACGACGTGTCTCGTGGTGAACTGCCCGCCGTTGTCGTCGTCGGCCGCTGGGAGCGCCATTGGAGCCACGAGGAGCGCCATTGGAACCGCTGGATGTCCTCTCTGTATGTGTCCTCGTCGGTTTGCTTATTGTGTCATGTGAGACGAGAGATGAAGGTAAATGGCCGCTATAATAAAAGGGGGCCGGGCGGCGTGGATTCTCGGAGCGTCTGCATGGCAGTTTTTGCAGCGGGTAACTGCATCGTCGCGCCGCGCCCGATGCACATGCACACGAACGTGCGAGATCATGCGCCGGCCCCAAACACCGGCAGTGCGCGTGGAGGTACGAGGGCAGAGCACCCGGAGGGACGCGAGAGCAGAGCACATGCGGCGGGACACGTGCAGAGCGCGCCGCGGCCGCCTGAACCGCAAGCAACCACACGCATAGAGCAGTTGAACAGACAGGAAATGGTCGCTTACAAGCCGGCAGTCAGTTGCATCGCTGCGTCGAGAGCGGCCGTGTGCTACTACCTCCGTCTAGTCTATAGTCCCCTTTTATATTATGTGCTATACTTTGCCCTCAAATTTAACCAACAAAATGTTAATGCATGTTATAAAAATTATATAATTGGAAACTATGTTCAAATACGAATCCAACTATATAATCTTTGGCGACATGCATTCGTATTTTATTAGTTAAATCATACATATAAACCAGGACGGGGGTATAGCAGGTAATTAAATCGCAAACATTTTTTTATGAACCATATGTGTACGTGGCCTTTTGTCCTCCTCTCGCACGTCTTGTCACCCCGCTGCCGCAGACGGCTTACAGCGCAAGTTTGCGCAGCGCGCGGGGGCGTTCTTTTGGCAAACGGTGGCGCCAATGAATCATCGGTGAGCCCATTCCCGCGCAACCTCGCAGGTTCCCACGCAAGCTTCCCGCCCGACTCGGTGAAATCCCCGAAAATCCCAATGCTTACCGGCCTGGTATATAAAATTATAAACCCTCACGGCCGGCGAGTCCTGCATTGCATTTTCCCCTCCCTCCTTGTAGCTTATCTTGTCTGCTTCTTCCATAACCGCCAAATGACACCGGTCCGTCGTCGTCGCTCAGCCACTCCGGCGTCATTAGAGGACTGCTCTAGATGGGAGGCTACACCGCAGCGGTGGCGCAGTCCCCGACGTAGTATAGTGCGTGTGGCGTCCCTGTTGGGTGTGCGCGGAACACACACCACGCTCCGCCATCACTGCCCGTCGGCAGCTGTTGCCGGCCGCCGTTGCCACCACACCACCGTCGAAACCCAGGGCCATCTCCCGCTTCGCTGCCTCGGCCCGAAGGCGGGAGGTGGCCGTCGTGGCCGCCACCCCACTGCTGGCCACCGTGGCCATCACCGGCTCCACCACCGCGGCCTGAAGGCAGGAGGTGGTGGTCGTCGCCGCCACCCCATCGTCGACCGTCGTGGCTGCCAGCCAACCGTCGACTGCCGGGGTCATCACCCGCTCCGCCACCGCCGCCCCGAAAGCGGGAGGCGGAGGTGGATGCCCGCACGTGCATCAGCGACCTTGCGCGCTACACCGAGTTCCTGCGGGAGGAGGAGGAGCGCCTCCTCGAGCATGCAAAGAGCCTTACCACCTCCGTGGCCGCGGCACACGCCGCCTCAGAGGCAAGGAATCAGGACATCTATGAGGAGAACCACCGCATCGAGAGGGGTTGTCTGGTGCGGCAGAGGGCGTTCGAGGTGAGCGTCGCTGAAGCTGCAGCAGCGGCAGGCACCGTATTGCAGTTGTCCAGCTCGTCGGTAGGCTCCTCCTCCTCTGCCTCTTACTGAGCGCGCTCGCTAGAGAAGAGGCCGCCGGAAGTAGTACAAAGCCCCTCCGTAGTAGTAGTATTTAGGGGATATTTTGTTCAGTTCATCTGACTATAGATGTGGTGGAACTATACAACGTACTTAAAATTAGCTAGCATATATAGTTGAACTAGCTATTTCAGTACGTGGTTGGCAACAATTGGGGAAAAGTTTGGTCGGTTCAGCTATCGAGTTGAACTGTTTGTATAAATTAAGAATGACTGCTTAATCTATGAATGAAATCTAGGCTTAATTACTGAATCTTAGTTGCAAAAATTAGATAATGCTAGTGATTTTTAGATTCATATTTTGACAAATCGCAGTGTTACAAGGATTGACAAATGGCAATGTTGCTAGATCAACAAATGTCAATCTTTCTAGTTTGACAAGTGGCAACATACCCAATATGACACATGCAAATCTACCAAATTGTTTGTAAGTGGTTGCACATGGATCATCCAAAAGAACCGTTTGCGTTGAAGAGATGCACAAATCCTGCTCTCAATTTGCATACGGTGTTCTATCTAAAACGTTTGTGATCAACAGCCGCAAAAATCCTGCTCGGCACCTTTTCCCTTGTCTTCCTGGGGAAGCTCCTAGTTTGCATACGGGTGTTCTAACTAAAACGTTTGCAATGAGTTTTTTATATTTAAAAACCATTGATGTTTTTTTCAAAAGAAAATCGGTTGATAAGTCCGTACATTAAGAGAGAACAATGCAAGTTCGCTCAAACCATATCTTTTATTCAGTCATACTGCGAATTTATATTCATATGATCGAGATACAGTATTAAACCCAAGAAAAAACTATTTCTGGAGGCGGCGGAGGCGGCGTGCCGCGCCGTTATTGTCGTTGTCGTCCTCCGGGACGCTCGTTAGCGTTCGATGGCGGCGTCCCATGCCGCTGAGGGGGGCGCGGGCACAGAGAGGAAGGCGGGCAGCCATGGAAGTCAAAGGGCTCGCTTCCCAGTGAGCCTGCGCAGCGTACAGCTCGCACGCTTCCCGGTGAGCCTGCGCATTCGAGGACATCTTGCACGCCTCTCGGTCATCCTGCGCACCGGACTACGCTCGCACGCCTCCCGTTCAGCCAAGGTCAAGCAGCTGTCCGCACGGCACCTCCTACAACCATTAAAACCATGACATGTGGCATCACGTGAATGGTTAACAGAACCCACACGATTTGAATTATACAAAGGTATGAGATATTAAAGTGGCAGGTATTTTTCCAAAATGCCTTTGTTGGCTGTCATTATTCGAGTGCGCCTTCTCTCAAAATGGACACGAAAAATACCACAGCATGTCGGGTGCCATTCCATGATAGCATGCCAAGTTTCATGAATTTCAGACGAGTTTTGGATTTACTAGAATTTAAAAATAAAGTATCTCAACGTTTTGCCAGCAATCAACGGTGCCCTGGTGTTTGAAATTCATTCCCATTTCTTGCATGCGACCTAAGCATGCACCCAAGGACACAGATTTGATTTTTCAACCAATTTATATGCACTGGAGCATGTGCATGTACTTCAAATTTGACTTATGCACATAAATGCATTGAAAACTCAGTTAATGCATAAAAATGTCCAAATGAAACCCGAAAAATCACAAAAATTGACACAACACTCCTGTTGTTCTATGTTGACACGAGAAATTTTTTGGAAGCAATAAGAGGCAATGGATATCGTTTCATCCCCAAAGGTGGGACGTTCCCTACCGAAACCATCATCCTTGTTGAGAGAAGCTCTGGTTTGTGAGAAGCATATACCCCAACCTGCCCCAAATGGGACAAAAAATTTACCACGGCGTGTTGATGCCGCTCCATGATAGCATGCCAAGTTTCATGAATTTCAGATGAGTTTTGGATTTATTAGAATTTAAAAACCAGGTATCTAAATGTTTTGCCGGCAATCAACGGTGCCCTGGTGTTTGAAATTCATTACCATTTCTTGCATGGGACCTAAGCATGCACCCAAGGACACAGATTTGATTTTTTAACCAATTTATATGTACTGGAGCATGTGCATGTAGTTCAAATTTGAATTATGCACATAAATTCATTGAAAACTCAGTTAATGCATAAAAATGTCCAAATGAAACCCGAAAAATCACAAAAAAATGACACAACACTTCTATTGTTCTATGTTGACACGAGAAAATTTTTGAAAGCAATAAGAGGCAATGGATATCGTTTCGTCCCCAAAGGTGGGATGTTCCCTACCGAAATCATCATGCTTGTTGTGAGAAGCTCTGCTTCGTGAGAAGCATATACCCAAACCTACCCCAAATGGGAGAAAAATTTACCATGGCATGTAGATGCCGCTCCATGATAGCATGCCAAGTTTCATGAATTTCAGACGAGTATTGGATTTACTAGAATGTAAAAACCAGGTATCTCAATGTTTGCGGCCGAGTGACGGTGGCAGGGTGTTTGACATTCATTCCCATTTCTTACAAGGGACCTAGGCAGGCAACCAAGGACACATATTTGAATTTTCAACTAATTTATATGCATTAGAGCATGTGCCTGTAGTTCAAATTTGAATTATGCACATGAATGCACAGAAAACTCAGTTAATGTATAAACTAGTCCAAGCGAACCCTGAAAATTTCCAGAAATTGACACAACACTCCTGTTGTTCTATGTTGACACTAGGAAAAAAAATTGGAATCGAGAAGAGGCAATGGATATCATTTCGTCTAGAAAGGTGAAACATTCCCTACCGAAACCATCACACTTGTTGTGAGAAGCTCTGGTTTATGAGAAGCTTATACCCAAACCTGCACCAAATGGGACAAAATTTTTACCACGGCATGTTGATGCCGTTCCATGATAGCATGCCATGTTTCATGAATTTCAGAAGAATTTTGGATTTACCAAAATTATAAAAGCAAGTACGCCAACGTTTGCCGGAGAGCCACGGTGCCATGGTGTTCGAATTTCATGCCCATTTCTTCCATGGGAAAAAGCATAAACCCATGGACACATATATGATTTTACAGCCCATGTTGGTGCACCGGAACATGTGCATGTAGTTTAGTTATGAATTGTGCACCTGAAATGGCTAGAAAACCAATTTAATGTATAAAATGTTTTACGACAAAATGTGCATGTAGTTTAGTTACCAATATAATTCCAATTCTTTTACGACACACATATAGTTGCGTGTTCACTGCAGATAAAAGGTCTAGCAATTCAAACACCGTCCATTGCCGCTGTGACCCCATTATGTAATTCAAGTCAAGATGAAGAATCAAGTAGATTGCACACAGATTATTATAACCAACCGTGTGAGATGTAGCACAAAAAATCCTGGAGCACCGTCGGTGTATAGAACGCCTATGGCTTAGGCGAGAAGGTGCGTCGGCTACAGTCCACAACCAGTGTCTCAAGCACACTAGCTCGCTCCCCAAATATCATTTCACTGTTCAATCGTCGCCGGTGAAAGATGGGCACGTGGACACGCATCGGGAGGGCAACTTCGGTGGCCCACTCCGGCGAGAGTGCGGCCGTAGCCACCATGCGCGTGCTAACAAGGTGCATGAGCGAGGCCGCAATCTGCGACCGGGCGGCCAAGGCAGCCCAAACGGTGGTTGTTGCTTGTCAGTTGGAGGCGGCAACATCTGCCTCAGGGATAGCAACTGGCGAGAGCGGCACATCAGTTGTCCATTTCCGTAGCGGCGGCCTTAGCCCTGATGGAGGCCGCCACGACCATGTCGAGGCCGCCCATGCCCAGCTCATGGCGGTCACCGCACAAATCGAATGAAGCTCCTCCGACAACTGTCGGCAACCCACGGCCGAAGAGTTGGCAATCGCCAAGAGTGTTCGAGCAGCCGTCCGTTCCTCCGCCGCATACCTTGCAGCAACAGAGCCCGTCCAAGCCCAGATCGCGGCCGCCCACGCCCATCTCGTGGCGGCCTTTTCCAAAGAGATGGTGGACGCGGATGGCGAGATGCTTGCCGAGTATGGTGCGATGGTGCCATGGAGCCCCTTCCCAGGAGACCGTCGGGCGCGAGCTGGACATGGAGGCGGCGGCGGAGATCGACAAGCACCAGCCATAGTACTAGTACTCTTTGTTTTGTTTAATTAAGAGCGTCGGCCTTTAATTTGTTAGAGTAATGTTTAGGTCAGCTAGCTTTCTTTAATTATTGAACTTGCTCGATTAAGAAGTGTGGGTGTGCTGTAGTCTCCTTTGTGTACCCAAATTATGCAATGACGTGGATGACCACTGAGGGAGTCCTGGACTAATGGGTCCTCGGGCGTCCGGACTATGTAGCATGGGCCGGACTTATGGGCTATGAAGATACAAGACAGAATACTTCTTCCCATGTCCGGATGGGACTCTCCTTTGCGTGGATGGCAAGCTTGGCGTTCGGATATGTAGATTCCTTCCTTTGTAAACCGACTCTATACAACCCTAGGCCCCTCCAGTGTCTATATAAACTGGAGGGTTTAGTCCATAGAGGCGATCACAATCATACAGGCTAGACATCTAGGGCTTAGCCATTATGATCTCGTGGTAGATCAAATCTTGTAATTCTCATATTCATCAAGATCAATCAAGCAGGAAGTAGGGTATTACCTCCATCAAGAGGGCCCGAACCTGGGTAAACATCGTGTGCCCCGTCTCCTGTTACCATCGACCTTAGACGCATAGTTCGGGACCCCCTACCCGAGATCCGCCGGTTTTGTCACCGACATTGGTGCTTTCATTGAGAGTTCCACTGTGTCGTCACCAGGAGGTTTGATGGCTCCATCCATCATCTACAACAACGCGGCCCGGGAGGAGGTTTTTCTCCCCGGCCAGATCTCCGTATTCGGTGGTTTCGCACTGCGGGTCAACTCGCTTGGCCATTTAGAGCAGATTGACAGCCACGCCCCAGGTCACCAGATTAGTTTTGGAGATCTGGACTATGTCACTGATATCCGAGGAGACGTGATCTTCAAAGGGTTCACGACCCCTACCTCCGCTCTGGCGTTAGATCCGGAGTGCATCACTAGGTCCGAAGACGGGATCACTGAGCCCGCCGGACTATCTGCGGCCACTAAGCCCTGCACGGGAGAACCGGAGGAAGTAGTGCCGCTGGCAACCCTCATGAAGCCGGACCCTTCTCCGGACACTGGATCCGAACCCTCGGAGTCAGCATCGTGTGAGCTCGGCCAAGGAGTTTCCTTCCCGTCGTACTCCACGGATTTTCTTCTCCCTGGCCAAACCTCGCCTTTAAGCAAGGCTCTGGACTTGATGCGATCCCTCGTCATTATATAGAAGCAATGTCCGAACTACGCCCAGCCTGGACTAGGGGCTGAGAGCATGGAATTTTATGTCCCGCCCACCACCCACTTCATAGCCACCGTCGAGGACTTAATTGACATGGTTGGCTACGGCTCCGAAGACATCGACGGTATGGACGGCGATGCCGGAGAGGAGCAGGCCGAAAACCCGCCGTTCACCGGACGTTGGACGGCCACCTCTTTGTATGACGTGTACATGGTGGATACACCCAAAGCGGGTAACGGCGATGATAAAGAAGATCCAGTCGAGGTTAAACCTCCTAAGATACAGCCAAAGCGCCGACATCAGCGGCGCCACTCTAAATCACACCATGGAAAAGACAGCGATACCGGCACAGGAGAAAACAATACTCGAGACGATGCCGAAGACAAAGAAGACCCCGTCAAGCCAACTTTCGAACAGGACGACCGGGAAGATGGGCAAGTTAGCCCTGATGAACAGGCTGCAAACGAAGACTCGGAGGACAGTAATTATCTCCCACTCTCCGACGACGAGGTGAGCCTCGGTGATGAAGATTTTATCGTACCTGAGGAACCTTTCGAGCAGGAGCGCTTTAAGCGCCGGCTAATTGCCACAGCAAGGAGCCTGAGAAAGAAGGAGCGGTAGCTTCAAGCTGATCAAGATCTGCTCAACAATAGATGGACTAATGTCCTGGCTGCCGAGGAATACGGCCCCGAGCGCCTAACCAAAAGTTACCCAAAGCGTAAAGTGCTACCCCAGTTTGACGACGAGGCCCTCGAGCCCGCGCCATCAGCATGTAATGAGGCTGACCGGCCACCTCATGGCCGGGACAAAACGGCAACTCAAGCCGAACACCAGCCCATACTACCGCGCCGTAAAGGTAGAGATATAACAGCTCGGGGATATACATATGACCTGCGGCAGGACCTGGATAGTAGAGCAGGTCAGATCAGGTCGATCTACGGATCGCGGGGGCATGCCCCAACGTGCGACGACAGCTATCTAGCCGGACGTGACAAGCATAATCACGTCCGGACCGAAAACCGCAGACGGACTCTATCCGAGCTACGTCGTGACTTGGCCCGATATAGAGGCGCCGCACACCCCCTCTGCTTCACTGATGAAGTAATGGAACATGAATTTCCAGAAGGGTTTAAACCTGTGAATATCGAATCATATGATGGAACAATAGATCCCGCGGTATGGATTGAGGATTTTCTTCTCTATATTCATATGGCCCGCGGTGATGATCTTCATGCCATCAAATACCTCCCGCTAAAACTCAAGGGACAAGCTCGGCACTGGTTGAACAGCCTGCCAGAAAACTCCATTGGTAGCTGGGAGGACCTGGAAGACGCCTTCCGCGACATCTTCCAAGGTACATACGTCCGACCTCCGGATGCCGATGACTTAAGTCACATAGTCCAACAGGCCGGAGAGTCAGCCAGGAAATTCTGGACTAGGTTCTTAACTAAAAAGAACCAGATCGTTGACTGCCCGGATGCCGAAGCCCTAGCGGCCTTTAAGCATAGCATCCGCGACGAATGGCTCGCCCGACACCTCGGCTAGGAAGCCAAAGTCCATGGCAGCCCTTACGGCACTCATGACCCGCTTTTGCGCAGGCGAAGATAGCTGGCTGGCCCGTAGCAATAATAATTCAAGCGAACCTGGCACCTCTGAAGCCAGAAACAGCAACGACAAGCCCCGAGGCAACAGGCACAAGCGTCGAAACAACGGTGACAATACCGATGACACGGCGGTCAATGCCGGATTCAATGGCTCCAAGTCCGGCCAGCGGAAGAAGCCGTTTAAACGGAACAACCCAGGCTCATCCAGCTTGGACCGCATTCTCGACCATCCTTGTCAGATCCAAGGCACCCCCGATAAACCAGCCAATCATACCAACAGAAGCTGTTGGGTCTTTAAACAGGCCGGCAAGTTAAATGCCGGGAACAAGGAGAAGGGGTTGCAGAGTGAAGACAACGATGAGGAGCCCCGTCCACCGAACACAGGGGGGCAGAAGAAGTTCCCCCCAGGTTAAAACGGTGAACATGATATACGTTACCCATATCCCCAAGAGGGAGCGCACACGTGCGCTTAGGGACGTTTATGCGATAGAGCCAGTCACCCCAAAATTCAACCCATGGTCGTCCTGCCCGATCACCTTCGTTCGCAGGGACCATCCGACCATTATCCATCACGGCAGTTCAGCCGCACTGGTCCTTGACCCAATTATTGATGGATTCCACCTCACGCGAGTCCTCATGGATGGTGGCAGCAGCCTCAACCTGCTCTATCAGGATACAGTCCGCAAAATGGGCATCGATCCATCAAGGATCAAGCCCACAAAAACTACCTTTAAAGGAGTAATACCATGTGTAGAGGCCCACTACACGGGTTCAATCACATTGGAAGTTATCTTCGGATCCCCAGACAACTTCCGAAGCAAAGAATTAATCTTCGACATCGTCCCCTTCCGCAGTGGCTATCACGCACTGCTTGGACGAACTGCATTTGCTCAATTCAATGCGGTGCCACACTATGCTTATCTCAAACTTAAGATGCCCGGACCACACGGTGTCATAACAGTCAATGGAAACACGGAGCGCTCCCTCTGCACTGAGGAGCACACCACGGCCCTAGCAGCAGAAGTACATAACGGCCTTATCAAGCAGAACCTTAATTCGGTGGCCAACCTCCCAGACACTGTCAAACGAATCCGGACTACTCTACAGCAGGACAGTCCAGCTCGTTTGGAGCTTGACTAGCAATTCGGCCTCTGTCTCAGTCCCGACCAAATGGCGGCGTACGTACTGCGCGTACATAACTACGCACTCAAAATACCATGGGCATAGACGGAGGCATAACTTGATTGTCGTCCATCATACGGCTCCCACACATACTTTTCCGTTTCCTTTTTACCATTTTTAGTCTTTTCTTTCACAGGCCCCTCCCGACGGCCTGATCATCGGTCCTTTCGAAGGATAGATATACCAAGGCGGCAAGCATTACAGACGTGTCGGGGAATCTTTAGATGTTCTTCTTGACGATCATTCTACCTGTTTTCGAGACCCGCACGCAGCTCCCCCTTGGTTTTGGCATGTTAAATAGCCAGGTTGCTTATCGCACTATTTGTACAAATACGCTTTGACGTATTAATCAAACTATAATGGAAACAGTTTGCGGCCCAACTTACGTGGCACTAGCTTACTACTTCATTTTATTTTTCTTATCAATTGCACCCGTACACTTTGGTACGCTTTAATTCGCCAGGGGCTTCATTATGCTCCATGCTATGGCAACAAAGTCCGAACACTTTTATAGTACAGTTCGGCACCCCGAGTTTTAGCATTATATGCATCGGCTCCGAATCATGTCTTTGGTCAATAGTTGGGTTGCCCGGCTCCTGTGCCTGCTACCTTACGTTCCGTCCTATCGGCTTGGGTAGTAAAGGGAGAACTACTGCGATTGTGTTTCTGGTTTATCTGAGCAAACACCTCAGTAGAGAAAGCCGAAAACTGACTGTCATGATGCGGCGAGAGCTGGTCAGCTATTCGGAGGTTAAAACTCTTTTGCGATTTTTTCCGCATTATGCGATGAATCGGCCTCCATCCGATCAGGTGTTTACAGCACCCTAGTCCGGATTAAATACTAACTAGGGGCTGCGCCTACATTTTTATTGTCAAACTCCAATGGTAAGTGAGTGTGATAAAGCCACATAGTCCGATTGCCAGGTTCGTTGCGCTCAACACCTCCTTCAAGGACCAAACTATTGGATCAAGAGTGTTTAGATTCCATCCCGAACACCCCCGTACTACCTACATGGGGGCTGAAGCCGACAATTGGCCAACTCTCAGATTTAACAAAACGGCTGCACAGGAGGTAAAATTTTAAAACAACAAACATTATATTACATAACGGCCTTGTTTCATAATACCGGAAGGGATAACATGAATGACTTCATTCAAAGATAATGTCTTTTGAATACTGGCCCTCTACAATGCGGGATCCCTTGAGGACATCATCAAAATACCGCTCGGGCATGCGGTGCTCCTTGCCCGCGGGCGGTCCCTCGGTCGCGAGCTTGACAGCGTCCATCTTCGCCCACTGCATCTTGACACGGGCGAAGGCCATCCGCGCACCTTCGATGCAGACCGGCCGCTTGATGGCATCAAGCCGAGGGCAGGCATTGACTAGCTGCTTCACGAGCCCGAAGTAGCTGCTGGGTATGGCTTCGACAGGCCACAAACGGATTATTAAATCCTTCATGGCCAGTTCGGCTACCCTGTGTAGTTCGGTCAGCTGTTTCAGCTGATCGCTAAAGGGCACCGATGCTCTGGCGCAAGGTATTGCGACCAGAACAGCTTCTCCGTTGAGCTCCCCTCTTCGGCTCGGAAGAATTCCGCAGCGTCGGCAACACTGCGCGGCAGATCCGCAAACGCCCCTGGAGAAATCCAAATCCGGGTCAGTAAGAGGAACCTTTTCTTCACATACTTGGTCTGCATAATAAAGGCCTTACCCGCCGCAATTTTTCTGGCCTCCTGGATTTCCTGGAAGGCGCCTTGGGCTTCAACCTGGGCATCGTGTGCGCTTTGGCGGGCCTTGGCAAGTTCGGACTCTTGATCCGCAATATTGCGCTCGAAGGACTCGCATTTCTTCACGGCGTCCTGGAGCTCCTGCTGGACCTCACCAACCCTGGCCTCGTGTTTGTCGCGAGCGGCTTGTTCCTTTGCCGCTCTCTCCTGGGCTTCGGCCAGCGCCTTCTTGAGGGTCTCCACCTCGGTCGCCAGTCCTACAAAATATCATGGCACTATGGTCAACACAAATCATTCATCCTTTCTGAATCTACACAAGGTCATTGCATACCTTGATGGTCCTCCAGCTGCTTTTTCACACGGCCGAGCTCTTCCTCGGTCCGCTCCAGACTCCGCTTCAGTCCAGAGACCTCAGCAGCATGAGAGGTCGCAGCCAGCAAAGACGCCTGCTTATTCACATAGACACGTATGGTTAGTCTCCTGCGAAAATTATTTGATCCTCTGTCCGGCTTTTCTTTTCGCACACCGGACAGTGTCTCAGGGGCTACTGTCTATATTACGACATTCCTTTTGCATAAATTGCGTTTCATACCTCAAAGCATGTTAGAAGGCTTGTGCAGGCTTCGGTCAGTCCGCTCTTCGCGGACTGAATCCTCTCAATCACCATACCCATTAGGGTACGGTGTTCCTCAACAATGGAAGCACTTCGCAGCGCTTCCAGCAGAGTATCTGGTGCCTCTGGATGGACAGAGGTCACCAGTGGAATCGGTGCACCTCCTTCTTTCGAAGGAGGCTGCTTGCATGATTCCGGAGCCGTATGGGTCTCTGGAATTGTATTCGGCTGGGGGCCGAATTGGATATGGCCCCCATCGCCAGTCTTCATGGGGATTTGCTCCCCCGTATATGTCCGGCGGCCGAGGTTTCACCCTCTGGCGCCACCCTGACGGCCTCCTGCGTCTCTCCCCGGCCTGGGAAGATCCTTCGAGACAACACCTCGGTGTCATCCATGGCCTTGGGAGAAGAGGCCGCCGGAAGGGACCCGCTGTCCATCACCTTCGGATCCAGCGAATTCCCCGAAGATGAGGATCGCTGGCGGTCGGAACGAGCCGGACTGCAGGGCATGATTCAACATGTTAAAACCATGGAGTAAGGGAGCTGGATATAGTGCGCATCTTTGAGTACTTACGATTCGGCCAGGGGCTTATCCCTGGGGTGCCACTCGGAGCTACTGTCGATGTCCCGCGCAGAGTTATCCGCGAGGGAGACCTTCCCCTTCTTGGACGCCTCTGCCTCCAGATGTGTGGAGGCCGCCCTTTTCTTCCTTCCCCCCTCCGGGGGAGAATTGCTTTCCTCCTCCTCCTCGTCCTCGCTGGGGGAGGAGTGGGTCTCGGCGTCTTCGGACGTCGCGTCCGAAGTGCCCTTACGGCGGAGGCCACTTCTGGTCTCCTTGGCCTTCTTCTCCGGCGCTTGGTAGGGCGTCGGAATCAGCATCTTCGTAAGAAATGGGATTGCTGGGTTTTCGGGCAGCGGAGCCGGACACTGAATCCGCTCCGCCTTCTTTCTCCAGCCCTAAAAACGAACAAATAGGGAAGCTTAGACATCTTCCTTGAGTATACAAGTAAAGGATACACCTTGAAATACGAAAAACTTACCGGATTGGCGAGATGGGTCAGGCTGTACCCACGATCCTCGGACGTCTTCGGCCATGTCTCATTGGCCTTGAAAGCACCTTCCAGATGTCTTTGTGTGTAGTGTTGAAGAACTATTGCAGGGTCTGGTGCTCGGACGGATTGAACTCCCACAAATGGAAAGTCCGGCTTTGGCACGGAAGGATCCGGCGAAAAATCATCACCTGGATCACATTGACAAGCTTGATATTCTTGTCTACCATGCTCTGGATGCGCGTCTGAAGCGCTGATAGCTCGTCCGATGAAGACCAGTTCAGGCCCTTCTCTAGCCAGGAGGTGAGCTGCATCGGGGCTCCGGACTGGAATTCAGGAGCCGCGGCCCAGGTGGTGTCGCGAGGCTCTATGACGTAGAACCACTGTTGTTGGACCCTTTGACGGTCTCCACGAAGGTACCTTTGGGCCATGAGACGTTGGGTATCTTGCTCACCATGGCGCCCCCGCACTCTGCGTGTTGACCGCCCACCACCTTCGGCTTCACATTGAAGATCTTTAACCACAATCCGAAATGGGGTGGGATGCGGAGGAAGGCCTCACACACGACAATGAATGCCGAGATGTTGAGGAAGGAGTTGGGGGCCAAATCGTGGAAATCCAACCCATAGTAGAACATGAGTCCGCGGACGAATGGGTGGAGCGGGAATCCCAATCCACGGACGAAGTGGGGGATGAATACCACCCTCTCATGGGGCTCCGGGGTGGGGATGATCTGCCCCTTTGCTGGGAGCCGGTGGGCAATTTCCTGGGCTAAGTACCCGGCCTCCCGGAGCTTGGTGATGTCCTTCTCCTTGACGGAGGAAACCATCCACTTGCCCTGCGCTCCAGATCCGGACATGACTGGGCTGCTTCTTTGAGGTGGAAAGGATGGAAGCTTGGGCGCTGGGTCTCGAGAATGGATGGGCAAAGAGAAACAAGGCGTGGGTGAAAAGGTGAAATCCTTATCCCTTTATAAAGGCTGTGAATATCAACCGCCTCCCCACTCGTCTTAAAACTCGCCTATTCCCCAAGGGCCATGCAGACGGCGCGGTTGGATTACCCATGCCCGTATTGATGAGAACCCGCAATAAGAGGACACGATCTCTGCTTTGACAAGACGTGCAAATAAAACTGCATCTTGAAACATGGAGCAGGAGGCTTAAAACAGTTCGAAATAATGACCGGGCAGCGACGTGATGTCACGCTACAAAAGTTGTCAGTAGATTGGACTCAAGAAATATTATACTCTCTGTGGATATATGTGGTACTTGTTTTGCAGAGCCGGACACGTTTTCTATGTTCGAAGGCTATTTTGGAGTATTCGGAGGAGGAACCCGCCTTGCAATGCCGAAGACAATCTACGCGCCGGACACATCGTCATTGAAGCCTAGTTCAGGGGCTACTGAGGGAATTCTGGACTAAGGGGTCCTCGGGCGTCCGGACTATGTAGCATGGGCCGGACTTATGGGATACGAAGATACAAGGCAGAAGATGTCTTCCGTGTCCGGATGGGACTCTCCTTTGCGTGGATGGCAAGCTTGGCATTCAGATATGTAGATTCCTTCCTTTGTAAACCGACTCTGTACAACCCTAGGCCCCTCCGGTGTCTATATAAACCAGAGGGTTTAGTCTGTAGAGGCGATCACAATCATATAGGTTAGACATCTAGGGTTTAGCCATTACGATCTCGTGGTAGATCAACTATTGTAATTCTCATATTCATCAAGATCAATCAAGCAGGAAGTAGGGTATTACCTCCATCAAGAGGGCCCGAACCTGAGTAAACATCGTGTCCCCTGTCTCCTGTTACCATAGACCTTAGACGCACAGTTCGGGGCCCCCTACCCGAGATCTGCCGGTTTTGACACGACAACCACTGTAACCATGGAAATTCAAACCAAATTTTTTGACGTTCCAACTCATCACACACGGGTTAAGCTATCTGTATCGTTTGTGATGTTCACATATCATACACAGTTCTGAATGAGGGACCGTATCTGATGACACTTTGCACGCCAGTTTTTTGGCTGAAGCTCTTCCAAATTTTCGGCTTCCGCGAAAATATCTACCTCCCCGACCCTCCCCCTTACCAAAAGCCACATTTCCCCTGTTTCTGCCTTCCTTTCCAAGTTGAAACCTTCACTCCTTGCTTGCAGCGCCGCCTCCTCGCCGAGGACCCTCCTTCACGCTGCTCGGCCTCGTCTATCCAGGCAGGTAAGCCACACCCGACCCCCATCCTCCTCCTCCTTCCACATCCCACATGCCCCGACCGCTGGTGCGAGCGCGACACCTTCCACCTAAATCACTGATCCCTCCACCAAATAAGCGCCGCCCTAAGCCATGGTGCACGCAGTTTAGCTAGGAACTCAAGGAGCATTTGGCAGAGGAGAAGCAAATCGCGGCCGCACGCGCGGATGAGGTCGCGATGGCTGCCATTCGTGCCGACCCCCAGATCTTGAAGGAGCACCTTGACATTTGCTAGCTACGCCGGTTAAGCATGCTCGGTTTACCCGTTGCATGTGCTGCTCCTGCCTTTCCTTCACAAATTCTAGTGAATTGTGCTATCTAATTTTACCATGCAATATGTTGCTCTAGTGTATATGTTCTATATGTCGTGCAGTGTGGTGCTCACTTATTAACTATTTTGTTAATTAGTTGTCGTCTTCAGTTAACTGTTTCGTTCAATTCTGGAAATGTGATGTTCAATTCTTCAGGCTGCAATTTTGCATTGTGTTCCATGTGAGAAATAAATCGAATTTATCTTTACAAAATACATGAGAAACGAATACAATTGCTACATTTCCAAGTTGTCAAGAATGCTTGGTTTGGTTATACATTGTGCAATGTGGTGCTTAGTTAACGTTTGGTTCATTTGTGTTGTGGTGTTTAGTTAACTGTTTGGTTCAATTTTGCAATGCGATGTTCAATAGTTGTGGGTGCATTCTGTTATTGTATACCATGTGAGGAATAAATTGAATTTGGCTGTAGTAAATACATGAGAAACAAATACAATTGCTATATTTCCAAGTTGTTAAGAATGTTTGGTTTGGTTAACTGTCTGATCTTCTATTAGGAGTATGTTATATTGTGCAATGTGGTGCTCAGTTAATGTTTGGTTCAATTATTGTGGTGTTTAGTTAACTGCTTGGTTCAATTCTGCAATGCGATGTCCAATTGTCGTGGGTAGAATTTTGTATTGTTGTGCATGTGAGGAATAAATCGAGTTTGGCTGCACTTAATACATGAGAAACATATACAAGTGCTATATTTCCTAGTTCTTAATCATGCTTGGTTTGGATAAATGGGGTTATTTTTCATTATTGTTGTGCATGTGAGAAACATATACAAGTGCTATATTTCCTAGTTCTTAATCCATGTGGCTTCAATTAATCTGATCAATCTGCAATTTGCTTATTTTTCATCAACATATTTTACTGATAGGATGCGAACCCATACTTAACCTGATGACTAACTACCTTATATGTGTTGCAGGCAAACAATGGGAAGCACTAAGGTTTACAATGGAGGTTAGCACGTGCATGGTCCGTTGTCTAATAGCACATTATTGTGCAATTGCAGGAACCATTCTAATATTTAGATTTTTAACAATTTGGTCTTGCACATGTAGCTCCTGGTGTCAGAGGTTTTGACCCACTGTTCGACCCTTTTTGCATATGGGGAAATGAGTTGTCCATGAATATCAACCAAATCAAGAAACTCGGAAAGATTGTTAGGATAAAGAAATTAGCGACAAAAAACAACATGATCTTTGTCTGCACAATGAAGAAGACATCAGTTCACTACAAGATAGTACTAACTATTATACCTTGCCTTTTTTATTCCTTTGCCCCATTTTCCAATATAGAGAAGATATTTATGCACATCCTTGTTTTCAGGCCTTTCCAAAGCAGTTCACTAATGATTACCTCTCAAACCACCTCTATGGTCAGGAGGCATGGAAGGTTTTCATACAACACCCACGGTTCAATATTGAAGTGTTCCTGAAGAGGACGAAGGACGGATGGTCAATCATCCATAGGCACTGGCCTAAAGTTGCAAAGACCTTCAACATGAATGAAGGCTCAATATTCACCTTCCGTTTCAGCAGTTTTCCAGATGAGATGCATCTGTCTATATACCGTCTATGATGCTAATCTCGAAAGGTTCTACATGTTGCATGTGAAACTTGGTGCTGATGCAGTTGTGTAATGGGGTAGCTGAGTGCTGAAGTTATATCATGTTGTACTCTGATGTATTTCAATTATGAAATTCTGCTTCCTTAATATGGAAATAAATATATTATGTACTTAATATGAATTTTAATAAGATTAATAAATGGATTATTAATAATAGGGCAATTAGCCTGCTGATGGTGAATTAGCCTGCTAATGGTGAATTAGCCTGCTAATTGGGTTTTTCTATTGCAAACGGTTATTGAAAAAATACCGTGGGCGATGACTTCAGGCAACGCACATAGTTTCTAGGAATAAACCGTGTTGGATCAATGAACAATCACACATGACTTTCTCTTGAAAACTGTTTGCATTAGGAATAAACCGTGTTGGATCAATGAAAAATCACACACGACTTTCTCTTGAAAACGTTTACCTTGGACAGCCTTTGCCACACAGTTTCTTCTACGGACCGTGTGCGATGCATTCAATAACGCAAATGATTTAACGGGAAAAATTGTGTGTGATGTACCTGTGAACGGAAACGTTTTCCTTGGAGCGACTGTGTCGGATGTACATACGAGCGGAAACGTTTAGTGGGGACTGGCTGTGTGGGGTGTACTTGCGACCGAAAACAATTTCGCCTGTATAATTGTATTTCTTTAACTCTACTGTACGTATTTCCGTATTTGAGCACTCGCCGGTCGCACACGACCTCATTTTGCCGAGCGTTTGTGCCAGGAGAGCATATCCCCGATGGTTTCTGGGTCGTGTGGGAAGGACCCCCCTATCACCCACACTCACTAGGCGACGCTTCCAAATGCCACCGCGGAAAGGGGTTAAAAACCGTTTGCATAGCACCGACGCGTACCGGTGGATGCAGGCAGGAGTCGGTCTACTAATCTTGGACGTGATGCCTATATAATGATCATTGCTGGATATCGTCATAATTATTCGAAGTTCTATCCATTGCCCAACAGTAATTTGTTTACCCACCGGATGCTATTTTCTCGAGAGAAGCCACTAGTGAAATCTATGGCCCCCGGGCCTATTTCTCATCATATATTTTCATATCTATATTGCTATTTGCCTTTTTATTTATATGCATCTTTTATTTCCAGATCTATATATCAAAAACCCAAAAATACCTCGCTGAGTTTATTTGCTTTTATTTGCATCTATCAATCTACCACAATTTTTATCCCGTCAACGTGACAATTTCTGGCACCGTTACCCGAAAGGGATTGACAACCCCTTTTACACGTCGGGTTGCAAGTATTTGTTCTTTGTGTGCAGGTACCGTTTACATAGGTTGCTTGGTTCTCCTACTGGTTCAATAACCTTGCTTTCATAACTGAGGGAAATACCTACCGAAGCTATGCTGCATCATCCCTTCCTCTTTGAGGGGAATACCGACATAGTTTAAGCGACATCAAAAGGAATTTCTGGAGCCGTTGCCGGGGAGACATCATCAACATCTATCAGGTTCCTAATCACAAATCTCATCTCCTTGCAATTTACATTATTTTCCGCTTGCCTCTTGTTTTCCTGTCCCCCACTTCACAAAAATTTGTCGTTTTATTCGCCCTCTTTTTCGTTCGCCGTTTTCTCGTCAGATCTCTTATTTGCTTGAACCTGTCATCATGAGTGACTTTGGTATGGCAGAGACAGATGATGGCCTGACTCCTAAAATTGGATGATCTAGCAATTTGGATGCTAAAACTTTTGTTTTGGGGCAAGGGAATATTATGGAAAAAGAACATATTCAAGAATTTTTCAATTGTGTTGGAAATTTAACTCTTGATGATGCTCCTATACTTAGAAGAACTAAATCTTATGCGCAAGCTATTTCGGCACCTTTTCCGAAACTTGAAAATAAATTTATCCATACCCATCCTACCTTGCAAAGATTCTTTTATGAGTTACCTATTATAAAGAATCCCAAGGCTATAAAGTTGGCTACCCTTGTACTTATGAATGAATTTGATTAGATAATACAAGAAGCTAGGGAAATCTTTGATTTCTATGGTATGAACCATGAAAAACCGGTGATAGATGACATCCTTTATAATAGCGATTATATGTTGAGACACTTGCTTGGAAATAATCAAATTTTCGATGAGAATCTTAAAAAGGAAATTCCCGTTTTAGATATAGTCCAACAAGTTTTCACTGATGTTAATCAACACTATTCTTGGATTGTTTCCGGAAATCAAAGGGGATATGATGATAAGCAACTTGATAGTGCTAAAGTTAATATGTATAATGTGTTTCAAGTTATTTTTGCAAAACCTCTTGACAAAAAGACATCTAAGGGAAATAAGGATAAAGTTGATAATACTTGAATCTTTGCATTATGCCTAGCTAGGGGCATAAAACGTTATCGCTTGTTGGGAGGTAACCCAATCTTTATCATTTTGCTTTTTGGTTTTATTTCTATTTCGCAATAAATATATAAATATGCCTCAGATTAGATGTGTGTTTATGTTTTATTTAGTGTTTGGGCCAAGCAAAGCCTTTGGGATCATGTTGGGTGATAGTTGATTTGATCTTGCTAAAAACAGAAATTTTGCGCTCCGTAACATAATTTTCATAAATCACTGAAACGTGCTTTTGCTCTGAATGTTTTTACACAAGATTTATATACAAATTTCCCACGGTGTCCTAATTTTTCAGAATTTTTGGGCTTACAGAAGTATACGAAGTTCCCTGATTACTACCGACTATTCTGTTTTTGACAGATTCTGTTTTCTTTGCATTGTTTGCTTATTGTGATGAATCTATGGACTTTATCGGGGGTATGAGCCATAGCAAAGTTGGAATGTAGTAGGTATAATGCAAAAAAAATATGAATCGGTTTGCAACAGTACTTATAGTAGTGATTTGCTTTGTTATACTAACGGATCTCACGAAGGTTTTGTTAAGTTTTGTGTGATTGAAGTTTTCAAGTTTTGGGTGAGATCACGATGGATGAAGGAATAAGGAGTAAGAAGAGCCTAAGCTTGGGGATGCCCACGGCACCCCAAGGTAATATTCAAGGATGAACAAGCAGCTAAGCTTGGGGATGCCCCGAGTGGCATCCCCTCTTTCTTCTTACGACCATCGGTATTTTACGTGGAGCTATATTTTTATTCATCGCATATTATGAGTTTTGCTTGGAGCATCTTGTGTTATATGAGTCTTTGCTTGTTTTGTTTCTTGTTTTGTGTCAAGTATCCTTGCTGGACACACCTATTCGAGAGAGCCAAAATTATGCTATGATTTGTTAGAATTGCTCTATGTGCCTCACTTAAAAAAATTGAGCTATGGAATTGCTCTAGTGCTTCACTTTTATCTTTTTGAGCACGGTGTGCTTTGATAATTTTGAAGAAATGTTCTCATGGTTCACTTACATTTATTTGAGAGTTAGTAATTTTGAAGAAATTCTCTCATGCTTCACTTATATTATTTTAAGAAACAAAAAAAATTATGCTCATGTTCTTCACTTATATTTGTTTGAGCTATCAAAAGCAACATATGAAACTAGTCCCAAAGCGATAGATATTCAAGAGGGACATAATAAAAACTTTCATGAATATGGTTGGACAAATTAAATTTGATTCTTTGTAATAGTTTTGCGCTATGATGATAGTGATATGTGAGTCATGTTGATGAGTAATTGTGCTTTAGTCAGAATATTGGCGTTAAGGTTGTGATTCCCTATGCAAGCACGAAAGTCAATAGTTATGCAATGAAATTACATCCTACTTGTGGTGCACTATTCGGTGTTAGTTATGCTTAATGCTTCTCAATTTTTTTGCTAGCCTTCACCTGTACTAAGTAGAAATACTAATTGTGCATCCAAAATCCTTAAACCCAGTTTTGCCTTATGAGTCCACTATACCTACCTATATGCGGTATTTCCGTGCCGTTCTACGAAAATTTGTATGTGCTATCTCTAATCTTCAAAATAAATTTCCTTTTTGTGCGCTCGTACCGGTCATGAAACGGTAGGGGGTGGCTGATATTTTTCCATGCTAGATGTGTTATTCTCAAGATGAGTGTTGATTCACTTGTCATTGCACGAGAGTACATCAAAGGTATTAGGGATGCCCAGTCCCGAAATGAAAAATGTATTTACTTTATGTTGTGAAATAATAAATTCCTTCGAAAGTGTTGGTATGGACGGCACCCGTGGATACGGTTAGCCGTGGAATGTGAAAGTATGGTGGAAAAGGAATAAAATTTATTTTCTGTTTGGGAACCGCCGATGATATATCTAGCATGGAAAGTATTGGGAACTACTCGATCATTTTTGTTGACAAGAAAAGCATGCCACACAAAAAATTTATCTCTCAGTTTCCGCTTTGTGCTCTGGCACCACTACAAATCCCTACTTTTTATTTTTATTTGAGTCTCCATCTTCTCTTACAAAGCACAAACTAAGGGGCACTATGATCGTATTTGAGCATTGGATGTAGCTAATATGCGAGTGTGTTTCATGAATGGATCAATGATTGAGCATAGTGGGCTAGGGATAACTTGCTTTAGTGCTGATATTTTGAAAGACATGGTTGCTCGTTGATATGCTTGAGTACTGAAATCTTCATGTCAAAACTAGACTATTGCTTTGAACCATATAAAAGTCCATATGTCCATTCTACAAAGAAAAGAATATGTGATGAACATGATAGGCAGCATTCCACATCAGAAATTGTGTTTTTATCATTTAACTACTCGAGGGCGAGCAGGAATTAAGCTTGGAGATGCTGATACGTCTCCAAATCTATCATTGTTCCATGCTGTTATATTATCATTCTTGGATGTTTTACAATCATTTTATAGAAACTTTATATCGTTTTTTGGCACTAACCTATTGACATAGTGCCCAGTGCCAGTTGCTGTTTTTTGCTTGTTTTTTACTTCGCAGAAAATCAATACAAAACGGAGTCTAAACGCAGTGAAACTTTTTGGAGATTTTTTCTAGACCAGAAGACACCTGTTGGGCCAAAGAAGTACTAGAGGGGGTCTCCGAGGGGAGCACAACCCACCAGGGCACGCTTGGGGGCCCAAGCGCGCCCAAGTGGGTTGTGCCCACCTCGGCCGCCTCCCGCAACGCCTCTTTGCTCTATAAATACCCCGAAAATACAAAAACCCTAGGGGAGTCGATGAAACACAATTCCAGCCGCCGCAAGTTCCAGAACCACCAGATCCAATCTAGACACCATCACGGAGGGGTTCATCATACTCATTGGTGCCTCTCCGATGATGTGTGAGTAGTTCATTGTAGACCTACGGGTTTGTAGTTAGTAGCTAGATGGCTTCCTCTCTCTCTCTCTCTCTTTTGATTCTCAATAGAATGGTCACTTGGAGATCTATTTGATGTAACTCTTTTTGCGGTGTGTTTGTTGGGATCGGATGAACTTTGAGTTTATGATCAGATCTATTTTATATCCATGAAAGTTATTTGAGTCTTCTTTTGATCTCTTATATGCATGATTACTTATAGCCTCGTATTTCTTCCTCGAATCTTTGGTTTAGTTGGGCTAACCAGATCGATTTTTCTTGCCATGCGAAGAGGTGCTTTGTGATGGGTTCGGTCGTGCGGTGTTCTTTCCTAGTGATAGAAGGGGCAGCCAGACACGTATTGATCGTTGCCATTAAGGATAACAAGATGGGGTATATTCCTACATGAATAGATCTTGTCTACATGATGTCATCATTCTTATTGCATTACTTCACTCCATGAACTTAATACACTAGATGCATGCTGGATAGCAGTCGATGTGTGGAGTAATAGTAGTAGATGCAGGTAGGAGTCGGTCTACTAATCTTGGACGTGATGCCTATATAATGATCATTGCCTGGATATCGCCATAATTATTTAAAGTTCTATCAATTGCCCAACAGTAATTTGTTTACCCACCGTATGCTATTTTCTCGAGAGAAGTCACTAGTGAAATCTACGACCCCCGGGTCTATTTTCTCATCATATATTTTCAGATCTCTATTGCTATTTGCCTTTTTATTTATTTGCATCTTTTATTTTCATATCTATACTATCAAAAACCCAAAAATACCTCACTGAGTTTTATTTGTTTTTATTTCCATCTATCAATCTACCACAATTTTTATCCCGTCAACGTGACAATTTCTGGCACCGTTACCCGAAAGGGATTGACAACCCCTTTTAGACATCGGGTTGCAAGTATTTGTTCTTTGTGTGCAGGTACCTTTTACATAGTGTTGCTTGGTTCTTCTACTGGTTCGATAACCTTGGTTTCATAACTAGGGGAAATACCTACACAAGTTGTGCTGCATCATCCCTTCCTCTTTGGGGGAAATACCGATGTAGTTCAAGCGACATCAGGGGTTGCAACACTTATGTCAAAAGGCTTTAGCCCAATAAGCTCGAACCCAAATCGGAGAAGTGCGTCTTCATAGGACACCCTAAAGAAACAATTGGGTACACCTTCTATCACAGATCCGAAGGAAAGCTCTTTGTTAAGAATGGATCCTTTCTAGAGAAGGAGTTTCTCTCGAAAGAAGTGAGTGGGAGGAAAGTAGAAACTTGATGAGGTAGTTGTACCTTCTCTCGAATTGGAAAGTAGCACATCAGAGAAATCTGTTCCCGTGATGTCTACACCAACTAGAGAGGAAGCGAATGATCATGATCATGAAACTTCAGATCAAGTTGCTACTAAACCTCGTAGGTCAACCAGAGCATGATCCGCACCAGAGTGGTATGGAAATCTTGTCCTGGAAGTCATGTTATTAGACCAAGGCGAACCGACAAACTATGAAGCTATGACGAGCCCAGATTCTGATAGATGGCTTGAGGCCATCAAATCTGAGATAGGATCCATGTATGAAAACAAAGTATGGACTTTGGTGGACTTGCCCGATGATCGGCAAGCCATTGAAAATAAATGGATCTTCAAGAAGAAGACTAACGCTGATGGTAATGTTACTGTCTACAAAGCTCGACTTGTCGCGAATCGTTTTCGACAAGTTCAAGGAGTTGACTACGATGAGACTTTCTCACCCGCAGCGATGCTTAAGTCAATCGGAATCATGTTAGCAATTGCCGCATTTTATGATTATGAAATCTGGCAAATGGATGTCCAAACTGCATTCCTTACTGGATATCTTAAAGATGAGTTGTATATGATGCAACCAAAAGGTTTTGTCGATCCTAAAGGTGCTAACAAAGTGTGCAAGCTCTAGCGATCCATCTATGGACAGGTGCAAGCATCTCAGAGTTGGAATATATGCTTTGATGAGGTGATCAAAGCATATGGTTTTATACAACCTTATGGTGAAGCCTGTATTTACAAGAAAGTGAGTGGGAGCTCTGTAGCATTTCTGATATTATATGTGGATGAAATATTGTTGATTGGAAATGATATAGAATTTCTTGATAGCATAAAAGGATACTTGAATAAGAATTTTTCAATGAAAGACCTCGGTGAAGCTGCTTATATATTGGGCATAAAGATCTATAGAGATAGATCGAGACGCTTAATAGGACTTTCACAAAGCACATACCTTGGCAAAGTTTTGAAGAAGTTCAAAAGGAATCAGTCTAAGAAAGGGTTCTTGCCTGTATTACAAGGTGTGAAGTTGAGTAAGACTCAAAGCCCGACCAGGGCAGAAGATAGAGAGAGAATGAAAGTCATTCCCTATGCCTCAGCCATACGATGCCATGTTGTGTACCCGACCTATTTTGTACCTTGCCACGAGTTCGGCAAGGGGGTACAATAATGATTTGGGAGTGGATCACTGGACAGCAGTCAGAATTATCCTTAGTTACCTAAGAGGACCAAGGAAATATTTCTCGGTTATGGAGGTGATAAAGAGTTCGTCGTAAAGGGTTACGTCAATGCAAGCTTTGACACTAATTCAAATTTCTCTATGTCTCATTCTGGATAAGCATTGAAAGTGGGAGCAGTTAGCTAGAGTAGCTACATGCAGAGCATTGTAGACATGGAAATTTGCAAAATACATATGGATCTGAATGTGGCAGACCCATTGGCTAAACCTCTCTCGCAAGCAAAACATGATCACACATTAGTACTCTTTGGGTGTTAATCACATGGCAATGTGAACTAGATTATTTACTCTAGTAAACTCTTTTAGTGTTAGTCACATGGCGATGTGAACTATGGGTGTTAATCACATGGCGATGTGAACTAGATTATTGAATCTAGTGCAAGTGGGAGACTGAAGGAAATATGCCCTAGAGGCAATAATAAATTTACTATTTTATATTTCCTTATTCATGATAAAGGTTTATTATTCATGCTAGAATTGTATTGATTGGAAACATAAATACATGTGTGAATACATAAACAAATACCGTGTCCCTAGTAAGCCTCTACTAGACTAGCTCGTTGATCAAAGATGGTTAAGGTTTCCTAACCATAGACATGTGTTTCATTTGATAACGGGAGCACATCATTAGGAGAACGATGTGATGGATAAGACCCATATGTTAGCTTAGCATATTGATCGTTCAGTTTATTGCTATTGCTTTCTTCATGTCAAATACAAATTCCTTCGACTACGAGATTATGCATCTTCCGAATACCAGAGGAATGCCTTGTGTACTATCAAACGTCACAACGTAACTGGGTGATCATAAAGATGCTCTACAGGTATCTCCGAAGGTGTTTATTGAGTTGGCATAGATCAAGATTAGGATTTGTCACTCCGAGTATCGGAGAGATATCTCTGGGCCCTCTCGGTAATATACATCATAAGAAGCCTTGCAAGCAAATGACTAATGAGTTAGTTACGAGATGTTATATTATGGAACGAGTAAAGAGACTTGCCAGTAACGAGATTGAACTAGGTATAGAGATACCGACGATCGAATCTCGAGCAAGTAACATACTGATGGACAAAGGGAATTACGTATGCTGTCATAACGGTTTCACCAATAAAGATCTTCGTCGAATATGTAGGAGCCAATATGGGCATCCAGGTTCCTCTATTGGTTATTGACCGGAGAGGTGTCTCGGTCATGTCTACATAGTTCTCGAACCCGTAGGGTCCGCACGCTTAACGTTCGTTGACGATATAGTGTTATATGAGTTATATGATTTGGTGATTGAGGGAGTCCTGGATTAAGGGGTCCTCGGGTGTCCGACCTGTTGTACGTGGGCTGAACTGATGGGTTGTGAAGATACAAGACCGAAGACTCTCACCCATGTCCGGATGGGACTCTCCTTGGCGTGGAAGGTAAACTTGGCGTCCGGATATGAAGATTCCTTTCTCTGTAACCGACTTTGTACAACCCTAGCTAGTCCCCTCCGGTGTCTATATAAACCAGAGGGTTTAGTCCATAGGGACAATCATAATCATACATGCTAGACTTCTAGGGTTTTAGCCACTACGATCTCATGGTAGATCAACTCTTGTAATACTCATATTCATCAAGATCAATCAAGTAGGAAGTAGGGTATTACCTCCATAGAGAGGGCCCGAACCTGGGTAAACATCGTGTCCCCTGTCTCCTATTACCATCGACCTTAGACGCACAGTTCAGGACCCCCTACCCGAGATCCGCCGGTTTTGACACCGACATTGGTGCTTCCATTGAGAGTTCCACTATGACGTCGAAAAAAGGATCGATGGCTCGCCTTGTCATCAAGGACAACATCACCTCTGGAGGAGCCGGCCTCAGGCCAAACCCTCCGGTTAGGCGACTTTACTATGATCGCCCGTTCAGCCGTTAAACCAACCGTGACCTCTCAGGCCATCAAAAATCGCCTCTGTGTTGATTCTGAATACTCCAAACGGATAGATCCGGCGGAGTTGTCGTCTTTAAACGAACTCCTGGATCGCATCGCTGCTATGGGGGTCGCTACAGACTATGATCAGATTGGGCTTAAACCCGATCAGAGAGAAATCAAATGTCCGCCGATCACCCATCAGATAGCGGTCGTAGAGGAGCAAAACGACGACTCTTCCCCTATGTTGAACACGAACTATGTTCGGATATCCGAGCTCGAATAGCTGGATACCTGTCTGCGAAGCGACACTCCTAGCCCTCCGAACCTAGAGTTGGGCGTTGGGCCTAAAAAATTAGTTGACATCCCGGAGCCCGAACCATTAAGCTCGGAGATTTCTCAAACTTCGGATCCTAAATTGGGTCAGGGTTTGGATTTAAAGCCACCCACCCACCCAGATATACGTGATCTCATGTATATACGGCAGCAGTCTCAGGAAACAGTCCATCACTTTTTTGCGAGAGTCCTCCTTATCTAAGACAAGATGAAAGGTTGACGCGACGAAGATGCGATCTCAGCATTCTGCAATAATTGCACGGACGTAGGAATCCTCAACATCAACCGCCGTCGCATATTACACTTCGCTGACTTGGCAACCATCATACAGAAGTACTGCGCAATGGAAAGTGCCTGGAAAACTTAGGCAGCCCTCCAAGAAGCATCGGTTTCCACTCAACCCTTCGTCCGGGAAAAAAGGATGCACCCTCGCGGGGCACCCGAACCAATAGTGAAGAAAATTAGGCCCACTACGGCACGCGAAACCGTTCTGGAGGGATGGCTCGATAGGCCATGCAAAATACACACGACACCAGATACCGTACCAACCCACAGCCTTAGAGCATGTTGGATACTCCGGCAAGTGGCCAAGAGCGGCGAGGATATCCTCACCAAAGAGCAACACCCCCCGGAGGGCGACGACCTCGGAGTATTGACGGTCTTCGAGACTTTCTCTTCAAACAATCAGCGCAAGAGAGCACTCCGCGACCTCGCCGAAGTCAGCCAAGTCGCAGCAATAAACCCTGGAACGACACGGCCATAGCTTTCAATGCCAGTCACGAACCAAGACTCCGGATAGTCTGGGCACCAGCCGCCTTGGTCCTCAATCCAATTGTGGATGGCTTTCGGCTCACCAAAGTGCTCATGGACGGCGGCAGTGGGCTAAACCTCATTTATGAGGACACACTCATTAAAATGGAAATAGACAGGAGCCGCATCGAGCAGAGTAATACGACCCTCCGAGGAATAATTCCTAGCCGAGAGGCGCGGTGCACGGGGAAAGTCACACTTGACGTGGTATTCAGCACGCCGGAGAACTACCGGTCCGAAGAAATAACCTTCCAAGTGGCCCCTTTCAACAGTGGATATCATGCCCTATTGGGGCGAGATGCATTCACACACTTTCAGGCCATACCTCACTTGGGGTGTATGAAGCTCGAGATGCCCGGGCCCAACGGTATTATCACTCTCGCCAGTGATCCGGACATAGCCCTCCGCGCCGAAAACAAAACCGCATCCCTGGCCCTCGAGGCAATATCCGAGGCCCTCGCGGCCGAAGAATGAACTGCACTACGCTCCACGGTAGACAGGGACGATGTAATCCTTGATAAACGCCCCAAATCCACTTCTTTCAAACCAGCAGACGAAATAGTCAAATTTCAGGTCCACCCAATGGACCCCAAGAAGACAGCCTCCATCGGGGCATAGCTGGACCCAGCGGTCGACGCCGCACTACGAGCGTTCCTACGCAAAAACTGGGACATATTCGCCTGGCATCCTTCTGATATGCCAGGGATCCCACGCAGGCTGGCCGAACATAGCCTCAACATATTGAAGGGATATAAGCCGGTCAAGCAAACACTGCGGTGCTTTTCCGAACCCAAACGACAAGCTATGGGGGTGGAGCTAGCCAAGTTAATTGAGGCCGGATTCATCAGAGAAATAAAACACCCGGACTAGCTAGCAAACCTGGTGATGGTACCAAAGAAGGATAAATCCTGGCGCATGTGCATCGATTTCAATGACCTCAACAAGGCCTGCCCTAAGGACCCCTTCCCCCTCCCCCGCATCAATCAGATCATCGATGCTACCGCAGGACACGACTCACTGTGTTTCCTCGACGCATACACTGGATACCATCAAATCAAGATGAAGGAGTCTGATCAAGCCACAACGGCATTCATTACCCCATACGGCCCTATTTTCTTCAACACTATGCCCTTCGGGCTCAAAAACGCCGGCGCCACCTACCAACGCATGATCCAAACATGTCTGGAGAAACAAATCGGTAAGACAGTTGAAGCATATGTGGATGACGTAGTCATCAAGACTAGGCACGTTGAGTCACTAATAGACGACCTGCGTCTCACATTTGACAACCTCCGTACATATGACATCAAGCTCAATCCGGAAAAGTGTGTTTTCGGCGTTCCCGCTGGAAACTGCTGGGCTTCATCATTTCCAATAGAGGAATTGAGGCAAATCCAGCCAAAATCGGGCTTTGTCGCAATTGGCTATACCAACAAACCTTAAGTAGGCCCAAAAACTAGCCGGACGTGTGGCAGCTTTAAGCCACTTTATCTCCAGACTAGGGGAAAACACACTGCCACTCTATCGCCTTCTCCGACGCATCGACCACTTTGAGTGGACGGATTCGGCAACAGCCGGACTGGAAGAAATAAAGGCTCTTTTAGCGAGCAACCCAATCCTGGCCGCATCGAACGTCGGCGAACCCATGCTATTATACATATTAGCAACACACCAAGTAGTGAGCATGGTGCTCGTCGTCGAGCGAGAGGAGGATGGACACAAATTCCCGCTCCAGAAGCCGGTATACTACGTGTCCACTGTCCTCACACCATGCAAATCCCGGTACCCTCATTACCAATATATAGCATACGCGGTCTTCATGGCATCCCGGAAGCTGCGACACTACTTCCAAGAATGCTCAATCACGGTGGCTTCCGAAGTACCACTCAATGACATAATAAACAACCGCGATGCCACAGGCCGGATTGCTAAGTGGGCCATTGAGATCCTTCCATTTGACATAACATACAAACCGCGCCGAGCCATTAAATCCCAAGTACTGGCCGACTTCGTCGCCGAATGGCAGAGGCCGAACTCCCTCAAGAGTACGACACATATTCCAACTCGGTCATGCACTTTGATGGCTCCAAAATGTTGTCGGGCTTAGGAGCGGGTGTTGTCTTAACATCCCCCACTGGAGACACAGTTCAGTACGTACTCCAAATATTATACACAGACTCCAACAACGCTGCCGAATACGAGGCCTTACTGCATGGTCTTCGGCTGGCCGTCTCCATGGGCATACAACGCCTGGAGGTGCGCGGGTATTCAAACCTCTTAATATCCCAAATAAATGGAGACTTCGATGCCAAAGATCCGAAGATGGCGGCCTATCGTAACGCCGTTCTCAAAATGTCAGCTCGGTTCGAGGGGCTTGAGTTTCATCATGTGGCTCGAGAAAGTAATCAAGCGGCGGATGTCCTTACTCGCATCGGCGCCAAGCGCGACCCCGTCCCGCCTATCATATTCCTGGAAAGGCTCTTCAAGCCATCTGTGGTGTGGCAAGGGGAGAGCGGCAACACCACTCTAGACCCGATTATACCCCCAGATTCCGAACACAATACCGATTTCATCGGGGGCTCAGCCACCGAAATAACACCATCGACCCATCTTATCATGGCAATCATTGCCTCATGGACCGAACCCTTCTTGGCCTACCTTAATAGGTCAGAGCTCCCTAAGGATCAGAACGAGGCTCACTACATTGTCCGGCGCTCGAAAGCCTACAAGGTCCATGGCGGAGAGCTCTAAAAGAAAAGTGTTACCGGAAATTCACCAAGACCATGCTGCGGCTCGAGAAAATTATGTATCTCTGAAGAAGAGGGGCGGCAGCTCTTGGCTGAAATTCATGCCGGTCTTGGTGGCCACCATGCCGTGGCTCGGGCCCTTGTAAGTAAGGCATTCCGTACAGGTTTCTATTGGCCGACGGCCCGAGCAGATGCACAGGACCTTGTCCAACATTGCATCGGATGCCAGCTCTTCGCCAAACAAAGCCATATGCCACCCACCGCTCTACAAACAATCCCCATCACTTAGCCTTTTGCGGTCTGGGGGCTTGATATGGTCGGACCCCTTAAAGGAGGAAGCCATAAGAAAAAATATCTGCTGGTCATGGTAGATAAGTTCACTAAATGGATAGAGGCCAAACCGGTTAAAACGGCTGAAGCCGGACCAGTGATAGACTTCATATCTGGTGCCGTGCACCGTTATGGTGTCCCACACAGCATCATCACCGATAACGACTCCAATTTGATAGCCGACGAAGTGAAAGCCTGGTGTGCTAATCTAGGCATTAAGCTCGATTACGCCTCCGTCTATCACCCGCAAACAAACGGTCAAGTCGAACGAGCCAATGGTCTTATCATGAGCGGCATCAAGCCTAGACTAGTGCGGTCTTTGAAAGAATCAGACAAGCACTGGGTTGAGGAGCTCGACTCCGTACTCTGGGGGCTGCGGACCACGCCCAATCGAACTACTGGATATACTCCCTTCTCCATGTCCCTTCTTCATGGTGTACGACGCAGAGGCTGTGTTACCCTGTGACATTATTCATGACTCACCTCGAGTGCGCATGTATGAAGAGAGAGAGGCCGAGCTTGACCGGCAGGATAGCTTAGATGCCCTGGAGGAGGAGCATGACGTCGCAAAAGCCCGTTCCACATTTTATCAACAGCAAGCTCACAGATATCAAAGCCGGGAAGTGCGGGCCAAGACTTATAACGCTGGCGAACTCGTTCTACGCTTACCAAAGATGAAAAAGGACAAACTCAAGCCCAAGTGGGAGCGTCCCTTCATCATAGATGAAGTTCTCACTGGAGGAGCATACTGCCTGCGTGACGCATCGGACAACCGCTTAGAGCCGAACCCGTGGAACGCCGCCAGACTCCGAAGATTCTACGCCTAGAGCCGGACTCTTTGTTTGTCTCCTTCTCCCTTTGTTTCCATTATTTCTTTCTTTCTTTCCTCTCTTTAACTTTTCTCCTAGCTTTAAGCTATCGTGCGGCTACACCACACACCTATGATGTGCACATCCTTAAATGTACACGCCCATAATACCTGGGGGCTTCTTTTACAGAAGCTTATTATTATTTTATGAGCATCAAGCTCAACACATATGTGTCCTCTTCCGCATCTGTACCTTTTCTTCGCCATTATATGCATCGATATGACTTAAGTTTTGGCCAAGCTGGGTTACCTGGCTCCTGTGCTTATGCCCTACATTCCCGTTTGTTCGGCTAGGGCATAAGGGAGCACCTCTGCGATTGTTACTGCCGGGTCATCCGGACGTGTACCTTAGACTGGGTGAAGCCGAAAGCTAGCATTCTTAAGGGAATATTAGGTCGGCGGATTAAAGACGTGTTACATTCACTACGGTATGAACCCCCAGATGTCACATACACTGCGATTTTTTTTCAATCACAGTTCGGGCATGCACACTAATGCATGTTCACCCAGGGAAAGGAACCCTTAACGGAACTATTCTCTCTGGAAGATGTTTCTTACAATCACAATGTAATATAACATAGCTAGCCGGATACAAATTGTCTGTTCAAGCAACTATGACCCCTCCGCCTGGTTTCCACGCATACCCTGGTCTATTTGGCCTCTTTGGTATTCGGAAACACTCCGCACCTTCGGGTCCAGAGGTCGAAGCGAAAAGGTCTGCCATGACAATCGTTTTACAATCCGGCTAGAAACAATTATGTCAATTGAAGTACATAGTCACTTGGACTCAAAAAATTCTTCATCTATGTTGTCTAACAGGTTGTCTAGCTTACAATCCTGTTGGGAATATTTGGCGGCTACCCTTACTTGGTCATATACTAAACTAACTGGAATTTCTTTTCCATCTGACCCTTTAGGCCCGACCCGGGCCATATGATTTGGATCAAGCTTGGTGTATTGTGTCTTCACCATGGCCCAGGCGTCTCGCGCACCTTCTTGGCAGGCTGATATCTTCCATAATCGAATACGCCCCCGTGCTCCTTTGAATAGATCCACGAGCTCCGCCATACTTCCTGGAGGGGAGGCGGATGGCCATAAAGCCTTGGCAACACTTCGCATTGCTTGCCGAACTTGCTCGTGCATTTGGGACAACTCTTGTAGTAGGTCGCTTTGAGATCCGGACATTTCCTCTTCAGGACGGCTAGTCAGCATACCTGCAGACATAAATCTGCCAATTCTTGTCCTCGCCGAATTATAGGGAGGCAAGTTTGAAAAGCATACTGAATATGCCTCCTCGTAGTCTCTTATTCTCCTTCACGGAGTCGGCCGGCTGGGCTCGCACATCTTTTAGTTCTTCGCCCAGCAGGGTGTTCGAATCCTGTAGCTTATTTTTCTCGTCCCTGGCCCATGTCAGCACACGATCGCCCGCGGCCATTTGCCTTTTGGCCTCTTGTTCACCCGCTTGCGCAACTTTCAGGGCCTCCTTCAGTTGATCTGACGATCCTGCCATGGGGAATGCAAAAAGTATTAATATTCCTGGTATATAATTATGTTTTCTCGATAGAGGGGAACATTACCAGGCGAGGCCTTTTTGGATTTCTCCAGTTCGGCGGTAGCAGCAGCTAACTGGGTCCGACACTTTTCCAGCTCTTGAGACAATCGGTCGTTCTTCTCTGTGAGCACCAGGTTATGCAATGATCCTTAAATCAGTTGTATCCACTGCTTCAAGTCTCGGGGGCTACTGGTATATAATTATCAGATTTGTACAAATGTGTAGGTGTACTTACCCGCATATCTTTTCAAATGTTGGTTTGTGGCTCTGGTAAGCCCATCTCGAGCAGCTCGGATGTATGCACCAGGCAAGCTGAAGGCGTTGAATGCCTCTTTTGTAAAATCGGGGTCGCGAAGAGCGGCCCACTGGCGCCGATGATTCATAGCACTCTCCACTTCGGAGTTTGTGACGGATACATCATCCGACTCCTCTGTCGAAGGACAATCCGGCGTCACTCCCATATCAGCCCTCGCATTTAAAACAGGGTCGGGAACCTGACTTGTGGGGGCGCGGCCGGTAAGATCCCCGGACATAGTCCGGCGAACGCTTTTCCTGATAAGACGCGGCGGATAATGTCACAGTTTGATGTGACTGCCAGGGGGCATGATCAAAAACCATACCTCTTTGTTGAAGGCTCTGCCATACTGTCGTCCGCTTTCCTCTTCGAAGATTTGCTTGGCGCGGGCGCCGCTCTCCTAGGAGATGCCTCTGGTGCACGTTGAGACGTCGGGCGCCTCCCCTTTGGAGCACGAAATAGTGCGGTGGGTGAGGCGTATTGAGGAAGCTCCTTCGGAGAGTGTCGGTGTCAAAACTGGCGGATCTCGGGTAGGGGGTCCCGAACTGTGCGTCTAGGATCGATGGTAATAGGAGACGGGGGACACAATGTTTACCCCGGTTTGGGCCCTCTCTATGGAGGTAATACCCTACTTCCTGCTTGATTGATCTTGATGAATATGAGTGTTACAAGAGCTGATCTACCACGAGATCGTAATGGCTAAACCCTAGAAGTCTAGCGTATGTGAATATGGTAATGAATCTGTCCCTATCCGGACTATACTCTCCGGTTTATATAGACACCGGAGAGATCTAGGGTTACATGGAGTCGGTTACATAAGAGGGAATCTTCATCGTCGGTCGCCTAGCTTGCCTTCCACGCCATGTGGCATCCACTCCGGACACGGGTTCAATCTTCGGTCTTCATGTCTTCACAGCCCATTAGTCCGGCCCACGGATAACAGACCGGACGCCCGAGGACCCCTTAGTCCAGGACTCCCTCAGTAGCCCCCGAACCAGGCTTCAATGACGAGGTGTTCGGCGTTCGGATTGTCTTCGGCATTGCAAGGCGGGTTCCCTTCTCCAAGTAATGTGTTCGGCTGTTGACTCAATATTGTTCCCATTGGCTTCTGTGCGCTAATAACTTCGTCTTCCACGTGTCGAGCGAATGCGGAAAGTTAGGGTATTTTTGCAAATAACACCCCGTCCATGCAAGGGAGCGCACCTATTAAAGATACTGGATCTCAGATCCATGCGACACCACACCAAGAAGATCCTCGGAGACTGCTAGGAGAAACCATTCCAACATGGCTAGCATTCCCGGCTCCTCCTCCCATTCCAGCCCAAAGAAAAGCGAGTGGGAGAAGTGCTTTGTGTCTCACCGTCAGTTAGCAAAGTTGCAAACGCAGGGATTTCTTCCTCCCGCGGATCTGGTCCCTGTTCACGCAGGGCTGGCTTCCATCAATGGTGTGACTCAGGCGGAGGACTCCCCAAATCCGTCTGGGGGGAGCGAGTGTGCTTCGTCCCCTATCTGATAAGAGGCGTCGGATTTCCAGTCCACCCGTTCCTCCGAGGACTTCTGGAATATTATGGCCTTCAGTTGCATAACTTCACTCCCGCCTCTATCCTACACATCGCAGGTTATGTTGCTTTATGCGAGCTATTTCTGGGTGTTGAAGCCCATTTTGAACTGTGGAGAAAAATTTTCTGTCTTGTCCCGCGTAACCATGAGGGGTCAATATTCGAAGTGGGCGGAGCCGAAGCGTGGCGCATCGCCGATACCGGATACCCGTCCGGCACACCAAGGAAGGCATCTAAAGAGTGGCCTTCCGTGTGGTTCTACATCGAGGACGTTGCGCTTCCCGACCCAGTTCCAAAGGGTCTCCCTGAATTTGCAAGCGTTCCGCTAAAGAAACGCCACAGTTGGCGCCCCCGAAGCCTTGAGGAGGATGACAGTGCGGAGGTTCGTCAACTCTTGGGCGAGATAAAGACGCTCGCCCAGTCCGGATTAATAATGGTTGAGGTAGTGGCGACCTCCATAATGCGAGGGGTTCAGCCGCTTCAATACAGAGGGCTCCCAATGTGGCACTACAATGGGGAGAACGACGCCTCCCGCTGCGGTCGAAAAGGTCCAGGCACCTCCGCCGCTCTGGCCAAAATATTGGCCGGGCTGTTCAAAGGGGAGGAAGAGGAATTTCTTCGCATCAATCGCAGACATGGACATTCTATGTATAATCCTCCCAGTTGGGTAAGACCCAATCCTTCTGCTTTACTCATTTCGCTTCCTGGATTACCTTTGACAAAGTTCTAATCCTCTTATAACAGCATTGGTGAAGAATCACCGAGGGGTTTTACAGCCCCGCCCCACAGCCTGAGAACCACAACCGGGAGCTGGATCCCGGGTTCGAAGAAGATCCGGATATATTCGTGGTACTCGCGGAAGGGGTGTTTTACCAGGCGAGCTACGATGGCACGGAAGTGGCCATTATCGCTGATTACCCTGGTCTTCTTCCTGCTTCCCATGTAAGTCGTTGAAAAAAAAACCTCTCTCGAAAGAGCTTCTTCGCACTGCCTCACCCATCGCACTGTCTCGTGCTCCACAGGGGAGACGTACGGTGCTTCACGCTACTCCAGGGGCGGATTCAAAGAGAGCAGCTCCGGCGCCAAGCAAGGCTTCTAAAAGGATGGTCGGTGAAGTCACGACCGGTCCCTCGTCAAAGAGGTAAGGATTTAAAGGTATACTTTAACAGTCACATCCAACTGTAACTTGTACGCTTGTTTGACACCAGGAAAAAGGTTCACCGGACTAAATCCGAGGGTCCGGCCAGCCGTACTCCCCGCGCCCGGGATTTAGACCCCGTTGGAAAGGCGGGAGCCAACATAGGAACAGTGACGGACTATCCTTCGGTCGAGGGTTCGGAGAATATGTCCATTACTAACTCGGAAGTGGAGAGCGTCATGAATCATCGGCGCTGCAGGGCTGTTTTACGAGACCATGAGTTTTCGGAGGAGGCATTCAATGCCTTCAGCTCGGCCGATGCGTACATCCGAACTGCTTGAAATGGGCTTAGTAGAGCCATGAAGCAGTATTTAACAGACGTGCGGGTAGGTTTTTGTTTGTCCGAATAGGATAACCATGTGATAGTAGCCCCCGGGACTAAAAGCAGTTGGTACAACTGACTTAAGGACCGTTGTATGGCCAGGTTCTTACAGAGAAGAACAACCTACTATCCCAAGAGCTGGAACAATGTCGGACGCACCTAAATGCTACTACCGCCGAACTTGAAAAGTCCAAGAAGGCGTCACGTGGTAATATTCCCCTCCAACGAGAAAATATACTTATATGCCCCGAGTACTAACAGTCTTGCCTATACCATGACATAATGGTCAGGGGGACTCAAAGAGGCGTTGGAAGTCACGCAAGCGAATGAGCAAGAAGCCAAAAGGCTACAAGCTACAGGCAATCGTTTGCTGAAGCAGGCCATTATTGAGAAAAACCAGCTCCAGGATTGCAAGACCCAGCTAGGCGAAGAGCTGAAAGATGTGCGGGCCCAGCTAGCCGATTCCGTGAAGGAGAACAAGCAGCTACGGGGTGGCATATTCAGTATGTATCTGAACTATGTTGATAGCCGTTCGGCGATAGGAGAAACTGATATAGCTATGATTGCAGGTATATTAACGGGCCGTCCTGAAGAGGAGGTGTCCGGATCATCGAGTGATCTGCTGCAAAAGTTGTCGCACGCGCACGAACAGGCGCCGCTGGCGATGCGGAGTGTTGCCAAGGCTCTATGGCCATCCGCCTCCCCTGCAGGAAGAATGGAGGAGCTTGTAGAGCGGTTCAAAGGAGTGCGGCGGCGTATCCGGCTATGGAAGATATCGGCCTGTCGAGAGGGTGCGCGAGAGGCTTTGGCCATGGTGAAGACTCGGTATACCAAGCTTGATCCTAATCACATGGCGCGGGTCGAACTGGTAGGGCCGAATGGGGATGAAATTCCCGTTAGTTTAGTGTATGACCAAGTAGAGGTGGCCGCCAAATATTCCCAACAGGATTGTAAGTTAGATCGCCTATTGGACGGTATAGAGGAGGAAGTGTTTGAGTCCAAGTGACTATGTACTTTCCTCACCGTGTGGAATTCTAGCTGAATTGTATATCATTTGTCCTGGCAGACCTTTTCGCTTCAACCTCCGGACCCGAAGGTGCGGAGTGTTTCCGAATACCGTCACGGCCGAATAGGCTGGGGTACTAGTGGAAAACTAAGCGTAGGGGTCATAGTTGCTTGAACAGACAAGTTGTATCCGGCTAGTTATGTTATATTACATTGAGATTGTAAGAAACATCTTCCAGGGAGAATAGTTCCGTTAAGGGTTCCTTTCCCTGGGTATGCATGCATTAGTTGACATGTCAGAATTGTGATGTGAAAATCACAGCGTGTATAGCTTCTGGGGGTTCACAATAGAGTGAGTGTAAAAAGGTATTTTTCATCCACCGACCGAATATTCCCTTAAGAACGCTAGCTTTCGGCTTCACCCAGTCTGAGGTACACATCCGGATGACCCGGCAGTAACAATCGCAGAGGTGCTCCCTTTACCACCTAGCCGAACAATCAGGAACGTAGGGGTAAGCACAGGAGCCAGGCAACCCAGCTTGGCCAAATCTTAAGTCATATCGATGCATATAATGGTGAAGAAAAGACATACGGGGAAGACGCGTATGTGTGATGAGCTTAATGCTCGGCAAGTAATATTAACAAGCTTCTGGTAAAAGAAGACCCAGGTATAATGAGCGTACGTTTGTAAAAATGTGTACGTCAGCAGTATTCGGTCAAGCCGAATGATAGCTTTAAAGAGAAAAAAATGTGTAAAAGGGGGAAAGAGTTATGGAAACTGTAAAGGAGAAGGAGACTAACAAAGGGTTCGGCGCTAGGCATAGAACCTTCGGAGTCTGGCCGCATTCCATGGGTTCGGCTCTAGGCAATTGTCTGGTGCGTCACGAAGACGGTATGCTCCTCCGGTAAGAACTTCGTCAATTATGAAGGGACCCTCCCATTTGGGCTTGAGTTTGTCCTTTTTCTTTTCCGGCAAGCGTAGAACGAGTTCGCCAACATTGTCAGTCTTGGCCCGTACTTCTCTGCTTTGATATCTTCGAGCCTGCTGTTGATAAAATGCTGAACGGGCTTTGGCGACGTCGCGCTCCTCCTCCAGGGCATCTAGGCTGTCCTGCTGATCCAACTCGGCCTCTTTCTCTTCGTACATACGCATTCGAGGTGAGTCGTGTATAATATCGCAGGGCAATACAACCTCTGCACCGTACACGATGAAGAAAGGTGTGTATCCGGTAGTACGGTTGGGCGTGGTCCGCAGTCCCCCAGAGTACGGAGTCGAGCTCCTCGACCTAGTGCTTGTCTGATTCTTTCAAAGACCGCACTAGTCTGGCTTTGATGCCGCTCATAGTAAGACCATTAGCTCGCTCGACTTGACCGTTTGTTTGCGGGTGGTAGACAGAGGCGTAATCGAGCTTAATGCCCAGATTAGCACACCACGTTTTCACCTCATCAGCTGTGAAATTCGAACCGTTATCGGTGATGATGCTGTGTGGTACACCGTAAAGGTGTACCGCATCGGATCTAAATGCAATCTCTGGTCCGGACTTGGCCGTTTTAACTGGTTTAGCCTCTGTCCACTTGGTGAATTTGTCCACCATGACCAACAGATATTTTTTCTTATGGCTTCCCCCTTTAAGGGGTCCGACCATGTCCAAGCCCTAGACCGCAAAGGGCCATGTAATGGGGATTGTTTGTAGATCGGTTGGGGGCATATGGCTTTGGTTGGCGAAGAGTTGGCATCCGACATAGCGTTGGATGAGGTCCTGTGCGTTTGCCCGGGCCGTAGGCCAGTAAAATCCTGTACAGAAGGCCTTGCTGACAAGTGCCCGGGCTACGGCGTGGTGCCCACCGAGACCGGCGTGAATTTCTGCCAAGAGATGCCGCCCCTCCTCCTCGGAGATACACCTTTGAAGGACTCCGGTAGTGCTTTTCTTGTAGAGCTCTCCTTCGTGAACTTTATAGGCCTTCGAACGCCGGACTATGCGGCGAGCCTCGTTCTGATCTTCTGGGAGCTCCTTCCTATTAAAGTAGGCCAAGAATGGTTCGGTCCACGGGGCAATTATTTCCATGATGAGGTGGGCCGATGGTGTTACTTTGGTGGTTGAGCCTCCGATGATATCGGCGTGTTCGTTATCTGTGTTTGTGTTCGGAACGGGACTGTCGTTGCTATCTCCCCCTTGCCATACCACGGATGGCTTAAAGAGCCTTTCGAGGAAGATGTTAGGTGGGACAGGGTCGCGCTTAGCGCCGATGCGCACAAGGACGTCTGCCGCCTGGTTACTTTCACGGGCAATGTGATGAAATTTGAGTCCCTCGAACCGAGGCGACATCTTCAAAATGGCATTGCGATAAGCTGCCATCTTTGGGCATCAAAGTCTCCATTAATTTGGGATATTGCGAGGTTTGAGTCCCCGCGCACCTCCAGGCGTTGTATGCCCATTGATACGGCCATCCAGAGGCCATGTAGCAAGGCCTCGTATTCGGCTGCGTTGTTCGAGTCTGTGTATAATATTTGGAGTACGTACTGGATGATATCTCCTGTGGGGGACGTTAATCCGACGCCCACCCCTAGCCCTGCCAACATCTTGGAGCCGTCAAAATGCATCACCCAGTTGGAATACGCGCCGTACTCTTTAGGGAGTTCGGCTTCTGTCCATTCGGCGACGAAGTCAGCTAGTACCTGGGATTTGATGGCTCGACGTGGTTTGTACGTGATGTCGAATGGTAGGAGCTCAATGGCCCATTTGGCAATCCGGCCCGTTGCATCCCGGTTGTTAATTATATCATTGAGGGGCACTTCAGAGGCCACCGTGATAGAGCACTCCTGAAAGTAGTGTCGCAATTTTCGAGATGCCATGAAGACTGCATATGCTATTTTTTGATAATGAGAGTACCGGGATTTGCATGGTGTGAGGACGGTGGATACGTAGTATACCGGCTTCTGGAGCGGAAATTTGTGTCCGTCCTGTTCACGTTCGACGACGAGTACGGCGCTCACCACCTGGTGTGTTGCTGATATGTATAAGAGCATCGGTTCGCCGGCGTTTGGCGCGGCCAGGATTGGGTTGCTTGCCAGAAGGGCTTTTATTTCTTCCAGTCCGGCCGTCGCCGCGTCTGTCCACTCGAAGTTATCGGTGCGCCGTAGAAGGCGATAGAGCGGCAGCGCCTTTTCTCCCAACCTGGAGATAAAGCAGCTTAAAGCTGCCATGCACCCAGCGAGTTTTTGGACCTGCTTGAGTTCGGTTGGCGTAGCCAGTTATGACAGAGCTCTGATTTTGGCTGGATTTGCTTCAATTCTTCTATTGGAAACGATGAAGCCCAATAGTTTGCCGGCGGGGACGCAAGAGACACACTTTTCCGGGTTAAGCTTGATGTCGTATGTGCGGAGGTTGTCGAATGTGCGATGCAAGTCGTCTATTAGTGTTTCGACGTGTCTAGTTTTGATGACGACATCGTCCATGTAGGCCTCCACTGTTTTGCGATCTGTTTCTCGAGGCATGTTTGGATCATGTGCTGGTAGGTGGCGCCGGTGTTCTTGAGCCCGAAAGGCATGGTATTGAAGCAAAACGGCCCGTATGGTGTAATGAATGCTATTGCGGCTTGATCGGACTCCTTCATTTTGATTTGATGGTATCCGGAATATGCATCAAGGAAGCACAGCGAGTCATGACCTGCGGTAGCGTCAATGATTTGATCAATGCGGGGAAGAGGGAAGGGATCCTTAGGGCAAGCCTTGTTAAGGTCTTTGAAATCGACGCATAGGCGCCAGGATTTATCCTTCTTTGGTACCATTACCAAGTTTGCCATCCAGTCCGGATGTTTAATGTCTTTGATGAATCCGGCCTCGATGAGTTTGGCTAGCTCCTCCCCCATAGCTTGTCGTTTGGGTTCGGAAAAGCGCCGTAGAGTTTGCTTGACCGGCTTATATCCCTTTAGTATGTTGAGGCTATGTTCGGCCAACTCGTGCGGGATTCCTGGCATATCGGAAGGATGCCAGGCGAATATATCATAGTTTTCGCGCAGGAAGTCTCGTAGTGCGGCGTCGACTGCAGGGCTGAGTTGCACTCCGATAGACGCTGTCTTCTTCGGGTCATTTGGATGAGCCTGAAATTTGACTATTTCTTCTGCTGGCTTGAAGGAAGTGGATTTGGGTCGTTTGTCCAGGATCACATCGTCCCTATCCACGGTGGAGCGTAGTGCGGTTAGTTCTTCGGCCGCAAGGGCCTCAGACAATGCCTTGAGGGCCAAGGATGCAGTTTTATTCTCGGCGCGGAGGGCTATGTCCGGATCGCTGACAAGGGTGATTATTCCATTAGGCCCGGGCATTTTTAGCTTCACATACCCATAATGAGGTATGGCTTGAAAGCGCATGAAGGCCCCTCGCCCTAACAGGTCGTGGTACCCACTGTTGAAAGGGGCCACATGGAAAGTTATTTCTTCGGACCGATAATTCTCCGGCGTGCCGAACACCACATCAAGTGTAATTTTTCCTGCACACCGAGCTTCCCCGCTGGGAATGATACCTCGAAAGGTTGTGCTGCTTTTCTTGATGCAGCTCCTGTCTATTTCCATCTTTTGGAGCGTGTCCTCGTAAATGAGGTTTAGTCCGCTGCCACCGTCCATGAGGACTTTTGTAAGTCGAAAGCCGTCCACGATGGGGCTGAGGACTAGGGCAGCTGGCGCTCGGATTGGTCTGTATTTAGGTTTGTCACTGGCGTTGAAGGTTATGGCCGTGTCGTTCCAGGGGTCAATTGCAGCGACCTGGCAAATTTCAGCGAGATCGTGCAGGGCCCTTTTATGCTTGTTGTTTGAGGCAAATGTCTCGAAGACTGCCAATACTCTATTGTCGTTGTTTGCTGGAGGGTGTTGTTCTGGGGTGTCCTTGATAAGGATGTCCTCGCCGCTCTTGGCTACCTGCCGAAGTATCCAACATGCTCTAAGGCTGTGGGTTGCCACGGTATCCGGCGTCGTGTGTATTTTGTATGGGCCATTGAGCCATCCCTCCAGAACAGTGTCGTGCAACGTAGTAGGTTTATGTTTTTTGAATGTTTGGCTGGGCGTGCCACGGGGGCGCGTCCTTTTTGCCTGTAGGGGGAGTCGGGATGGTTCCCAGCAAGCTGCCTGAGTTTTCCATGCGCTTTCCATCGCGCTGTACTTTTGTACGATAGTTACTAGGTCAGTGAACTTTGGTATGCGGTGGCAATTGATGGCGTTAAGGATATCTTCGTCCCCGCAGTTGTTGCAGAATACTGCTATCGCGTCCGCGTCGCGGCAGGCTTTTACCTTGTTTTCAACGAGGAATCTGGCCCAGAAGTGGTGGACCGTTTCCTGAGACTGTTGTTTGATGCTCCTGAGAGCATCTATGTCCGGGTGGGTGGGTGGAATTGAATAAGAACCCTGGCCCGATTTTGGATCCAGAGTTTGGAGGTCTACCGGGCCGGACAGTTCGGGATCCGGGATATCGACTGATTTTTTAGGCTCGTCATCCGACTCTATGTTCGGAGGAAGAGACATGCTTTTTTGCCGAAAAATATCCGGCTCTTCGAGATCGGCGATCCGAACATAATTCGTCTTCAATACAGTGGAAGAGTTGCTCCGCTCCTCGACTACCGCTATCTGATGGGTGATCGGTGGAGTTTTAATTTCTCTCTGGTCGGGTTTAAGTCCGACCCGATCATAGTCTGTAGCGACCCCCAAGGCGGCCATGCGATCCAGGAGTTCGTTCAACGACGATAACTCCATTGGATCCATGCGGGCGGAGTATTCGGGGTCAACGCGGAGGCGATTTTCGATGACTTGAGAGGTCATCATCGGCTTAAGGGCCGAGCCAGCGGTCATGACGAAGGCGCTGAGCCGGAGGGTCTAGCCTGGGGCCAGGGCTCCTCCGGAGATGATATTATCCTTGACAACAAGGCGAGCCATCAACCCTCTTGGCGATGGCACAGTGGAACTCTAAATGAAAGCACCAATGTCGGTGTCAAAACCGGCGGATCTCGGGTAGGGGGTCCCGAACTGTGCGTCTAGGATCGATGGTAACAGGAGATGGGGGACACAATGTTTACCCAGGTTCGGGCCCTCTCTATGGAGGTAATACCCTACTTCCTGCTTGATTGATCTTGATGAATATGAGTGTTACAAGAGTTGATCTACCACGAGATCGTAATGGATAAACCCTAGAAGTCTAGCCTATGTGAATATGGTAATGAATCTGTCCCTATCCGAACTATACTCTCTGGTTTATACAGACACCGGAGAGATCTAGGGTTACATGGAGTCGGTTACATAAGAGGGAATCTTCATAGTCGGTCGCCTAGCTTGCCTTCCACGCCATGTGGCATCCACTCCGGACATGGGTTCAATCTTCGGTCTTCATGTCTTCATAGCCCATTAGTCCGGCCCACGGATAACAGACCGGACGCCCGAGGACCCCTTAGTCCAGGACTCCCTCAGAGAGGGTGCCTCTTGATTACTTACATGCGAGGCAGGAAGGAGCCCCAGATAATCGGCGATGATGGCCACTTCCGTGCCGTCATAGCTCGTCTGGTAGAATACTCCATCCTCGAGCTCCACAAATATGTCCGGATCCTCTTCGAATCCGGGGTCAAGGTCTTGGTTATGATCTTCTGGCTCTGGGGCGGGGCTATGGATCCCCTTGGTAACCTTCCGCCATTCCTGTTACAAATGGATGGGTTTATGTCATTAAAAATGACTCAGGGAGAGGATTGAATAAAGTGGTGGCATTAGAACTCACCCAGCTAGGAGGATTGTACATGGAAAATCCATCTTGATGTTTAATATGAGTGAACTCCTCTTTCTCCCCTTTGTATAGCTCGACCAATATTTTGGCCAAAGCGGCAGGGGTGTCCGGACCCTTTCGACCGCAGCGGGAGGCGTCATCTTCCCCATTATAGTGCCACATGGGAAGCCCTCTGTAGTGGAGTCACTGAACCCCCCGCACGATGGAAGTCGCCATTACCTCGACTATTGATAGTCCGGACTGGGCGAGCGTCTTTATCTTGCCCATCAATTGGCGGACTTTCGCGCTATCTTCCTCCTCGAGGCCCCGAGGGTGCCAGCTGTGGCGTTTCTTCAACAGAGCACTTGAAACTTCAGGAAGACCCATTCAGACTGGGTCGGGAAGGGCGACGTCCTTGATATAGAACCACTCGGAAGGCCACTCTTCGGACGCCTTCTTCAGCGTGCCGGACAGGTATCCAGCCCCGGCGATGCGCCATACCTCGGCTCCACCCACTTCGAATATTGATCCCTCTTGGTTACGAGGGACGAGGCAGAATAGTTTCCTCCATAATTCAAAATGGGCCTCACAACCCAGGAATAGCTCACAAAGAGCAACATAACCCGCAATGTGCAGGATGGAGGCAGGAGTGAAATTGTGCAGTTGGAGGCCATAATACTCCAGAAGTCCTCGGAGGAACGGGTGGATTGGAAATCCGACGCCTCTTAGAAAATAGGAACGAAGCACACTCGCTCCCCCCTGGATGGATTCGGAAAATTCTCAGCCTGGGCCCCGTTGTTGAAGGAAGTCAATCCTGCTCGAACGGGGACTAGATCCGCGAGGGGAAGGAATCCCTGTGTTTGCAGCTTCACCAGCTGACCGTGGGATATGGAACATCTCTTCCAATCACCTTTTTTGGAGCCGTGGGGACGGGAGGAAGAACTGGGAGCGCTATCCATGTTGGAATGGTTCCTCCTATCAAGCTCTGAGGATTTTCCGCGTGGTGTGGGACGGATCTGAGATCCAATCTCTTTAAATAGACACTTCTCTTGCATGGCCGGGTTTCTTTGTGCAAAAAAATACCCTGACCTCTCGTATTCGCTCGACACGTGGAAGCTCAAGCCGGGGATGCACAGAATCCGATGGGTATGACATTAAATGGAAGGCCGAATACAGCTCTTTGAAGTCATCGAAGGAGGAACCCGCCTTGCAATGCCGAAGACAATCTGTGCGCTGGACACATCATCATTGAAAGCCTGGTTCGGGGGTTACCGAGGGAGTCCTGGATTAAGGGGTCCTCGGGCGTCCGGCCTATTGGACGTGGGCCAGACTGATGGGCTGTGAAGATACAAGACCGAAGACTCTCACCCGTGTCCGGATGGGACTCTCCTTGGCGTGGAAGGCAAGCTTGGCTTCCGGATATGAAGATTCCTTTCGCTGTAACTGACTTTGTACAACCCTAGTCCCCTCCAGTGTCTATATAAACCGGAGGTTTTAGTCCATAGGGACAATCATAATCATACAGGCTAGACTTCTAGGGTTTTAGCCATTACGATCTCGTGGTAGATCAACTCTTATAATACTCATATTCATCAAGATCAATCAAGCAGGAAGTAGGGTATTACCTCCATAGAGAGGGCCCAAACCTAGATAAACATCGTGTCCCCTGTCTCTTGTTACCATCGACCTTAGACGCACAGTTCGGGACCCCCTACGCGAGATCCGCCGGTTTTGACACCGATAGTGACCAAATGTTATTCGGAGTCCCAGATGATATCACAGACACAACAAGGAGTCTCGAAATGGTCGAGAGGTAAAGATTGATATATAGGACGATGGTATTCGGACACCGGAAGTGTTTCAGAGTGTACCGGGTAGTCATCGGAGTATCGGAGGGGGTACCCGACACCCCCGGGAGGATAGTGGGCCTATTGGTCCATTAGAGGGGAGCACACCAGCCCACAAGGGGCTGGCGCACCCACCATGGCACCCGCCCAAGTGGGGGAAAGGAAAGGGGGGCATTCGACCTCTCCCTTACTTCCCTCTTCCCCCTTTCATTCCCCCCTCCGACAAATATGGTAAGGAGGGCGCCACTTGGGAGGGACCCCAAGTAGGATTCAGCCTACTTGGGGGCGCCTCCTGGCTGCTCCGTCCTCCCCCACCTATAAATATGTGGGAGGGGGCGCCACACAGAACCACAACATTGTCTTAGCCGTGTGCGGCGCCCCCCTCCACCATTTACACCCTCGGTCATATTTTCGTAATGCTTAGGCGAAGCCCTGTGGAGATAACTTCACCATCACCGTCACCACACTGTCGTGCTGCCGGAACTCATCCACTACCTCGCCATCTTGCTAGATCAAGAAGGCGTGGACGTCACCAAGCTGAATGTGTGTTGAACGCGGAGGTGCCGTACGTTCGGTACTCGATCGGTTGGATCGCAAAGAAAGTTCGACTACATCAACCGCGTTGTCAAACACTTCCACTTATGGTCTACGAGGGTACATAGACATACTCTTCCACTCGTTGCTATGCATCTCCATGGATAGCTCTTGCATGCGCGTAGAAAAAAAATTGTTTTCCATGCAACGTTTCCCAACAATAATAAGCAAAGCATTCTTGAGGGCACACGAGAATTTCATCTAGTCACTTTCATCATGTTGGTTTGATTCGCGTTCGCTACTTTGATAATATGGTATGTGGGTGGACCGTTTCTTGATGCGTCTTGAAACTGCATCGGTATTTCCCCAAAGAGGAAGGGATGATGCAGCACAACTACGGTAGGTATTTCCCTCAGTTATGAAACCAAGGTATCAATCCAGTAGGAGGACCAAGCAAGACTATGTAAACGGTACCTACACACAAAGAACAAATACTTGCAACCCGACGCGTCAGAGGGGTTGTCAATCCCTCTTGGGTAAGCGATTGGTAAATAGATAGATTGATAAATGCAAATAGAATAACGGCAAATAAAATTAAGCATGGTATTTTTCGGTTTTTGATAATATAGATCAAAAAATAAAAGATGCAAATAAAGGAAAAGGCAAATAGCAATGTAGATCTGAAAGTATATGATAGGAAAATAGACCCGGGGCACGTAGATTTCGCTAGTGGCTTCTCTCAACAAAATAGCACATAGTGGGTAAACAAATTACTGTTGGGCAAATTGATAGAACTTCAAATAATTATGATGATATCCAAGGCAATGATCAATATATAGGCATCACGTCCAAGATTAGTAGACCAAAACTATTCTGCATCTACTACTATTACTCCACACATCGACCGCTATCCAGCATGCATCTAGTGTATTAAGTTCATGGAGAAACGGAATAATGCAATAAGAATGGTGACGTGATGTAGACAAGATCTATTCATGTAGGAATAGACCCCATCTTGTTATCCTTAATAGCAACGATACATACGTGCCTCGCTACCCCTTCTGTCACTGGGTGAGGACACCGTAAGATCGAACCCATCACAAAGCACCTCTTTCCATGGCAAGAAAAAACGATCTAGTTGGCCTAACTAAATCAAAGATTCGAAGAAGAAATACAAGGCTATAAATAATCATGCATATAAGAGATCAAAGAAGACTCAAATAATATTCATGGATAGAAACTAATCATAAACTTGAACTTCATCGGATCCCAACAAACACACCGCAAAAAGTCATTACATTAAATAGATCTCCAAGAGACCATTATATTGAGAATCAAAAATAGAGAAGAAACCATCTAGCTACTGCCTAAGGACCCGTAGGTCTATGGTGGCATCATCGGAGAGGCACCAATGACGATGATGAACCCCTCCGTGATCATGTTAGATTGGATCTTGTGGCTCTGGAACTTGCGGCACCTGGAATTGTGTTTTGTCGACTCCCCTAGTGTTTCTGGAACATTTGGGTATTTATAGAGCAAAGAGGCGGTGCAGGAGACCCACATGGACCCCACAACCCATCAGGGCACGCCAGGGGCCTCAGGCGCGCCCTGGTGTCTTGTGGGCCCCATGGGCCTCCTACCAGGTGCTTCTTTGGCTCCCAAGTTGTCTTCTGGTCCAAAAATATCTCCAAAAACTTTCGCTGCATTTGGACTCCATTTGGTAGATATTCTACAAAGTAAAAAACAAGCAGAAAAGAGCAACTCGCACTGGGCACTATGTCAATAGGTTTGTCCCAAAAAATGATATAAAGTTGCTATAAAAATGATTGTAGAAAACATCCAAGAATGATAATATAAAAGCATGGAACAATCAAAAATTATAGATACGTTGGAGATGTATCAGTGCTTGGGTGTTGTTCTTACTTGAGAAAGCCTCCCACTTATGATTAACCCCCTCGCAAGCATCCGCAACTACGAGAAGAGTATTAAGATAAAATCTAACCATAGCATTAAACATATGGATCCAAATCAGTCCGTTACGAAATAGCGATAAACTAGGGTTTAACTTTCTATCACTGTAGCAACCCATCATCTAATAACTACTCCACAATGCATTCCCTTAGGCCCAAAGATGGTGAAGTGTCATGTACTCGACGTTCACATAACACCACTAAGGGAATAATGACATACATACCATCAAAATATCGAATGAATATCAAATTCACATGATTACTGATAACCCACAAGTATAGGGGATCGCAACAGTTTTCGAGGGTAGAGTATTCAACCCAAATTTATAGATTCGACACAAGGGGGGCCAAAGAATATTTGAAGGTATTAGCAGCTAAGTTGTCAATTCAACCACACCTGCAAATTAATTATCTGCAGCAAGTAATCAGTAGCAAAGTAATATGATAGTTTTGATAGTAGTGACAGGAGCAATAGTAACGGTAACAGTGATAGCAGTAATTTTGTAGCAAGTGTAACCGTGATGATAACAGTAGTAACTTAGCAGAAACAATATAAGATAAATTCGTAGGCATTGGATTGGTGACTTGTTGGGTGATATTCATCATGAGACAGTTATAACCTAGGGTGAACAGCACTAGCTCCAGTTCATCAATATAATGTAGGCATGTATTCCGTAAATAGTCATACGTGCTGATGGAAAGAACTTGCATGACATCTTTTGTCCTACCCTCCCGTGGCAGCGGGGTCCATAGTGGAAACTAGGAGATATTAAGGCCTCCTTTTAATAGATAACCGGAACAAAGCATTAACACTTAGTGAATACATGAACTCCTCAAACTACGGTCATCGCCGGGAGTGGTCCCGACTATTGTCACTCCGGGGTTGCCAGATCATAACACGTAGTAGGTGACTATAACTTGCAAGATCGGATCTAGAACATGGATATAATTATGATAACATAAACGGTTCAAATCTGAGTTCATGGCACCCGGGCCCAAAGTGACAAGCATTAAGCATAGCAAAGTCATAGCAACATCAATCTAAGAACATAGTGGATACTAGGGATCAAGCCCTAACAAAACTAACTCGATTACATGATGAATCTCATCCAACTCCTCACCGACCTGTGGGGAGCATCATGGAGTTGGCCATGGTGAAGGGTTGGTGATGACGAAGAACGAAGATCCCCCTCTCTGGAGCCCCAAACGGACTCAAGATCTGGCCTCTCAATGAAGAACGGGAGGTGAAGGCGGCTCTGTCTCTGGAGCCCCAAAAGGATTTTATAGCGTCGGTTTCAGGGTCAGCGGGGCCACCAGGTGGGGACAACCCACCTGGGCGCGCTAGGAGAGGGGGGCGCGCCCTGGTGGGTTGTGCCCACCCAGGGGCCCCTCTCCGGTAGGTCTTGGCTCCGGAAATTCTTATTTATTATATAAAAATTCCTTGCAAAGTTTCATTCCATTCCAAGAACTTTTATTTCTCCACAAAAACAACACCATGGTAGTTCTGCTGAAAACAGAGTCAATCCGGGGTTAGTTTCATTCAAATCATGCAAATTAGAGTCCAAAACAAGAGGAAAAGCGTTAGGAAAAGTAGATACGTTGGAGACGTATCAATTCCCCCAAGCTTAAACCTTTGCTTGTCCTCAAGCAATTCAGTTGATAAACTGAAAGTGGAAAAGAAAAACTTTTACGAACTCTTTTGCTCTTGTTTGCATAAATAAGCTTAGACAACACGCAATTTTTCAGCCAACATTATAACTAACCATGCCGACAATAACTCTTAAAGATTGTAATAACTCATATAAATGACATAATCAGCTAGCGAGCAATAATAAGGTATCTCGAACGGCAACATGTTGTCAAAACAACCATGATATAATATGACAATAGTGGTATCTCGCTAGCCCTTTCTGAGACTGCAAAACATAAATGCAGAGCACCTCCAAAGTTCAAGAAGTGACTAAACATTGTATTCATGGTAGAAAAGATCCAGTCGTGATGCACCCAACATTGGCTACACACAATGCATAAGTCATGACAGCTGTGCTCTCAGGTTCTGGCGCTTGTTTTAGAAGGTGATGACACAACATAAAAGTAAATAGATAGTCCCTTCGCAGAGGGAAGCAGTGATTTGCAGAGGTGCCAGAGCTTAAGTTTTAAAACAAAGATAAATAATATTTTGAGACATGCACCTTTCTCATTTACTTCACGACCATCAGTTATCAATATCTTCCATGCTAAGCACGCTAGTGGCGGCTCCCAATCGATAAAAGTAAAGGTTTACTCCCCTCCACCAACAATCACACTCCACGACTTGTCCGAAACAACGGGTGCCGTCCATACCAACAACAGTCCCGGGGGAGTTTTGTTTGATTATTTATGAGATTAACTCTTTTTCAGTTTGCAGTTTGGGACTGGGCATCCCTATTACCGCCCTTTTCTCATGTGATGGCGAGTGAATAAACACTCGAGCTGAGAATAACCTGCTTAGCATGGAAGATACAAAAAGGATATTTATTTGAAGTTTTTAGAGGTGATACATGCAAATTTACTTAGGACGGCATGGTAATACCACATATAGGTAGGTATGGTGGACTCATCTGGAATAACTTTGGGTTCAAGGTTTTTGATGTACAAGCAGAGTTCCCACTTTGTACAGGCGAAGGCTAGCAATTAGATTGAGAAGCGGCCAGCGAGAGAGCAACAACGGTCATAAACATGCATTATGCATAAGTAGCATTGGACACTAGCATGAGTAGGATATGAACACCATGAACATAAATAGCATAGAGGCTATGTTGGTTTTGATTCAACTACATGCATGAACATGTGCCAAGTCAAGCCACTCGAACATTCAGAGTAGGATACCATATCATCATACTACATCACAATCATTTTAACGTAATGTTGATATCCAAGATAAATCATTATCCACTCCTAGCTACTTATGCATGGCATGAGAAACTATAATCTCCAATTGTCATTGCAAACATGTTTAATCATAATGGGCTGAAAAATGGATGCTAGGTTAAACATATTTACACAAACAGAACAAGTCGAGTTCGTACCCGTTTCTCTCTGCCACGGCTAGTTCATCGAATGTCATCATTATTGCCTTTCACTTGCACGACCGAACGATATGAAAATGATAATAGTGCAAGAGTGTCGTGGACTAATCTGGAATCTGCAAGCATTTTATTCAACAGGAGAAGACAAGGTAAAATGTGCTCTTTATTAGTTCAACAATTATTCATATGAGAGCCACTCAACATTTTCATCGTGGTCTTCTCCTCGG